>NC_141377.1:58626384-59226384 GCF_017979445.1 Akebia trifoliata | reverse complement strand
CTACGGTTGGATCAAGCCTTCACAGCAACTTTGGTTTCAACGCACTTCTCTCAAGCTCCAGGTACCGTAATTCTTTTTTCATTATTTGTTTATTGTGACTTGTGAGTATTATATTATTATTAATAAACTATTTGTATGAACTATGGACCATCTATACCATCCATCAGTGTGACCCACTGGGACTGTAAATATGTGTTACAAAATTAATTTTAAATGGTTTGATTCCCATAGAGTATGACTTGGATGAGTCAACTTCGTATCAGTGGGGAATGAGATAAGGTATGGAGTTTTAAAACCATGGAAGGTAGACCATTGAATATATTTTGTGTGAGATTCTTTCTCATTGGGTGATTAATTAAAAATATGATAACTTAGGCTACAACAGGCCTCATTACACACACTTTAGGGGGCTCAGACCCGTTAATGTTTGTTCTGCCTTTTGGTGGATCCAAAGAATAAGCCTGATTGATGATTTTTAGACATAGGATTCCATCACTTTTTGTCATTGTTTAATCCTTTCATGAAGCTTATAATTAGGGGGAAAACCCCCCACAAATACAATCCTTTTTAACTTAATAAGTTTTTTATTTTTTTATTTTTATTTTTTCTGATGCATAGGGTCTTTTTTATGGCCTGATTCAGATTCGTTGATAGATTTGGTTTTTGACATAGTGCAATGGAGGAACATGATTCATTTAGCCCATCCCAAATCTTTGTGTTGGGGTTATTATTATTTTTAGGAGTAAGCTGGATTTGAATCCACGACCTCAAAGTTGCTTTTTAATGTGTCAAACCAAATGAGCTATGGGTATAAGCCTGTGTTGTGCTGCACTCCAAATCTTGGTGTTTGTGTTGGTGGTGTTGTTGTAGATCACTGGTATTTTGTGAAAATCCTCGCATCAAGTTGTGATTATTAAGAAGGACCACTTGACTAAGTGGTAAGACCTTGTGGAGGTTGTTCCCAAGGTCTTAGGTTCAAACCCCTTTAACCCCTTCTTACACTAACCCCACCGAGCAACAAAAAAATTGTGATTGTTTAATTTGTGAAATTTGACTAAATTTTTGTTTACCATCTAAAGAAGTCATTAAAATATTGTATTAGAATATTCCCAGGATAGTATGATGGGTTGCATGGTATGGTTATTTTATTAATAAACCGAATCTGGCTCTCTGCATGGATGTTAGCGTTGCCTACTTAGTCAGGAATGTCGTCAAGCTATATAGTAAAAGAATAAAACACAGAGCAACATGATTAAATTATATCTATCTGTGTGGATAACTTGCAGTCACATGCTTGGCTAAATTGTCGATCTTGCTCAAAAAAGCTTTTGGCTCAGTGCCTCGTGTCAAAGAAGTGTCTTTCAAGCTAAGAGGCTTCCACCTGTACAAAGTGAGGCGGGCTACATGGTTTGACAGGAGAATATCCTAAAAATATTCCACCTGTCCCTCCTTATCTTTACCTATCAAAAAAACAAAACAAAAAAAGTTCTCATCCTACTTCATGACCCCAAGATAGAATAAGAACAACAATAACTAGAGTCATACCATCATCCCTGTAGTTCCAACATCATGATTGATGATCTTCCTAAGTTACATGAGACAGATATCTGACAATCTAATAACTAAGGACAATGATGCTACAAGCCTACGATGATATGGTGTCAATCTTGATCTCCATGGCCTTCCCCCTCTCATTTAGAAGTATGTGGTTTTCTAACATATCAATGCAAGTCTAGAGGATGAGACTACACTTGCTAAGAGTACTTATCATTACACTGCTACATATTAATCTAAAGGCTTTTGGATTTTCTCATCGTGTGTTTAATGGAAATAATCAGAGGTTGGGTTTTCATATTATAAATAACTTGTGGTCTTTTTTCCTGTTTGTGGATTTTCTTAGCCTGGGTCAATCTTAATCAAGTGGAGTACACGGTTAAACTGTGTGGGATTCTATAAATCGTTGCTAATTAGAATCCCACACAGATGACTGTAGTTGGTTCAAGTTCTAAGGCAACCGTTCACAGATGACTTTAGCAATTGTAGGAAGAGTACAATTTCTCTAGGATTCTAATCGAACTATGGGTCCTAATTAGAATATTTTTATACTGATGTTTATAATTGGAGAGGTGAAGATTCCACTACAGAATTCATAATGCACATACAGCCCAAGGAGGACATACAACGCAATGTTTAAATAGTCTGAAATTTTGCAATATTAAGCTCTGTGCTTGATGGTTTAAAATTTTTGTCGATTAACAATATATATAGAGCATGATCGATCATTGTGCGTTATGAATTAAAGTTTTGATTTCTAAGATAAGTGTATGTTTACATTTTTTAACAAATTTGATAGCTGGCCACTTTTCTTTTCCCTTTTTTTTTTTTTCCTGTGGACAATTATCCTAAATTTATAATTTACATTTAGCCAAACATGCTGCTATGTATGTCCTGCAAAACTGTCCACTCGGAACGATTAAAGGCTTTCTTTTTTATTTATGTACTTTTCCCGCAGAGGGCCTACATGAACAAGCCAGAATCTAAAAAAACAGCAGCACCGGGGCTTGTGTACTTCCACATTCCATTGCCAGAATTTGCCAAATTCGACTCATCAAACTTTACGGGAGTCAGGCAGGAGGGAATTAGCTCGGCTTCAATAAACTCAGGCTTCTTTACTACCATGGTAGAAGCAGGGGATGTGAAGGCAGTCTTCACTGGTCATGATCACCTTAATGATTTCTGTGGTAAGCTAAATGGTATACATCTTTGTTATGCTGGAGGTTTTGGGTACCATGCCTACGGCAAAGCTGGGTGGTCGAGGAGGGCTAGAGTGGTTTTGGCAAAGCTGGAAAAAACAGAGAAAGGAGATTGGGGAGCAGTGAAGTCCATCAGAACGTGGAAGCGCCTTGATGACAAACACCTCACTGCCATTGATCCTCAAGTCCTCTGGAGCAAGAGCCCTGCTGGTAAGCTTTTCTTATCTTAGTCACTCTTTTGTCAACTAACCTTTTTAATTCGAATATGGGTGTTTGAGTCCCATATTATTCTCCATTGTGTATTGAAGGTGTCATGTTTCTATGTCAGCCAATGATGGCTGGGAGTAGTGTGGGAGTGAGGTAGTCTAATGAGTTTATATTAGAAGAGTGAGAGGAAGACCCAATGTGGATTAAGGTAGTGAAAGTAGATACACCTTCAATTTCAGAATTGAATGATGGAAGGGGATGCATATAGCCTATCTAAAATATTTGGGAATTAAATGCCTTCAAATACAAAATCACCTTTCTTTTTTAAAGCCAGTATGAGGGTTGATAGTGAGAGTTCAGTCTATGAGTGTATATGTTTATACTCTTTCACATACATCTGTGTTTTGGATTGAACAGGGAGACGCAGAAAGAGAATTTCTGGTGGCTTTTGAGTGATGGACATATGGAAGAATTCACCACGATTGGGATTGGGTGGACGTTAGTTTAAACTGGTTACTTGGGAGTGTTCGCCAGATCTGCTACTGCTGATGCATAATATCCCCAGAGTTGAAATAATCTGCTCTATGATACAAGTCATCCTATTACAAATAAACTACTTGAGTTGAAGTGCTGATCAGACTCTTTTTTTTTTTGTTTTTTTTCCTTTTAATTTATAGTGGGTTTCTAGGAAGACATCTCTTAGGTAATAGTAGAAGAAAACTTGAAATTTTTTTTGGCATGTAAACAGTGTTATATATATTTGAAAAATGCAATTTCATAAGGATATTAATTGAGATTTATATAAGTTTTTTTTAAATAAAATGCTTAATATAAGTTTTGTTGCAAATATTTTGGTGAGAGCTTTCAATATCATTTTCGTTTCTAGTCACCTCTGTAAAGAAATCAATCTTAAGAATGATAAGACGTCTCTGTGCTTGTCTAGTAAACACAAACAAATCTGGAGAATAGTTCTTATTCCATTAAATGGCTGAACTGGTTATACATAGCATTATAAAAATAACAGAACAGAAATAATCTGCAGCCCACGTTTTACATGCCTATTAACATGGTAAGTGACTAGGAAACAAACAACTTGTGCCTTATAAATACGATCGAACATGCAATCTGACACAATTTTAGGCTTATAACATTGCCCCCAAAACATAAATTATCACAAAATAATTACGTGACTCAAGACTCCCACCAAAAAAAAAAAAAAATGCAATCATCAAATATGTTTTTTTTTTTGTTGATAACCGGGTATTCCTATAGACAACGGTGGTCCCAAATTTATTAAATTCATGTCATTGCGGTCGGATAAGAATCGTCATCCCTACGAAGCAAGTTTTAGTTGGAGTTAGGGTTGTCAATGGATCGAGTCTGGTTGAGGTTGATTTGGTACTGATCCAATAAAGATCAGCTTGGATCCAGGATTGATCTGATAAGTATCAAATCGGGTGTTTTTATTGAAACCCAATGTTAGGATCCAAATCTGATCTATTAACAATTAGATCGGGACCAAATCGGGTCATATGTAAAATCTAAATAAACTCCATATATCTTAATAGATATCTGATATAATTTATATAGTTTCTAACATATTATCGAATTGAGACATTATTATCCTGATTTGATCTAATAAGATATCGGATCGAAATCCAAAATACCAATCCAAATCCAAAGTCATCGGATAGTCTTGAATCGGGTCAAGTTTGACCCTAAAATCCCTAGTAGAGTTGCCACTGAAATCATCTCTACTCTTTTTCACTAAATAGTGAAAACGAGATCTGATTGGTAAATGAGGGATTTTTTAAGAATTAGGAGTTGTTACCTAATTTAGGTCTAAGAACCAAAAATAACTTCAAAACGGATTTGGATTGGTCCACATATTAGAGAAAAGGAGATGAGAGGGACTGCTATTGGAAGATCTGGAGAGGGAGAAAAAAGGGACTAGTTTTGTTGTGATGTGTATGAGTCTGAGAAGTGAGGGTGGCTAAGAGAGGTAGGTGGAGGTGCTGGGGTAAGCATAGCCAAGAAAAGAGGGCTAGGTGGCTGTGATGTGTATGAGGTGGTTGTGAATAGGGTCTGTGGGTGTAGACTGAAAGAAAAGGAGAAGAACAATGGCGGGCTAGAGTATGAACAAGGAAAGGTGAGGTTGGGGAAGAAAGAAGAAAAAAGGAGGGGTTACTACGGTGGCTGTTCCCCAACGTCAATGAGAGGGGTAGGTTCAGAGATACTTCTATGTTTTTCTTTTTCTTTCTCCTTTTTTTTCTCTCCTTTTCTTCCTTTAATCTTTTCTAGTCTCCTTGCCGTGTTGTTAGAATTTTTTTCTTTCCTTGAATTTTCTTGTCTTCCCTCTTTTTTATTTGTATGCTGTGTGAGAGAGAATCATTGACCACCCCAAAACGTGAAAGTGAGTCCTCCTTTTATAGACTTTTTAGGTTTTTTTTACTTTCCTCTTTTTTTATTCTTTCTCTTTTTTATTTGTTCTTTCTTTTTTGGTTCCCTCCTTAATCGAATCAATCATAGGTGAGATTGCTAAAAGAATTTCGACCCCGTGCTTTGCGACTCACGCCACTCCCAAAGCTTACGATTGGTTAAATTCGTCAATTGGATCAATTTAAAATCGATGGATTAACGACTTGATCGTATCTCACATTAATTAGTGAACTTTTATTCTAAAATTTTTGTGTTGGTTGTTCACCCTTGATCACGAATTTATTGATTGATTAAATAATGAATTAAATTTCAATTTTAGTTTTGATTGATTTATTAAATTCAGATTTCAATTTGATTAGTTAATTAAGTTTTAATTTTTTTGTTCTGATTGATTGATTAAGTTTTAAATTTTAATTCGATTGGTTAGTTTATGTTTAAATTTTTCAATTTTTTTAGGAGAAGGTTTTCTAAATTTTTTTTATGTGTAAATTTATTAGAAATTTATTTTTGATCACGTTTTCCTAGGAATTGAGGTTTCTAGGTAAAAGACAGATATCAAAGAGTATTTTGATCGTTTTTTTGTGATTCTTCGTAAACTTTCTCATTTTCATCGATTTTAGTTTTGTTAGACTCAAAATCATATTTTAAGGGTAATGAAAGTACTTTCGAGATTTTTCAGGGGTGTGGGACCCACAAAAGGTATTTTCGTCATTTTATTGATTTTTACGAGTTTTGACGTGAGGTTTCTTTTAGTCCCAATGTGATTGTTTATAAGTCATGAGGTTATATTTTTCTTGCGTCATGAGGTCTCTAAGTTATCGAAATGTGTAACAAACTTAATCGTACGTACTTACTAAATCGAATATAAGGTGTAGTAATCATAAACGTGCGTAATTTCTATATCGAGTCGTAACGAATGAAAAAGATGAAAGAACTAGAAACATAAAAATTGGGAAAGAGACTCAAGTTTTCGAGTTTTTTGTGCTCATCATTAGAAATTCACAACAACGGAATGACGAATTATCGAATTAGGTAGATGCAAAAAATGAGGCATCTACAATGTCTAAATAGAAGAGTTGGACGGCCACAATAATGATCATACGCCCAACCTAAAGAGATGGACGACGACAATGATGATCATACGCCTAATTAAGTGAGTTGGACGGTCATGATAATCACTTGAATCAATATTGTGCCCTAATTGTTTGTGTTAAACTCACTCGTTTTACATGAATCAAAATCACTCTTGGAACATTTTGAAATATGGAATTCATCTTAAATAAAATATTTATATGGTATGAATCAAAATCACCTAGAAAATTTTTCATTATACACTCAACCCACATTTTTTTATATAAATTATATATCATGTAAACTAAAAGTAAATATGTCATGAAATTCAAAAAAAAAAAAAAAAAACCATCTTAAAATAATTTTTAGGATTACAGAATTCAAAAATAAATGAATTACTTTCCTAAATTGTAGAATTTCACACACAACAAGCAAAAAATGACTTCACATTTTAAATTATCCATTATCCTCATTAGAAACAGGTTAAACCAAATATTTTAAACACATTTAACTTCCTATTTGTAAAATATGGGATCGGGTCATTACGGAAAATATTTAAGTTATTTTGTATTACTCTATGCTAGTAGATGGCATGTGTAGGCACACATGTATCATGTAGAACTTTTAGTAATTTAAGATATTTTTTGAAGTTATTCTAAAGATGATGTAATAAAGAGATATTTTTATAATTTTATAAAATTGACTAACATAAGGATGGATTGTAATTTTTATAATTTTAAAGATGGTTAGTTTTTTTTTTTTCTTTTTTTGTGTGTGTGTGTAAAAAATGATCTGTATAATATTAAGTTTAAACGTAAAGATGAGGACGTTTGTGATATTTCAAATTTTGGTATTAAACAATTTCTAATTAGCCTTATCTCACTAAAATAATAAATAATAAATGAAAATTAATTAATCAAGAATGATTTCTAAGCATTGTCTAATTTTTTTTTAATGATATCTTGACGTCAATTTGTAAATATTTTATTTCATAACGCCGCTCACATCTCTTTCAATCATTGGAATGGATGATTCAAATTATTGAGATTGACAATTTCAATAATTCAAATCATCCTTTGATCCAATAGTTGAATTTAATTTTTTATAACATTGAGATAAATTGTTGATCTTGACATTTGACTATGAATAATTAAGATTAATGAGACAATTTCATCTCGATGAATTGAGTTGGGTGTTTTTATCGAGGTGAGGGGCGTTTTTAATGGGTTGTTGAGATACGGACCAAAAACTCATGATGCATTTAGAAACTCGTCCCTATGGTAGGTCTGTTTAAGCAATTTTAACTAATAATAATAAAGACAGATATGCCAAGGTATCTCCTATAATGACCAAAATGCGGGGGCCCATTTCTCAATCAACCTTAAATATAGATAGATAGAAGACCCATAAGGCCACGACCGGCGGAGTTTCCTATGTCATACGGCATTAATCTCATGCGAGACACATGTAAACGTTTATGGCAATGGGTATCTGCAATATTAACCAAAATTTGCATTAATCTCATGGGAGACATGTGTGAACGTTTACATGACAACTTACAAACAACCTACTTGATTCTTACTTTTGTTCTGTTTATTTGATTTTTTTATTTGTTTTTATTTTTTACTTTTGTTTTTTTTTTTCTTTTATCTTTCTTTCACTTTCATTTAAACATTACGATGAATCCCACCTCAATCCAACACATGTTTCAACCAGTCTTCAACCCATTAATCTCACGCGAGATACATGTGAACGTTTATGCCGAGGGGTATCTGCAATATTAATCAAAATCTGCATTAATCTCATGAGAAAGACATGTGAACGTTTACACAACAACTTGCAAACAAATCACTTGATTCTTACTTTTGATTTTTTTATTTAATTTATTTTTTTTTCTTTTTGCCTCTACCTTTCTTCCACTTTGAATGTAAACATTAGGATAAATCCCACGTCCATTTAACATATGTTTCCATTAAGGCCATGACAAGCGGAGACTTCTCTACAACATTTTTCAATCAGTCTTCAGCCTTTAAGGTCACGACAGGGGAAAACTTATCTAACACAGTCTTCAGCCTTGATTCTTACTTTTGATTTTTTTAGTTAAATTTTTTTCTTTTTTTGCTTCTACCTTTCTTCCACTTTAAATGTAAACATTAGGATAAATCCCACGTCCATCTAACACATATTTCCATTAGCCTTCAGTCCATTAATACCATGACAAACGGAGACTTCTCTACAACATTTTTCAATCAGTCTTCAGCCTTTAAAGTCACGGCAGGGGAAAACTTCTCTAACATGTGTTTCAATCAGCCTTCAACCCATTAAGGTCATGAGAGGAGGAGACTTCTCTAACACAGCCCATTAAGGTCACGATAGGCGGAGACTTCTCTAACACGTGTTTCAATCAGGCCTTCAACCCATTAAAGTAACGACATGTGTCAATCAGCCTTCAGCCCATTAAGGTCACGACAGACGGAGACTTCTCTGGTATCTGTTTCAATCAATCTTCAGCCCATTAAGGTCACGACAGGTGGAGACTTCTCTAAGGGCAAGGCAAATCCCGAGAAGCGAATGATGGCATCAACAAAAAAATCACTTTCTCTCTCTTTCTTCTACCTCTTCGTATCTCACTCTCTTCTAAATATTGTTTGCGCTGCCAATGCAAAACCCTACTCTGCACATCCACCTGGATTGGGTTTCAACAAAAATGGAGAGTTCAAGATCTTACAGGTGGCAGACATGCACTACGCTGATGGAAAGACAACCCCATGTTTGGATGTTTTACCAAGTCAAGTTCATGGTTGCTCTGATCTCAACACTACCGCTTTCATAGAGCGCATGATCAAAGCTGAAAATCCCGATCTCATTATCTTCACTGGTATTTTAATTATTATTATTATTATTATTTTTACTTTGTTTTCGTTGAGTGAGTTTCCGAGTTGACCCAGATGAGGTTTTGTGGAGCAGGAGATAACATATTTGGGTCCGACGCGAAAGATGCAGAGAAATCTATGGATTTGGCATTTGAGCCTGCGATTTCGTCGAAAATCCCATGGGCTGCTGTTCTGGGGAACCATGACCACGAATCGACTCTGTCAAGGGAAGGGGTGATGAAATATGTAGTGGGCATGAAGCGCACGTTAGCTCAATTGAATCCTCCGGCGCAAGTTATCGATGGATTTGGGAATTATAACTTGGAGGTTGGTGGGGTGGAGGGTTCGAGTCTCCGGAACAAATCAGTTCTTAATCTCTACTTTTTGGACAGTGGAGATTACTCCACTGTTCCTTCAATCCCTGGCTACGGTTGGATCAAGCCTTCACAGCAACTTTGGTATCAACGCACTTCTCTCAAGCTCCAGGTACTGTAATTCTTTTTTCATTATTTGTTTATTGTGACTTGTGAGTATTATATTATTATTAATAAACTATTTGTATGAACTATGAGCCATCTATACCATCCATCAATGTGAAAGTATACAAGTCACTGGACCCACTGGGACTGTAAATATGTGTTACAAAATTAATTTTAAATGGTTTGATTCCTATAGAGTATGACTTGGATGAGTCAACTTCACATCAGTGGGGGATGAGATAAGGTATGGAGTTTTAAAACCATGGAAGGTAGAACATTGAATGTATTTTGTGTGAGATTCTTTCTCATTGGGTGATTAATTAAAAAATATGATAACTTAGGCTACAAAATGCCTCATTACACACTTTAGGGGGGCCAAACCCGTCAATGTTTGTTCTGCCCTTTGGTGGATCCAAAGAATAAGCCTGATTGATGATTTTTTGACATTGGATTCCATCACCTTTTGTCATTGTTTAATCCTTTCATGAAGCTTATAATTACGGGAAAAAATCCCCACAAATCCAATACCCAAGAATTACCAATAGGTTTTTTTTTTTTTTTTTGATGCATAGGGTATTTTTTATGGCCTGATTCATATTTGTTGATAGATATGGTTTTTGACATAGTGCAATGGAGGAACATGATTCATTTAGTCCATCCCAAATCTTTGTGTTGGGGTTATTATGTTTTTATGAGTAAGTTGGATTTGAATCCAAGACCTCAAAGTTTCTTTTCAATGTGTCAAACCAAATGAGCTATGGTTATAAGCCTGTGTTGTGCTGAACTCCAAATCTTGGTGTTTGTGTTGGTGGTGGTGTTGTAGATCACTGGTATTTTGTGAAAATCTTCCCATCAAGTTGTGATTGTTAAGGACCACTTAACTAAGTGGTAAGACCTTGTGGAGGATGTTCCCGAGGTCTTAGGTTCAAACCCCCTGGAATCCCTTCTTATACTAAATGCTAACTGTTAACCACTAACCCCACCAAGCAACAAAAAAATTTGTGATTGTTTAATTTGTGAAATTTGACTAAATTTTTGTTTTCCATCTAAAGAAGTTATTAAAATAAATTATTAGAATATTCCAAGGATAGTATGATAGGTTGCATGGTATGGTTATTTTATTAATAAACCGAATCTGGCTCTCTGCATAGATGTTATCGTTGCCTGCTTAGTCAGGAATGTCGTCAAGCTATATACTAAAGGAATAAAACACAGCGCAACATAATTAAATTATATCTATCTGTGTGAATAACTTGCACTCACATGCTTGGCGAAATTGTCGATCTTGCTCAAAAAAGCTTTTGGCTCAGTGCCTCGTGTCAAAGAAGTGCCTTTCAAGCTTAGGGGCTTCCACCTATACAAAGCGAGGCGGGCTACATGGTTTGACAAGGGAATATCCTAAAAATTTGGCTGGCCCACCTCCTCGTGTATAGGCAGTCCCTCCTTATCTTTACCTATCAAAAAAACAAAAAAAAAGTTCTCATCCTACTTAATGACCCCAAGATAGAATAAGAACAACAATAACTAGAGGCATACCATCATCCCTGTAGTTCCAACATCATGATTGATGATCTTCCTAAGTTACGTGAGACAGATATCTGACAATCTAATAACAAAGGACAATGATGCCACAAGCCTACGATGATATGATGTCAATCTTGATCTCCATGGCCTTCCCCCTCTCGCTTATAACCTGCAGAAGTATGTGGTTTTCTAACATATCAATGCAAGTCTAGAGGATGAGACTACACTTGCTAAGAGTACTTATCATGACACTGCAATAGCATATTAATCTAAAGGCTTTTCGATTTTCTCATTGTGTGTTTAATGGAAATAATCAGAGGTTGGGTTTTCATATTATAAATAACTTGTGGGCTTGTTGCCTGTTTGTGGATTTTCTTAGCCTGGATCAATCTTAATCAAGTGGAGTACACGGTTAAACTGTGTGGGATTCTATAAATCATTGCTTATTAGAATCCCACACAGATGACTGTAGTTGGTTCGAGTTCTAAGGCAACCGTTCACAGATGACTTTAGCAATTATAAGAAGAGTACAATTCCTCTAGGATTCTAATCGGACTATGTGTCCTAATTAGAATATTTTTATACTGATGTTTATAATTGGAGAGGTGAAGATTCCACTACAGAATTCATAATGCACATACAGCCCAAGGAGGACATACAACTCGATGTTCAAGTAGTCTGAAATTTTGCGATATTAAGCTCTGTACTTGATGCTTTAAAATTTTTGTCGATTAACAATATACATAGAGCATGATCGATCATTGTGCTTTATGAATTATCTTGGAATGTTAGAGGATTGGGTGATAGGAGAAAAAGGGCAGCAGTGAAAGCTTTTATTAGAAGTAATAATCCACTCATTGTTACGTTGCAGGAATCGAAATTGGCTTATTGTGATGATAGGATCATTAAGGAAATTTGGGGGAAGAACATTGAGTGGATAGCCCTTCCTACGTTAGGTTCAGCCGGTGGGGTTATTATGATGTGGAACAAAGATTTGATCCAAGTGACAGACAATCTAGTAGGGGCCTTCTCGATTTCTATTATGTGCAGTAAAAGGGATGAGGAGTTCCAATGGGTGTTTACTGGGATTTATGGCCCAACCATTAGTAAGGAGAGAACTCAATTTTGGGAGGAACTTGAAGATGTTGCAGGTTATTGGGATAAACCTTGGGTCCTGGGTGGGGATTTTAATGTCACCAGATTTACTCATGAGAAGAATAGGGGATTGAACATATCTAAGGGGATGAGAAACTTTAATGACTTTATAGGAAGACATCGCTTAATGGATTTTCCCCTCCGGGAAGACGATTCACGTGGTCCAACAACCAAGGCAACTCTAGGATGTCCAGATTAGACAGGTTTCTGGTTGATAATGCTTGGGAGGAAAAGTTTCAAAATGTGATTCATTCGGCTAGTCCTAGCCCTGTCTCTGACCACACGCCCATCTTTTTGGAGGCAGGCCACCCTAGACAGTACCCTCTTCCCTTTAGATTTGAAAATATGTGGCTGGTTCAACCCAACTTTTTAGATCTAGTTAGGAAGTGGTGGAATGAGTGTTCGACCATAGGAAAGCCGGGTTGTGTGTTCAAGAAGAAGCTCAAATTCTTGAAGGATAAGTTAAAGGTGTGGAACAAAGAGGTTTTAGGGAGAATTGAAGGGAAAAAAAGAGAGATTTTGACAAACATAGATATCTGGGATAAGAAGGAGGAAGAACGGAATCTAAATTTGGAGGAAAGGAGTAAAAGAATGGAGTTGAAATTAGAATTTCAAAGAGTGGCGCTTATGGAGGAGATAAGTTGGAAACAAAAGTCGAGGGTCAAATGGTTGAAAGAAGGGGATAACAACACAAAGTTCTTTCACAAAATTGCCAACTTCCATAGAAGAAGTAATCAGCTTGGTCAAATCTACATCAATGAAACCATGGTGGTAGGAGAAGAGAAAATTAGGGAAGGGGTGGTGAGTTTCTACAAAGATCTTTACAAGGAAAAGGAACCCTTGAGACCGAGGCCAGACAATCTAGACTTTAATTCTTTGAATCAAAAGGATAGAGAGTGGTTGGAAAGACAAATAGGGGAGGAGGAGGTTAGATAAGTTCTTTTTACAATGAGTGGGGATAAGTCTCCGGGTCCGGATGGTTTTAATATGGAGTTCTTCAAACATTGTTGGGACATCGTCTCGAGAGACCTCATGGAAGTCATCAAGGAATTGCAAGAGAGGAATCGACTGGATTATAGTCTTAATAGCACATTCGTGGCCTTGATCCCTAAGAGAGCCGGGGCGGATAAGCTAGGAGACTTCAGACCCATTAGTTTGGTGGGATCGGTATATAAGATCATATCCAAAGTGCTAGCGATGCGGTTGAAAATAGTCCTCCCAAGTCTTATAGGGGATGAGCAAGGAGCTTTTATCAAGGGTAGACAAATTTTAGATGGCGTTTTGATGGCCAATGAGTGTCTAGATTCTAGGATCAAAAATAAGGAAAAGGGGTTGATAGGAAAAATTGATTTACAGAAGGCTTATGACCATGTGAGCTGGGAGTTCTTAGAATATATGATGAGGAGGATGGGTTTTGGGTTGAGATGGATAAGTTGGATTATGAAATGTGTTACAACGGTTTCGTACTCGATTCTTGTCAACAGGAGCCCAGTTGGTTTTTTTAGAGGGTCAAGAGGTTTGAGACAAGGGGATCCGTTATCTCCGTTTTTGTTTCTTATTGTTGCTGAAGCTTTAGGGAGGTTGTTTAGAAGAGCGGTTGATTTAGGTAAGCTCTTGGGGTTTAGGGTGAATGAAGGACCGTTGATCTCTCACCTTCAATTTGCCGATGATACCTTAGTGTTTTTGGAGTATTCTAGGGACCAAGTGAGGGTGCTCCGTGTGTTGCTATGCTGTTTCGAGGCTATGTCAGGTTTACATACTAACTTGCAAAAAAGCAAACTGTTCGGAGTAGGGGAGGTAGAAGATATTCATATGCTGGCCACTACTCTTGGTTGTGAGTATGATACCTTGCCCACTACCTACTTGGGCTTACCGTTGGGAGCACCTTACAATAGTTCTAAAATTTGGGATGACGTGATTGAGAGGTTGGAAAGAAGGTTGAGTACGTGGAAGGCTAATTATTTGTCGAAAGGAGGGAAAGTGACCTTGATAAAAAGCACCTTAACGAGTATTCCAGTTTACTTTCTTTCACTATTCACACTCCCGAGGTCCGTCGAAGTTAGATTGGAAAGGCTCATGAGGAACTTTCTTTGGAATGATAAGAATGGTAAGAAGAAGTATCATTTGGTTAGATGGAAGACGATTTGCATGCCCAAGAAGAACGGGGGTTTGGGCATTAGGGGTCTTAGATTAACCAACAAAGCGCTTCTAGGTAAGTGGCTTTGGAGGTTTGGTGAGGAGAGGGGTAGTCTGTGGAGGAAAGTGATTAAAGCTAAATATGGGGACAGGAGTCTAGGTTGGTACAGCGGCGAGTCTAAAGTCTTGTATGGGTGTAGTGTTTGGAAAGGGATTTTGAAAGTTAGCAAGGATTTTGAGCAAGGGATTAGATTCAAAGCAGGCATGGGGGACAAAATCAGATTTTGGGAAGATAATTGGTGCGGCTCTTTGTCTCTAGCGACTCAATTCCCATCCTTATACACTTGTTCTATTAAGAAGAACCATTCAATTCAGCAGTGTTTGGTTCACAACGAGTCCGGTCCTATTTGGGATTTGGGGTTCAGGAGAAATTTTAATGATTGGGAGCTAACTGAGGTTACATCTTTCCTTGATCTCCTGCATACTTGTCACCTCAATGAAAGTGATCAAGATAGGTGGGAATGGACTAAAGCCAAGGATTCGAGATTCTCCGTAAGGTCATTCTATAACCAGCTCACTCCTCTTGTTGAGCGGGCCATCCCAGGTTCTATTATTTGGTCAAGGTCAGTGCCCTCAAAAATATCCTTGTTTGGTTGGCTTCCCTTGGTAGAATTCTTACGATGGATAACTTAATTGTTCGGGGTTGGATCACTCCCAACTGTTGCCCCCTTTGCTTGTTGGAAGGGGAATCGGTTGACCATATTTTAATTCATTGTTCATTTTCCTATCAAATTTGGTCATATTTCCTTGGTTTATTTCGTATTAATTGGGTTCTTCCTCGTAAGTTTTCTTCCTTGTTGGATGAATGGACCAGTAAAGTTTTCCACACCAGAAAACGTTACCTGTGGAATATGCTTCCTTCGGCTATTGCTTGGGGGATTTGGATTGAAAGAAATAACAGGGTGTTTAACAACAAGATCAGAAGCTCTCATGCAGGTTTTTTAGAGATCTTAGGTTTATTATACCTATGGTCTAAGCAAAACATAGAGTTCGCAGGGACTTCTTTTGATGATTTTATTTTTAGATGGGACTCGTTATGTAATTAGTGTTTTTGTTTATTTCTTCCTTGTTGTTCTTTTGAGGCTTTCTCGGCCTCCTTGTATTCGGTTCTCCTCTTTGCAATATATTATACTTATCAAAAAAAAAAGTTTTGATTTCTAAGATAAGTGTATGTTTACATTTTTTAACAAATTTGATAGCTGGCTTCTTTTCTTTTCCCTTTTTTTTTTTTTTCCTGCGAACGATTATCCTAAATTTATAATTTACATTTAGCCAAACATGCTGCTATGTATGTCCTGCAAAACTGTCCACTCGGAACGATTAAAGGCTTTCTTTTTTAATGTACTTTTCCCGCAGAGGGCCTACATGAACAAGCCAGAATCTCAAAAAACAGCAGCACCGGGGCTTGTGTACTTCCACATTCCATTGCCAGAATTTGCCAAATTCGACTCATCAAACTTTACGGGAGTCAGGCAGGAGGGAATTAGCTCGGCTTCAATAAACTCAGGCTTCTTTACTACCATGGTAGAAGCAGGGGATGTGAAGGCAGTCTTCACTGGTCATGATCACCTTAATGATTTCTGTGGTAAGCTAAATGGTATACATCTTTGTTATGCTGGAGGTTTTGGGTACCATGCCTACGGCAAAGCTGGGTGGTCGAGGAGGGCTAGAGTGGTTTTGGCAAAGCTGGAAAAAACAGAGAAAGGAGATTGGGGAGCAGTGAAGTCCATCAGAACGTGGAAGCGCCTCGACGACAAACACCTCACTACCATTGATCCTCAAGTCCTCTGGAGCAAGAGCCCTGCTGGTAAGCTTTTCTTATCTTAATTAGTCACTCTTTTGTCAACTAACCTTTTTAATTCAAATATGGGTGTTTGAGTCCCATATTATTCTCCATTGTGTATTGAAGGCGTCATGTTTCTATGTCAGCCAATGATGGCTTGGGAGTAGTGTGGATTAAGGTAGTGAAAGTAGATACACCTTCAATTTCAGAATTGAATGATGGAAAGGGATGCATATAGCCGATCTAAAATATTTGGGAATTAAATGCCTTCAGATACAAAATCACCCTTCTTTTTAAAAGCCAGTATGAGGATTGATAGTGAGAGTTCAGTCTATGAGTGTATATGTTTATACTCTTTCACATACATCTGTGTTTTGGATTGAACAGGGAGACGCTGAGAGAGAATTTCTGGTGGCTTCTGAGTGATGGACATATGGAGGAATTCACTACGATTGGGATTGGGTGGACGTTAATTTAAACTGGTTACTTGGGAGTGTTCTCCAGATCTGTTACAGCTGATGAAATAATCTGTTATATGATACAAGTCATCCTACTACAAATAAACTACTTGAGTTGAGGTGTTATATATATTTTAAAAAAGCAATTTCATAAGGATATTAATCGCGATTTATATGAGTTTTCTTTAAATAAAATGCTTAATATAAGTTTTGTTTGCAAATATTTTGGTGAGAGCTTTCAATATCATTTTCGTTTCAAGTCACCTCTATAAAGAAATCAATCTTAAGAATAGGGTTTTGTTAACTTGTGCTCAGGGTACACGTTAAGGGGCTTTAAATAAATACACCTTGAGGGTATTTTGGACAATAACTTTATTTAAAATTAATTTTTGGCATGAAAATGAATTGCCGTGGTGTATTTAATGCACTTTAACCAAGGGCAAATGTTAAACAAACCCCTAAGAATAAGAAAGAAAAATAAATAAAAATGCAAGTACACATAAAAACATAGACAGTACAAACCATGATCCCATCGATCTCACTTTAGAATTCTGTATAGATGAATAAAGAAAAGTAACTAAGATTTTACGCATCACTAGTAGGAGTACAAATCATAAGTTATTGATATTTATGATATTTTAAAAAATAGCAGTCCATATGAAATTATATTTTAAGAGAGAAAACAGAAGAATTAATGGACTTAACAATGTAGCAAATTCCGACAGCTTCAGGGAGAGCATCTTGAAAGATACAAAATGTTCCTTAATAATAATATCTTGAGTTTTTAATTAATATAAATGTAATTTGAAAAATAGTGATAAAATTGATGAATTAAGGAAATAACTCCTTTTCGCCATCTATCATAAAATTTATAATGACCCTACTTGTTTGCTCCGTGAAAAAATTGGGGGTATTAATAAATGAACAATGATTTCTTGACGGGCATTTCTAACATATACTCCCTAACATGTCATGTCCTAGAATCATAGACGTTTTTCTTTGGGATACACAACTATACATATTTATAGATATTTACAATTGTGTATCTCGAGGAATAATATCTATAATTCTAGTCCATACCACGTTACAGTGTTTTTTTTTTTTGTATGTGTGTGTGTTGGGGGCGGGGGGGGGGGGTGATTTTGTAAATCAACCTGATAGGATAACTCAAAAATTCACAGACGTGGCAAATGCAAGAATTGTAGATGTTTACCTCGGGATGCACAACACGCACATGTTTTCTGGGGATGTGCATGCATCTAGAGGGAAAAATCTACTATTCATACAAGGTACACGTTAATTGAGTTTTTGTGTTATCCTGCCAAGTTGAGTTACAAAATCATTACACAACACAAATATGATTGGAACGACCATGCAACCTGACACAATTTTAGGCTTATAACATTGCCCTCCAAACATAAATGATCACAAAACGGTAAGTGACCAAGTAACCCTCCTCCCCTATAGAAAACCCCACACAATAAGCAAGTATATATGAGGCCAAAAGACATCGAATCATTCGTTACAGGTTTCACAAGCTGTCTCTGATTTATGTACTCTTGTTTTCTCATTGTTTTCTACATCGGTTTAAAGCCAAAATAAAAAATAAAAAAAGCCCTAATCAAGAAGAGGGGGAAAGGTCGAGCTCCATCACAGCTCGCCCTATCTCCCTTTCTCCCTCTCAACAATGCGCACATTCACATTTCTCCTCTTATTCTTCTTCTTCTTTCTCTTATTCATCTTCTCGGTTCATTGTTCTCCATCTGTTCGTTCGGAAGATGATGTTCCCACGATTCGATTACCAAGCGATGATGATGTTTGTGCCGGATCGGATCCGCCTTCGTGCCCTGTTAAATGCTTTAGAACTGATCCTGTCTGCGGTGTCGATGGAATCACATATTGGTGTGGCTGCGCCGATGCTCACTGCTCTGGCACACGTGTGGCGAAGTTAGGGTTTTGTGAGGTTGGTAATGGTGGAAACGGCCCCGTATCTGGTCAGGCTCTCCTACTCCTTCACATTGTCTGGCTCATCGTCCTAGGGTTTTTCGTCTTGTTCGGTCTTTTCTGATCTTCTTTAATTCATTCATTCATTCATTTTTATTTTTAGATTCTGAAATGAGATCTGGTGATCACCATCGATTTCAGGTATTTGTGAATTGTTGTACGTAAAAGAGTAATTTTCACGGCCCCATTGTTTCTCTCATACATTTGACATATATCAATTCGATTCTTTCTTCTTGATTCTGCTTTGATGCAAAAAAATTATTATTTTTTATGTTTAGATAATTTTTCATAGTTGATTGTTGAGGAATTTCAATGATAACCCTAGCAGTGGAGTAGATTTCTAGGTCATAAACAGAATTCTGATATTCCAATCCATGGATAACCTTGGTTATAAAATAAATAAATAAAAATCCATGTATAAGCTTCTATAACTTAAATTAAATCAAAAGAAACCTAAAATTTATACTGAAATTCTGTCTAAGACTATCGTGAAACCGCAATTCATGAATGGGACACCATTCAAATAATTACATTTAGAATTAAGGGGGGACAAATGAAGAATTATTGGCCCCGGAACTTTTGGGATAAGGCTTTGATGGTGAAGAATGATGAATTATTGGCAGGTGAAAGTTTCCATAGTTTCTGTACACATAATAAGAACACAACTCCCTAAGAATCTTGAAACTGATGTTAATGCAAGAAATTGTAATCCTCGTGAAGTTGTTTTCTTCAAATATGGTAGTTCTCCCTCTCAACTGATTTCTTTTTCTGCTGTTATTAGAGAAAGGTCATGGAAATTCAAATAAACTTGTGTAATGCATCATCTCATGTTGGTTAATCATTTGATTATTTATTCATTTGCAACTGAAACTTTGAAGTTACTAAATTCAAACCCTAAACATCTTTAAAGTAAGCAATGTGAGTCAGCTATTCTCCACACAATGAAGGAGCACAATTAAAAAAGAAAAAGAAATAAACATGAGGTTTCTACATTATAAAAATTAAAAATGCATGTTAAATTTAGTAGAGGATTAAAATTTTGATCTCTCTTGTTGAGGGAGAAAAGATGCAAGTGGGATTGTTATTTCATCGGATGTGTTCGGCATTGCATCCCGATTATGTGTATTGTACATTTAAATGTACAATGCTTCAATACTCACTGTAACACTTATCTGGACAGGACACCTGAAAGTCTTCAGCATGACCACATTGATTAATTCCTCATATGAGAGTTTGAATTATGTATCCTCTAGGGGACACCTTAACATGATTTAATGAAACAGAGGATTAAGATTCATCTTAGGAGATGGTAAGTGTTTTACTTTGATTGCCAACTTAACGTGCTCCTACCCCTTCATGTGAACCTAGTATCTGTGATGGGTGTAAAAAAAGGAAAAAAACTGTAGGCAAGTCTTGTTACAAATGATTAACATACATCTCTCAAAAAATTTCAAAATGATATTCATGTAACAAATTCTCGAGATTGAAAGGAAATTGTAATTCAAACTTTTTAATTTTTTGATAACCACTACTTTCTAACTCTCCACATGAGGTTATCCATCTCATGGATGAAAAATATGTATTCAGCTTAGTAGAAAAATAAATATTTTTGAACTCACAGGTCTAGGGGGAAAGATGCAAGTTGAAAGATCATTGATTTGGTGATATAAAATCACAAACATCTCTTGTTTGTTAAGGTTGACGGATTTTTTCCAATGGTATTTGGTAATGTTATTTCATTAGCTCAAAGAAATCTAAAGGGGGTTTCATTTGGTAATGTTATTTCATCTCTTGCTTTCTCACACTCTTTTGTAGAGAGTGTGAGAAAGCATTGAGTCTTTATGTATGTTCTTATCTTGTGAAAACCTAGAAGCTCAAGGTTGTTGAGTATGATCATCAAATTGTTGTTACGGATTTGTGACATCGTGGGTGGGATCGGGATTGTTTGTTTGGGTTCTTTCTAGAGTCAGGTGGAGAACTTGGTGAGATATATGGAAGTAACCAGTTTTCTGTGTTTGGCTTGGGATCTCATCGCATGTTTTAAGTGGGTGTAGTAAGCTCAAATGGTGGGTGCAAATAACCAGGCCCTAAGTGATTTTAGAAAATTTTCTCTCAAGGAAAGATTTTGTCTTGAATTAGTCCATCTGTTGATTTTGTGAGTCCTTTTTAAAAAGTTAGTCTTTTTAAGGTAAGATTTTGAAAAAAGAAAATTAATTTTCTTCAATAGAAATATTAATCAACAAGCAAATCTTAGTAATCTGATTTAAAATCAAATTCTCTCTAACCTAATTTATCCAATATGAACTGATTCTTAATCTTTATGAAAATGATTTGGTGTGACAATTTACACCTTATTAAAATGCATCTAATAATTTATAGTGATAGCTTCATATTCTTGTCTTGCTTTCCAAGTTGACAGGCTAACATGCAAATTGGATTTATGTAGATCTCTTCCCAACTCCCTACTGAATTGCTTCAAACCATTATTTACAACTGTGAGCACCTAGAACAAGCACTTGGACATTATGGCAACCTTGACTAACATCTTCATCGCATTTTACTCTCATTCAATATGACCTTATTGCTTAGGAAGCAAAAGAAACATAGATATTTGTTGTATTTGTTTTGAATGAATATATATATATATATATATTTCAAGTCTTTAATCTTTTGGAGGGTCGTTAGAAACTTGGTTTCTGACTTCTCTCATGTTTAGAGAATATAGGGCGATTGTGTCCAGTGGTCCTATTTAATCAACTCAAGGATCAGCTGGTTCTGTAGAACTAGAAACTAAGCACCAAAGAAGCTTTGGTTTATAAAAATTAGTACACCTGAAAGATCTGCATTTCTGTTACTTACTATGCTACTAATAGAAATTTAGTCCCGTTGAATGTTGGGAGGGAAGTTGCTGCAACCTAATCGCACCGGAGTTGGGGTGATATATACTTGAGTACATTGTGCATGGCTCAAGCCTCGAGCATTCCATTTTCTGATCTACCTATAAGTGCATCCTCCTAGTATCTTTATTTATAGGTTATATTAGCAGTGACCTTTGGATCTTCGTATAGGATTTCTCATCATACTGGATTTCTACGGTTTCTACAATCTGTTAGTTAAAATATTTATTTCATATTTGTTAATATTGTGCTTATTATTAATTATAATAAATTATATATTGACTTCTATTATTTTTCCAACAATCTATATGAAATATCTAGCATCTATTAACATGATTTAACAAAAAATGGCATCTGTTAACCTCTATGAGAAATCTTAACCTTTTTATGAAACGAAATTCAAGAGAGGGCAATCAAATATGCTCTTTCTTTTTCTTTTTTTTCTTTTTTACTTTTTGATAAGTATAAAGATTTTATAAATATTGGGAAACTTTAGAGAGCACAAAAGAGGTTGAGATGGCCCCCAAGAACAAGAACAAAAATCAAAATACACAAAACGAAATATAAGCAAACACAAAAACTAAGGAACGACACAAGCAAAACGAACAAATCTAAGAGCTACACAAGGCTTCCCATCTAAAAACAAAATCATCAAAGAAAACTCCTTGTTTAGTTTTAGCCCAAAATATGCACTTTTATTTGGCTCCGTTCAAATTGCTTATATGTTATATGATTATGTTCCTACTCATGATGAGCATGAACTGGATAATTTTGAAATTACCAATATATAGAATCATAGCAACTATTTATGGAGAATTATATCTGAGATGGATTGATTCCTTCACTTTATGATGTTTATGTTCACTGCAAGACTGCTAAAGAACCGTGGAAAATGTTATAGAAAAAATATATTACAAAAAATGTCTCATATGCGGTTGGGATTGTAAATAGTATGCAACAAGAGTAGTTTCTCTCATCTTAAATTCCTCTAAGGAATCTTCACATTCTACATGCTTTCACACTCAAATCTACATACACACCTGCACGCATCTTAAATTCCTCTAAGGAATCCCCATATGATATTTACTTTTAAACTCATAAACCTACACCCATAAAATATATTATAGAGATGCTTCCCTTTCTCCTGGATGGTATCATTTCAAGGAGTTCTCAATATCAATAACGAATCGATACTTGACATCCTTATTTAATACCCTCTCGTGTGCTTCATTTATGTACTCAATTGGAATAACTTCAATCTCAGGGTATATCTTGTGGGCAGCACAGAAATATAGCATTTCTTGTGTGTCTTTTGTACCGCCTACTCCACTCCCAGAAATGGTTTTCGAACCTGCCAAAAGCAAATCCATCTAATGTACCGTTGGGCATATTTTATGTAATCTGAAACCATGAATGCTATCTATTCAAAACTTGGATAATTACAAGGAGTTACCTAGAATTAGGCTTCCAGGTTGAAGTTTGATCTCACTCCAACCCACTAAGACCAAAACACCATTAGCCTTCAAGAGCTCCATGTACGGATCAAATGGGTGAACCCCAGATGCAGTGTCAATTATGAAGTCCAGGGACTTTGCCAAGCCCTATATGGAAAAAACGCCACAAAAAATTAACAGAGCATTGAAAGTAGAAGTATCGTAATCATCCATTAAACCAAAAACACAATAAATTATGGCAAAGAGAATTTCTATTGCCATACCAATTTTTTTTTTCTTTCTAATAATTACCCAATCATAAATTTAAATAAATGCCTTGGGGATTGTTGAGAAAATTGATAAGAAATAAAGCAAAAAAAAAAATGTAAACCTAGAGATTTATAAGCTTCACCCTTCTATTGGTTACGTCCTCTTAAGGCAGTTAATTTTCTTTGCAATAACAAGAAAAAGGTTACCTAGGGATTTATAACCTTCTCTATCTCCCTCTTTCTTAGATGAGTTGTGCTGGGGTGACACAGTATTTACTGTGATTCTCACAATTCTGACGTGGACATGCATACATAACCGTAGATGTTTTTACTTGTATCGCAAGGAAACACATCTAATGGTTATGTGCACATCTCAAGTCAGACTTGTGAGAATCGCAGTAAATGCTTTTTGTCATTTCAGCATTTTCCTTCTTAGATATGTTTTTTCTTAATTGGAAAATCCTTAGGTCGAAGTTATATATTTATTCTTCAACTTGATTACATAAATACCCTCTAGAAACACATAATTTCTCAGTGGTTAACCCAATGATTGCAACAATTTGCATATTGGGCTCTCAGTCATAAATTGATTACAAGACATCTTTGGAGCACAGGGTCGACAACCACTTTTCTTCTTTGCATCTAGATTTCTTGTACAATCCATAGCCCTCTCTCTAACCACTCCTCCACTCTCTTTTTTCCCCCTTTCTTTTTCTTCTTTATTGCTTCTCCAAAGAAAAATACTAAGATAATATTTAATGTGTTAATCCATATTTGGATAAATATAATGCCATCAACTAGGGTGTATCGACAAAAGGTTGACGTTGCAACAAAATTTCTCTAATTAAATTAAGAGCTGTGATTTTACCACACCATTTTATGTTATGAATATTTTGTTATAAAATCTCACCATATATTAAAATCACTTACGAACATAATTGTAAGGTAATAAGATTGCCCTAAATTAACCATCTGTTTGCAAGGATGTTTGTGTCAATGTTCGCACACAAGAATTATAGGTGAGCTAGTTTAGGATCCAGTAATCTATAATTAATGTTACCTCCATTTGTTGTTTGTTAGATGCTCCAAGTAGATTCAGGGCTTCATCTTTCTTAGACTCACTCGTGCTGAAAACTGTTACATGCAATCCAAAAGCCTTTCCAAACTTCACAGCCATATGACCGAGACCACCTAGTCCAATTACGCCGAGAGATTTACCTGGTTGGTTAATTTTATGGCGAATCATGGGCCTGTATACTGTAATTCCAGCACACAGCAAGGGTGCCGCAAATTCTAATGGATAGTTATCTGGTATTTTGTAGCAATATCTGTGTGCCCAAATACCAAAAACACATCAGAATTATGTTTAGACTTTTTAACAGCAGGGAATCAGTTCAAAATCTTCGCATTGGCAGAGAAATATTTATGCAAAGGAAGGTGAAAAAAAAAGTGTTAAAAGAGAAAACATATAGTCAGTTTATTATAATATTGTTAAGCTGTAAAATAGATAATTTCTTATCAGACTGGAAAAAAAGATAATTTCTTATGAGACTGGATATTCAAACAAGATTTCCTTGCAGGCCTCACCCCCAGCAATAGAGAGTAAAAATTGAATGAAAAATTAACATATCTCTTTGATAAAGAAAGGTTCAAAATCTTGTTTCAAGGCAATGTTTGGGTTAAGAGCAAGACATTTTTAACAGAAACATTTGAAAATATTTCAATACAATCCAAAACATGCTGAGATGGAATGAAATTTTGAACCAAAGATAAATAAATAAATAAAATCATAACTAGGGATCAAATCATAGAAAACAAATTCAAGTAATGCTAGTAGCAGAATTGACTTGCCTTTCATGAACTATGGTGTAACTAGAATATCCCCCTTTTGTTATTGTACCATCCTCATCAACAGCATCATAGGTTAGGGTATAACCCTTTGAGCAATGGATTTCCATCCCATCATTACAATACTCACAATCTCTACACGAGTTCACATAAGTTCCCATTCCAACATGATCACCACTTTTAAAATGCTCAACATTGGAACCAACCTCTTCGACAATTCCAACAATCTCATGGCTGCAATCCAATACATCCTGAATAATTAGTTAGAATAGCAAGAAAACACTAGATATTTTGAAAAATTAAGACAAGTGAGACATGATATACCCAGGCACCGCAGGATATTTGGATTTTCCACGTCCGTTCCTACAGCACATGACATCTCCATAGCAGACTCCACAGTGTGTTATTTTAAGTGAAATATCATTACATCCAAGTACCCTGCATGAATTTTCTTACCCTAGTTAGTGAACTTGAAACTCATTCTAGTTGACTTTACTCAATTGGGTTTTGAGGTGATTTGAAATTAAAATTCATTTCAATGTACTCAAAATGTAAGATTAATACACTACTGTAGGAGGTTTTTTTTTTATTATAAATGAAATCAGATACAAAATTCAAATAATTTGGATCAAGATTTAAAGTGAATCATACAATTAAAATCGTAAATCATTAAATTTTTATTACAATGACAAGTCACTGTACTAACGAGAAAGAAGACTCTCTTGCTCAGGAACGTACTCGTTGAGATACTTTGTATGTTGGGGATGTGCAGTTGTGCACCCCTTGTTAAATGAATATATCATATATAAAGGCAGGATATGAAAATTCCTTTTAAGTGTATGAGCAAAACCAGACTCATAAGGCCAAAGAGACAAATCAGACGGGAGTCGGAAGGGAACAAAAGGGCCTTAGTGTGTAAATAAGTCCGAGCGCATTGTCATAGACTTATAGTTCTGAGGGCACGTTCACCCTCTTTAGGAATTCATGGGAGAATATCTGAGAATCAAGGGGAATCTTTAACTGATAAAAAACATGTTAAAACAGTTATAATCCACGTGGCAAAATGTTATAACCAAATCTCCCAAAAAAGGGAAGCAGTTATAGTCTACGTGGAAACCTCTGATTAGAAGATTAGAAGGAAAAAACTAAGACCTATAAATATGAGCACCACCATTTTTTGTGAACTTAAGTTGTTATTCTGTCCAATTTTTAACTGATTTGAGCGTCGGAGTGTACCCGTAGGGAACCAATGGACATCCGCAAGAAGCCACTCAAGACAAAGCACCCCCACATTATATTTTCGTACTAAAGAAACAAAATCTCAAAAAAATAAAAAAACTGAAGTACCTGCGGCTGAATTTGTAGGGAGAGAGAAGTCCAGATGGATCTCTTGCTGCCCATGCTAGGCAATCTCCATTCTCACTTTGTGTAGTCATATTGTTAATCAATTCAATTAATGATCAATGCAAGGGTTACTGTAGACTGCACAACACAGATACCACATATATGCCCAACTTGTCAGATAGTTTAGAATTGTATAAATTTGCATTCTAACTATAACTTGCTTATGACCACTCCCATTAACCAGATCTTTAAAAAAGAGTAACAAGACGATTTAGTCTCTTTCATCACTGGGAATGTGAAATCCCCAGATGGCCAATTGAATGTCGCCTAATGAGTGTAGTTTTGTAGATTGGGATGCCCTCAATACATGAGGGTTTATGTGATTGGTTGATCTGGGATTTTGTGAAATCCTAGATTGACTCTTTTGTGAGAAATTTTTTTTCTTTCTTTTCTTCTAGTAGGGTATTGGACATGTAATCCATATATTGCTATGTTACGTGTTATCGAGACACTTGAGAGCAAAATTAACAAGAGAGTTTGCTTCTATTCAAGAGAGGAAAATATGGCTCTTGACATAGTGAGATGACATTACATTATTTTATACATGTAACCATATGATATAAATCTCTAATACCAACTGCTTACAATGAATTTAAGATGAAAACCTTTGAATATGTTTTTGTTCTGTTCAAAAGTGATGGAATCATATATCAAAAAAGAAAGGGCAAGGCATTGAAGGAACATTTCATGACATCATTTCCTACTTGGCTGCCTTGGTTTCTTCCTTTTTTCTTTTTTTGATCTTGGAATCTAGCTTAAAGAAGATTAAAATTGGATTTATATCTCCTAATCTCATCCAAATCCTTAGGGACAGAACATCATATCTTAATATTCTAACATCTTCCCTCAAACTCATGGCGATCAAAGACTGATATGAGTTAGACAAAATCAATAACCACTGATTAAGAGTCGTCATGTTGCAAAAAGAAGCTGTTGAAGGGAGTAACTGAAAAGATTATTGATTTTGTTGATGACATGAAGTTTTGCAGGCCATTGATGATTGATGATACACCCACATGTGTAGAAGAGATGGAGGAGCAATAGCTCAACTCAAACGAGCTTTCATTGGCCATCATCGGTTTAAGGTAGATTGTTCAACCTATGGGATTGTAATCCAAAAATGAAAAAGGCCTCTATGGGCCATGATGAACTTGATCATGAAGGATTCAAAGATTCAAAACAAATAAGGAGTTTGATCACTATGGATTCAGGGGTTCTTCGGGCTAACCATAGCTTGATCATGGATGATTAGATGCTCTTTAGACAAAAATGCGACTTGATTAACGACGATTCAGAGGCTCATTGGACTAGTGAAGCTAGGGGCTTCGAGACCCATTATTTTTTCCTTTTTAAACACAAATGGATCATATGAGGTAACGAGACATGTAAACACCAACCGAACCTGAGAGCCCAAACACCCGTAGCGTAGGGTTAGGCCTAAGTTTCTTTCAAAATGCCCAATGGCCCATCAAGAGGAGACTCAAGGCTTCAAAAAGGCCTTTTAAAATACAAATTTTGCTTGGTCCTTCACTTACCAACGGATCAGAGTCCTTTTGGCCTGGTCCCTCACTCACCCAAGGACCATTGTAACTTAGGCCTACTCACTCTATGACCAAACTATTTTATGTTTTTTTTTTTTTTTAATTTTACAGATTTTGTTAAGGTGTTTTTACACTGTTTCTGTAACTCTCTCTAATCCATTTTTTGCCAAAGTAAGGCAAGGTGACTTTCCTCCTTTACCCTTTCATTAAGCATGCATTAAGCCCCCATTTTGGTTTTATAGTAATTGAGCAAGTATTCAAGCCTTGACCTTTCGCTCTCCCAAAAGACATTTACCATCTTATCATTAGTTTGTTGAGACCCAATCCAAAGCAATTGACCACTGAGGTCATCCTCTTGTACCTATTTCAATGCCACCCTTCAAGGGTTCAACGTAGTTGGACCAACTTGACGTGCTCCTACCCCTTCATGTGGACCTAGTATTTGTAATTGGTGTAAAAAAAAAAAAAAACTGTACACAAGTTTCTTTACAAAAGATTAACATACAACTCTCTAAAAATTTCAAAATGATATTCATGTAATAAATTCTTGACATTGAAAAGCAATTGTAATTCAAACTTTTTTATTTTTTGATAACCACTACTTTCTAACTCTCCACATGAGGGTCATCCATCTCATGGATGAAAAATATGTAATCAGCTTAGTAGAAAAATAATTTTTTTTGAACTCACAGGTCTAGGGGAAAAAGATGAGTTGAAAGATCATTGATTTGGTAATATAAAATCACAAACAACTTTTGTTTGTTAAGGTTGACGGATTTTTTCTGAGGGTATTTGGTAATGTCATTTCATTAGCTCAAAGAAATCAAAAGGGGGTTCCTAGATGGTAGCTATTGTCTATAAAATGGTGTTTCTCTAAAAGGATTTTTTTTCTCTTTGATAGAGAGTGAGAAAACATTGAATCTCTATATATATTCTTATCTTGTAAAAACCTAGAAACTCCAAGTTGTTGAGTGTGATCATCACATTGTTGTTACAGATTGGTGACAACGTGGGTGAGATCAGGATTGTTTGTTTGGGTTCTTTCTAGAGTCGGGTGGAGAACTTGGTGAGATATATGGAGGTAACCGGTTTTCTGTATTGGGCTTAGGATCTAATCACATGTTTTAAGTTGGTGTAGTAAGCTCAAATGGTGGGTGCAAATAACCAGGCCCTAAGTGACTTTAGAAAATTTTCTCTCAAGGAAAGATTTTGTCTTGAACTAATCAATCTGTTGATTTTGTGAGTCCTTTTTAAAAAGTTGTCTTTTTAAGGTAAGATTTTGAAAAAAGGAAATTAATTTTCTTCAATAGAAATATTAATCAACAAGCAAATCTTAGTAATATGATTTAAAATCAAATTCTCTGTAACCTAATTTATCCTAATATGAACTGATTCTTAATCTTTATGAAAATGATTTGGTGTGACAATTTAAACCTTATTAAAATGCATCTAATAATTTATAATGACAGCTTCATATTCTTGTCTTGCTTTCCAAGTTGACAGGCTAACATGCAAATTGGATATATGTAGATCTCTTCCCAACTCTTTCCTGAATTGCTTCAAACCATTATTTACAACTGTGAGCACTTAGACATTGTGGCAACCTTGATTAACATCTTCATCGTATTTTACTCTCATTCAACATGACCTTATTGCTTAGGAAGCAAAAGAAACATAGATATTTCAAGTCTTTAATCTTTTGGAGGGAAGTTAGAAACTTGGTTTCTGACTTCTCTCATGTTTAGAGAATATAGGGCGATTGTGTCCAGCTGTCCTACTTAATCAACTCAAGGATCAGCTGGTTCTGTAGAACTAGAAACTAAGGACCAAAGAAGTTTGGTTTATAAAAATTAGTGCACCTGAAAGTTCTGCATTTCTGTTACTTACTATGCTACTAGTAGAAATTTAGTCCCGTTGAATCTTGGGAGGGAAGTTGGGGTGATATATACTTGAGTACATTGTGCATGGTAAGTGCCTCGAGCATTCCATTTTCTGATTTACCTATAAGTGCATTTCCAAATGATTACAAGAGAGGCAAAAATTGTCACACTATTTATTGACAAATCGTCAAGATGTAACGGCAGAATTTTGTAGCCCATTATATCTTAAAGAATTTTGTTGGCTTACCTCGTTGCTTATATCAAGTAGTGGGCTATGAATTGTTTACCAAATCCTAAATTTATAATTTGTATATATATAGATGTTGTTGGCTTACCCAATTGCTTAGATCAACTAGTGGGCTGTGAATTGTTTACCAAATCCTAATTTTATAATTTGTTTGACTTAAAGGTTGGCTTACTTCAGATAATTTGGTTTGTTACCCAAACTCACATCCCAGTATATTATAGCCCATATTTGACCTATCATCTCAACAGATTTATCTGTCAAATTAAAATCTTGTGTGATTTTTAGCAACTGTACTTAATTATGGGGACCCGACCCATTCAAGGATCCAAATGGTACCTGCAAAGTATTGGACTCTTTCCACCAATTTCACAAGTGATTTGGAACGCTTCCTGTCTTAACTTGAAATTTCACCCTAATATAAAAAGGGAGACATCGAAAGTTAAAGTCATGTCTCTCTCTGAGTAAACCAATCCCACTTGCATCGACCATATATATATATATAGAAATGACTACACAAAGTGAGAGTGATGAGAATGGAGATTGCCTAGGATGGGCAGCAAGAGATCCATCTGGCCTTCTTTCTCCCTACAAATTCACTCGCAGGTATGTTTCCCCAATTATTTATTATTAATTTACTGGGAAACAATGGAAGTTAAAGAGTTAGTTGGCAGAGTCCCAAGGATCATCAACCTAGCTTCCTTCAACAATAATATATATCTTTTATAGATCCCTAACCAAACGCCTTCACCTACTAATTACTAGCCACTAACATGTCACATGTTTACTCGTCAAATATATACATATAATCGATCTTCATGAGATATTGTTATATAGGCTAGGCGTTCTAGTAGGGGGTATTTTTATTTTTTTTCTGAAAGGTCAACAGGATTACCTCAGGGAGAGAAAAGCTATATATAATAGACTCAAGGTTACAGAAAATGAACCACTCTCTAATTCAAAACACCCCATAGAATCCTGGGATGAAGCAAGATGATCAACAACTCTGTTTGCTTCCCAGAACACATGAGAGAAGGAAACTACATGGAACCTGAGCACAAATTATTTGAACTTTCTATCTAAGATCCTTTACATAAATAATAGTCAAATCCTATTATTAATATCAAATGCATGGCTCAATGCTTGAAAGCATTAAAACTTGCCAATAGCTTTGTTAAAATACAAGAATCCAACGTCACCTAGGCCAAGTTTCATGTGGACTCAACAAATTTTTATCTTTTAACTTAACCCATATTAAGTTTTTTCCCATGTTCTCTTCCAACCAACTTATTTAACATTTATAGCTTCCAATATAATTAATTTTCATTTGATCAGCTTCACCAACTAGTGTGAGAAAATTCATACAGGCTACGTGGATGCGACGATGTTTCACTTAAAATAACACACGGTGGAATCTGTTATGCTGATGTCCTTTACACTAGGAATCAATTTGGAAAATCTGAATATCCTGTGGTGCCCGGGTATTGTGTCTTTTAACTTGTGTCATATTAATTTTCTAAAGATACGGTGTTTTATAACAAATATTGCATTAATTGCTGCAGCCATGAGATTGTTGGAATTGTCAAAGAGGTTGGTTCCAATGTTCAACGCTTTAAAAGTGGAGACCATGCTGGAGTGGGAACTTATGTGAACTCATGTAGGGATTGTGAGTACTGTAATGATAGAATGGAAAACCATTGCTCAAAAGGGTTTAATTTTCACCATTAATAGTGTTGATGTGGATGGCACAACCACTAAAGGAGGATATTCTAGTCACATTTTGGTACACGAAAGGCAAGTCAATTCTACTGCTAATTATTGCTAACCTTAGCTCTGCATTTGTTTCTCTGATTTTCTTGATTTGATTTCTAGTTATGAAGCTATTTTATCCACGGTTTTAAAATTTCAATTTCATCAAAACAATAACCATTAAATGTTTCTGTGAAGACCCATATTTTTCTTTTTCTTCAACGAAACAATGTCTAAAAATAAGATTTGAAACCTTTGCTATAATTCAAGAATTAGGTAAAATCAACACAGAGATCATGTGTGACAATCCAACAAGCCTCATAAAAATTTGTCTTTAATGTGAAAATCGGCCTTGGAAAATTTGATCATTTTACCTAAATTTGACTTGAACTTAAAAATCATGTAAAATTTTCAACGATTATTAAGGTTGTCAGAATTGATTGATTGACTTTTAGTGGAGACGATCGTTCACAGTGTGTAGTGTATTTGTTCAACATGGTGCCAATGACTAGCAAAATTATAGTAAGTCATGATTTAGCGACAATGACGAATTGGTATTTGCTTTCTCATTATTCTGTTTGCCTTCTTACTACAACTCTCCCTCTGCTAATGCAACAATTTTAAACTAATACACTGTTGATTTTGGTGCTGAGTACACACAAAGGTATTGCTACAAAATACTTGATAACTACCCATTAGCATCAGCTGCCCCCTTGTTATGTGCTGGAATTACAGTATATAGTCCATGATTCGTCATAAGATAAACCAACCAGGTAACTCTCTTGGTGTAATTGGACTAGGTGACCTCAGTCATATGGCTGTGAAATTCGGAAAGGCTTTTGGATTGAATGTAACAGTTTTCAGTACGAGCGTATCTAAAAGAGATGAAGCCCTGAATCTTCTTGGAGCAGATAGATTCGTGGTCTCATCTGACGGGCAACAAATGGAGGTAACATTATAAGGATTTCCTAGTTATGTTTGTTTTGAGTTCATCAATCTGACACAAACATTCTCATAAACTGATGGTTAATTTAAGTACAGAAACTTTGTTGCCAAACCAACCTTTTCTTGTAACACCCTAAAGATGAAATTACATATAAAACGAAGAAAGGCGGGAGAGAGAGTGGGGTTAGAGAGAGGAATAGGGGTCGGTAGCACTCCATACTCTAAGCACTAACGATGATAAAACATCTCGTCTCTTGATGGTAATCTCCCGTGGCACTATTTCCTTGCAGGCCTTGGAAAACTCCCTCTTCATAATTGATACTGCATCAGGGGCGCACCCATTTGATCCTTACATGTTGCTCTTAAAGGCCACTGGTGTTCTAGTCTTAGTAGGCTATCCAACTAAGATCGAACTCCATCCTATGGGCCTTCTTCATGGTAATTCCCTCTTATCTCCAAACTTTGTATTGATTGCATCAATGGTTGCAATCATATAAACTCCATATGCAGAAAATACATGCAATTGTAGATGAGATGGATGTAAATGCATGTGTTTAACCTTAAATTGGCTTTTGTCAGGTTCAAAAACCATTTCTGGGAGTGGAACAGGTGGTACAAAAGACACACAGGAAATGATAGATTTCTGTGCTGCCCACAATATATACCCTAAAATCGAAATCATTCCAGTTCAATATGTAAATGATGCGCTCGAGAGGCTAGTAAATAGGGATGTGAAGTATCAATTTGTGATTGATATCGAGAACTCCTTGAAATGACACCATGCAGGAGTAAGGGAAGCTTCTCTACAATATATGTGCATGTATAAGTACAGAAGGATATATCACATCTTAAGAGGAATTTAGATGTGATAAACTACTCCAACTACTTGCAAGGGGTTGCAAATGAAAGCCTTTTGAATATTGTTTTGTTATAGTGTTTTTTTTATAAAAGAAAAGTAATGAAAGTACATCGAAAAAGAAAGAACAATGCATTGAAGGAGCAGTCTACAGTATTATTTCTTACCTGTGAAGCAATGGATGCTAAATTTTATGTTCTTGTTGCTTTTGTTCTTTCCAGAAGTAATGGAAGCATTATAAAGAAAAAAGAAAAAATGATGCATTAAAAGAGCATTCTATAGTATTATTTCTTACCTGTGGAGCCATTAAAGCTAAATTTTATGTTCTGATTTATGCGACCCGATTCCCTCTCTCTTAAAGCTTGGCTTGTTGTTTGTGGCCACTCTAACTCACTTAAGGCTTTCATCACCCAGACCTATGCTTACTCCTGTGTGTCCAGATATAGATCTTCCAGATACCAAATGTGCAATTAACTAATTCTTATTACAAGAGTTAAGAGTACAACACGTTAATATTCTGCAGGGCCTAAAAGAAAAATTCAATGGTATTCTCTGTTTTCTGTTCTTTCAAACTAACCTTGTGATCACTGCTCAAAGAATCATGTCTTGTGGGTCTTGGCAATTTTCTTTCAGATCTTATAGAGCTAGTTCTTAGTATTGGAATTGTCCCTTCTTGGCATGATTCACCGGAAATGTCCATTACAGAAAGCTTTCCAGCACTCCATCAGTCATATTATAACCTTCAGGTCTCAGGTGGATCCCAGAAAGAATAAAAAAAATAGAGAACACCATAGGCTTACAACAAATTCTTGTAAGGTTCCGGTTTCAAAGTCTCTCCAACCAATGAAAAGTTTCTAAAATCCTTACTAAAAAAAAACACGCTCACTTCGAACACAATTCATTAAATCTTTCACCAAAATGTTAAGAGTCAAAAGAATGATGTCCTTATGGACTAACTTTCCAACTCAAAGCAAACAAAAATAAGATATTATTTAGGGAAAATTATATAATAAAAAAACCTATTTTGTAAATTAATTACGAAAAAAGTTGCAATTTTTTGAAAATTATCAAAACGAAACTAAATCGCCACTTAAAGTGCCAAATGAGCTTTTCCCACGCATTTTCTTTCTCTCTCTCTCTCTTTTTTTTCTTCTTCTTCTCTGGTTCTCTTCTTCTTCTTCTTCTCTTCTCCTCCTCCTCCAACTCCTCCAGAGGCGAAACATCAAAAGGTAACAGCTAGATACATATTTTTAAATTAATAGCTAGATCTTGATTGATCAAGAGCTCGATACAAATTTAAAAAAAAATCAAGATCTTGATAAAATGCATATTTTTAAATTAACAACTAGATCTTGATTGATTTAGATCTAGATACAAATTTTAAAAAAATCAAGATCTTGATTGTAAGAACTAGATACATATCTTTAAATTAATAACTAGATCTTGATCTTGATCAATCATCATGATCTTGATCCTGTTCTTGATGATCATGATCTTGATTAAGATCTTGATCCGAGATTTAGATAAATAAATGTTTTTTTTTTTGGATGGTTAAGCTAGACTCGAACCCACATCCTCCAAGTTGTTTTGCTATGTGTCAAACCAATTGAGCAATGGGTCTAAGCCCTAGATAAAGAAATGTTTAAATATTTATTTATATAATTATTTTTGTTAAAATAGATGATAGCTAATAACGGGCGCATTCCTGGAGGTTCGATTACAAGCGATATTATAAACGATCATCAGGGTGGGTCATCTATCAAGTGATATTTGGATGAGACAAATTCGAATTTTATATTTAAAAATTAATAATGAAAATTGATTAGAATTCACCACTTAACGTCGAGTTCAACATTTAATTACTTAGTGTCGAGTTCACCACTTAAAGTCGAACTTACCACTTAATGTTGAGTTCACTACTTACTGTCGAGTTTAACATTTAATTACTTAGTGTAGAATTCACCACTTAGAGTCGACTTCAACATTTAATTACTTAGTGTCGAGTTCACCACTTGGCGTCGAGTTCAACGTTTAATTATTTTGTGTCAAGTTCACCACTTATTGTCGAGTTCAACATTTAATTATTTAATGTCCAGTTCACCACTTAGTGTCAAGTTCGACATTTAATTACTTATTGTTGAGTTAAACATTTAATTACTAAGTGTCGAGTTCACAAATTCTAATGAAAATTAGTTAGAATTATATAATTTTTTAATAATTAATTTTATAATAATGCAGATTGATTACGATTATTCTTTACGAGTGTTATATCATTCGTAATTTTTTAGAGATTGAGACATTAGTGGTTTGCGAAAAGCCATTGCTACTACTGTTGGGTTTGAACATTATTAGCGCATTAGGTAGCTACATCACGATTCATGTCTGTGTTCTACCTTCGTTGAGAGATTTTGGCCACAGACTGGCATGTTCCACCTTCCATTTGGAGAAATGGCAATCACATTAGAGGACACTCTTCATTGTCTAAGACTGAGGATCGACAGATTGTTATTGTGCCCCGTACAGCGAGAGAGGATTATCCCAATCTCATTTATGAGTGTCTTGGAGTTTTACCTCATGCTGATGGCTCTCACTTCAGTACTATTAGCTTTACATGACTACGTGATACATTTGGAATATAGTCTGATAGACAGATGTATATAGGTAAAGTAAAATTTAATTATTATATATATATATGGGTCGGGTTCCTGCAACACACATTGCGACACACATATAGACAACGTGTTTATCTTATATGGGCAAAAATGTTTGGAATGGGCTGATTTTTTGTGAGGATGATCTCTGTGATGAGGGGATCATCCTGGCAAAAAATCATCCCATTCCAAAACTTGTAACCCCATCAAAATTGATTTACAAAAATTGGACGGTCTATAATTTTTCAACAAAAATTGGACGGTCTAGAAGTTTCATAATGAGCTGATTTTTGGCAAGGATGATCTCCTCACCACAGAGATCATCCTCCCAAAAAATCAGCCCATTCCAAACATTTTTGCCCATATAAGACAAAACGCGTTGTCTATATGTGTGTTGAAATGGTTGTCGTTTGAACCTGACCCTATATATATATATATATATATCAAGTACATCATTATACCCATGCCTATCTATTAGCACTGTGTAGAGTCACATTATTTTTAGATACATCTGGTAAGAGTGTTGATACTAATTTATTACATTTATTTAAGGATTTATCTATAACATCTTGTTATGCTTAGGATGCCGCCATTCTTGCATATTTGTACCATGCTCTTAGTAAATTTGCAAGGAACGAATGAAAGCGGTTGTCAAGACTTATGGGATGTACATCATTATTACAAGTATGGGCACAAATCAGGATGTTGTATTCCCCCCGAGTATGTAGATGGATGACGCTCTATAGGACATATATTGGAGATATGTATCATAGTGTCTTATCGTACCGGACCGAGTTAAATTTTATTCTCCCCTCCATGGAAGTAAATCAAAAAAGAAAGAACAATGCATTGGAGCAGTCTATAGTATTATTTCTTCCCTGCGGAGCAATGGATGCTAAATTTTATGTTCTTATTGCTTTTGTTCTTTCCTGAAGTATTGGAAGTATTATAAAGAAAAAGATAAGAAAAAAAAATGATGCATTGAAAGAGCATTCTATAGTATTATTTCTTACCTGTGGAGCCATTGATGCTAAATTTTATATTCTGATTTATGCGGCCCGATTCCCTCTTTCTCTTAAAGCTTGGCTTGTTGTTTGTGGCCACTCTAGCTCACTTAAGGCTCATCACCCAGACCTATGCTTACTCCTGTGTGTCCAGATATAGATCTTGCAGATACCAAATGTGCAATTAACTAATTCTTATTTCAAGAGTTAAGAGTACAACAAGCTAATATTCTGCAGGGGGTTAAAGAAAAATTCAATGGTGTTCTCTGTTTTCTGTTCTTTCAAACTAACCTTGCGACCACTGCTGGGTCTTTGCAATTTTCTTCCAGATCTTCTTATAGAGCTAGTTCTTAGTATTGGAATTGTCCCTTCTTGGCACGATTCACCGGAAATGTCCATAACAGAAAGCTTTCCAGCACTGCATCAGTCATATTATAACCGTCAGGTCTTGGGTGGATCCAAGAAAGAAGAAAAAAAAATAGAGAACACTATAGGCTTTACAACAAATTCTTGAACTACTTGTGTAGCATAAGATGAAATGAATATCTAAGTTTTAGAGCAAACCTTTGCATCTGCACTTGAATCAAACCATGAAATTCGTTTGAACCCATCCATTAAGAATTATATAAGTGGTACCAAAACAAGGATTATGAGGAAAAAAAACAATTAAAAAACGTAGTAACTGGTCACTCTGGCAAGAGCAACATATACATTCAATTTGAGTTCTTAAACCATCTGATCTTCATATAAATATAAATCTAAAACATTAAAATACAACCCCAAAAACGCACAATGAAATGAAAAAGAAGCAATCCGACACAGAAAAATTAAAATAGGCTTTATGCAATCTAAAGAGCAGAAGCAACACAATCATCTAATACAAAAAAACATTTCCATGGCCACTTTTACACCAAATATTACTAACAGCAGCTCTGAAAACAAAAGAGGGTAAATTACTGGACAGCCACAGGTTGGTTTATTTGGAAACAAACATTTCAATCCTGCATTTTGATATGGATTTTAATGTAGAAAACTATAACAGAAAAGTAGAACAACTGGTTAATTCCTAACCTTGGGACGTTATAAACTAGGGTTTTGGTGATGAATTAGCCACATCTAAACTAGCGATAGCTAGTTCTCTCTCCCCATTCCTTTCAAAAATCAGAGATATATTTGTAATCCCTAGAAAGGAAGGGGAAACAGAAAAAATGGCGTACCTTATACAGAAATCAGGAAAGAGACCTCCATAGCAAGTTGCAGAGAGAGAACAGACAAACTAGGTGTAGAAAAAGGTGCTGAGACGAAAAGGAGTCAGCAATGATATATTAGAGACAGTCCTTAATGACGGTTGTAAGCCATCGGTAACCCTTAACCAAATGATGGACTTCATTTATTGATAAATTTTGTAGAAATTCCGACCATAACCTATGTCATTATATTTAAAAAGCACAATGTTCATGCAGGAAATCGGGGTTTCTGACACAGTGGCAGGAATGATAACATTCAAGAAATAATAACTATTCAACCTCTTCCAGGAAAAAGAATTCATGGAGCAGAATATGGGGAGAATGGATTAATATTTTTCTTGAGGTCTCCTAAAGGCAATATAAAACCGTTAGCTATTTAGAGGTTGGTGCTAACCATATTAAAGCTCGTAACTGCTTCACCTGCTGCTTTTCAACAGACTCCATTCCTTTCTAGGTGTCCAAGGCACATGTGTAAGGCTGACAAGTCTACTTCATGAGAAATTTAGGTTTTGTTGTATTCAATGCATGGTCCAAGCGAGAAACAGACTCAACTGTTATACTGATACATGACACGAATAAAAGTGCTTTTAATCTTGATAAAAATGGCAAATATTTCAAAATAGTAGGTTTAACCCAGGTCACGGTTTCAACACTCAAGACTTTAACCTACGAGGCAAGCTGGTAACTCAAATTTTATACACTTGATTTCATTCTTAGATTTGGCAGTTGCAAAGCCTCCCACAAGTCAAATATGTTACTATTATTATGACATCATCTGATTTGTTAATATCTGAAACTCCGACCTACGAGATTTAGGGGAACCCATTGATTGATATGTTCTGACACCTGTGAACCAGGAGTCCTGATGCTTATAGAAAGATATCTTCTAATTATTAGACTACAGATCATTTATTAGATATGGCTTCAGCTCCATTAATGAAATAGAGTTGTTTCTCTTGTCTCATTCAATAGATAACGAGATAAAATGGTAAAGAAAATTAGAATGTTAAAACAAAGATGCAAAGGGATAAGCTTCCTATCTATGTCATAAATTCAAAGGTAGCTTTACTTTATAAAATACAAGGATAACAATTCCAAGTAAGGGACATTTGCATCAAAAACTAAGTTAGAGCCAACGGCCTTGATTTTTTTTTTTTTTTGAGTATAAAGATAAAGTGTGTATTTGGTAACACTTCTGAAGTCTGAATGGAGGTGGTCCACCTTTAAAATTTAGACTTCAGAAACTCTATTGCCGTTTGTTTCGATCCAGATTTTAGAACTAAGAACCAAAATTCAGAAGTTTTGGTTCAACGATGGGGGGACATTAGATGAAACTTTTGAATTCTGAATTTGTTTTTTATTCCTAAAATATCCCCCTCAAAACACTGATGTCTATCACTTATCCCTTCTTTATACAAATTCTAAAACCCTTCTTTTTAACTTTTCTACCTCTCATTTCTCTTCTATCTCTCCTTCCTCTAAAACAGTGCTGTCAAAATCTCTCTCATTTCTCTCGTTTCTTATTCGAAAACCCTATATTTTTCACTCCAAAATTAACACAGTAAGATCTCTCTTTATCTTTGATCTACCATTTTCATCCATTAATGAACATCTATTTTTCTTCTAACATCATATGTTTTATATATGTAATTTTGATCATATGTTTGTAATTTAAAAATCTCTAGAGTTATGGGATTTAGATTTTGCTGATTTTGGGGTTTCAAAAAAAACGATTGAGATTATTAGGGTAGTCATCTTGGTATTGAAAGATTTTTAAAATCATAGGATACTAGTGTTTATTATAGGAATATTTCAGAATTATCTATTCCACGGATGATGAAGAGGTGAATAGGTAGTTCACATCTCAATCTAATTGGGTAGTGCTTGCACATCAAAAACTACTTTTAAATGTCATCTATATTTTTTACTATAAGCAAGTAAGTGGTTCGGTAGGATAATTAGGATCTTATGGATTTTCTCTTTTTTGATGAAATTCAATTTTAAAACAATACTTTTGGGGTGTTTAATTTATTAGAAATCAAAATTAAATGAGTGGATGGTTTCATCATGCATAACATGTTATGTTTTTCGATTAATAATTTATTAGAATTACAAAAGGGTAATATTGTCAAAATGACCATTATGTTTTAAAATTTTGTTTGTAACCAAAAGCTTTTAAAAATGTCAAACAAACAACTTTTTCAAAACCAGATTTCAAAAAACAAAAACTAGACTTCAGACTTCAGAAGTGTTACCAAACATACCCAACGATTTTATAAATATCAAAAGGAGAGAACAAGGAAAGCTGAGATAGCCCCCAAACAAAAAGCAAAAAGAAAAGAAAAGAAACACTAAAAAACAACAAAAGCCAACCAACTAATTACAAAGATTATCCTATCTAAACACAAAGTCCCCAAAGGACACCCCAACAAACTCCTTGTTTAATTTTGCCCAAAGAAACATAAACCCTAAAATCTCCATAAAATCCATATGCACATTACTCTCCTTGTCTTGTAGCACCCTGTTGTTTCTTTCTTTCCAAAGACCCTAAGCAATGGGTCCATAGGGGTCTTTCTTCTACAGGAGAAGATATTATAAGCCCACCCTTCTACCAACAAGAAGAAAGTTTTAGGAAAAACCCAATTCATCTGAAACAATGATAAAAAAAGAAACCCAAATACTTCAAGAGAAATATTGGGATTGGCAATGAATATACATTCCTTCACATCCCATACTTGACAAATATTACTTTTTCACTTGCGGAGCCATATCTGCTATTTTTTCTTATTTTTTTAATCTTCTAACATCTGGGATTAAAGATTGGAGTCATCACTAAAAGTGCATGGGCAAGAAATGAGATTTTGCACCAGGGATGGAGAAATTGACAAGATATCACAATTTTGAAGTTTTAAAACATGGTTTTAGAGCTAAAAGAATATATCTATAGAAATTGATATGGTCCATTTAAAAGATTGAATGGAGTCGGGAGTAAAAATATCTGAAAATAGGATAACGGTATTGCATAAAGCATGTTTCAGGTGACCATGGAACCGATAATTGAAGTCAACAATACACATGCACACAAATAATTGCATTGGAAAAACATCAAAACTATTCAGCCTTATTTCAGGGTTTTTGTTTTTCATTTGCTAAGCCAGTAGAAGAAGACAGGGTATGATCCCAGGTCTATGGTACCACCACTCACAGACTTACCAACTTACCTTGGCAACTTCATCCCCTTTCAGGATATAATGAGTCATGGAGCAGAATATGAGACATGATGAAGGAATCAAATATTTTTCTCAAGGTCTCATAAAGGAATGTAAAAGCTTTAAGTATTTAGAGGTTGGTCCTGCCCATATTTAAACTCCTAATTTCTATTTACCACTCATAAAAGTAGTGCTCTTTAGATCTTGATAAAAACAGGTCATTCTTCAGCATAGACCCTAGAACAAATTGAATTTCTCTAGTGATTCTAACATGGTCTTATAAAAGAATTTAGTTTAGCTCTATACCCGCTATTTTACAATTTTGCTACGAAAGAGAACTGCAGAATGAAATCTTGAGTTCAAATATGGAAAACACTCATTGCCCAGCATAAAAATCTAAGTGAACATATTTCTAGCCATGAGACTGAACTGATTAATAGTCTAATAACATGTTCAATGAACCTTGAAATCACCATACTACTTGATTCAACGATTTGATAACTTTTCTAACACAACAATCATTTCAATAATTAAAAATCATACTGATATTCATAAAAATGAAATTCCATTCCATGTAATAAGAAACAGTACAAAACAAGATGTATTGATCCACACCTTGGCCGGAAATAAATTAATACCCAATATAGCTCGGATCTCCAATATATTCCGCAATCTGTTCAAGACGTACGTTGAGCAAAGCATGGCTATCTGCATCTCGAACAACACCAATTTCTTTCTCCATATCCCTCTCCACAAGATTTCCAAACACACCCTTGTGTTCCCCATACAGAACAAGAACTTGACCCCCACGCCTTGGGAGTGCTGTCTCCAACATATCTTGATTGACATTCTGGACGAGTTCCTTGCTCTCATCCATAGTAATGTCACACGTTGCAGGTCCCACAACATCAACAACCTCACCTTTCTTCAAGTACAATTTCCCTCCTTTGAAATCTTTGCTAATTATTCTAACTCGAATATGACTCCTGAGCCAAGAGACCACCTTCTTCCTCTCTTCTTCCTTGTGTCTCCCTTCATCGCCTCTTCTTCTCTCTTCTTTGTTCCCTTTTCTATCATTCTTACCTCCATTCCTCTTTTCTCGATCGACACGACTCAAAGAATCTCTTCTCCCATCTTTTTGTCGGTCGTCTTTTGACTCCCGCATCTTTCTCAAGAATTTCTCCTCTTCAACCGAACCCAATTCCACAACTTCATCAACTCCAACTCTGACTTCCTCCTCACTCCTCGATAGCTTCAAAACAACCATTGCTGGATATTCAGAATCACCACCCAATTTCTCTAAAACCTTCCCTTTCAAACCCACATGCCTACCACCCACAACCCTAACAATCTTACCAACATGAATCCCTTTCAACTCCCTCTCGACAAGCTTCTCATCAATCCCGACAACGTGCCTAGTCCGCCCATCAGGACCTTTAGGAGCAACAAGTTGAGGGCGTGAATTATTCCCTTTCTGCTTAGTACCATTTGTTTGAGGCTCAAACCCTAATCCTTCCCTTCCAGATCTCCTCACATACTGAACCACTTTCACATCTTCTTTAGCATTTCTTCCAATCCCTTTTCCCTCGGACCATCCATACGAAGAAAGTAATCTCGCACCAAAACCCTCGACAGGAACATCGACAAATTCATCAAATCCACGATCTTCGGGCAAATTCTTCATATCTTCCTTAAATTTCTGCAACATCAAGTTCTCAATAGAACCAGGAAGACCGGATCGATCCTCCGGAAGATCATCGGATTTCTTACCATCTTCTTTAGATCGAAGATTCAAACCATAAGACATGGCAGAATCGGTATCTGGGGGAGCTTCGAGTTCGAAGCGAAGATCGGGATCGTCTGTGGAGGATTGAAGTGGGAGATCGAGGTTTCGCATCTTCTTGAAGGGTTTCCAGGTGTTTTCTAATCGAGGAATTACATGCTTAGGTTGTCTGTCGGTTAGGGTTTTTGAAGGATCGAACTCGGTTACAAACTCGTGTTGGGTTTCACGAACTTCGTCTCTTGGTTTGTCCTCTAGGCTAAAATTTTGTGAGGGTTTATGGTTGTTTGATTTTGAAGAGGATTTCGAAGGGAGCGAGAAGGATAGTTTCATGATTCTAGACAAGTGGTGATGACGTTGGGTTTCTGGATCTTCAATTATTGGTTTGTCTTCTTCGCTGAAATTTTCTAAGGGCTTACGGTTTTTTGGTTTCGAAGGGTGGGAGAAGGAGAGATTCATGATTCTCGACTCTAGAGAAGTGGTGATAAGAATTAAGAATCGAGAATAGGAACGAGAGATTGCAAAGCAAGTTCTTAAATGGAAGATATACGTATGGGGGGCGTTCAATGGCCAACTTTTTGACAAAACATTTTTCAAAACATGAGTTACAGGTTTTAGAATGGGCTGATTTTTGGTGAGAATGATCTTTATGGTGAGGAGATCATCATCATAAAAAATCAGTTAATTCCAAAACTTTTAATTCCATCAAAAACAGTTTATAAAAAATGGACGGTCCACGATTTTTCAGCTTGTAAACATGGGTTAAAGTTTTGAAATGGGCTGATTTTTGGTGATGATGATCTCCTCACCGTAAAGATCATCCTCACCAAAAATCAGCCCATTCCAAAACCTCTTACTTATGTTTTGAAAAATGTTTTGCCATTGAACGCTACCTTATATGTATATATGTATACTTTTGCACACCAATTTTTACTAATGCCACACTAATTCCTATCTAAAGAATTGCACATGATTGGTGTGGCGTTAGTAGAAGTTGGCGATGCAATAGTAACTCTGGTCAAATATTTCATTATATATTTTAGGAAAAGAAAAAAAAAACACGAACTTCTTTTAAATGAATTAAAACGTTGGGAGTGTCCCCTTAGTGACCCCAAACCTTTTGTTAGGGTTTTCTTCCCATTATCAAACCTCGCTTTGGCACTTTTAGAGCGAATCCTTGTCCAGTCCCTGTTCTCAAAATATTGAAACTTGCTCACATAAATAATCTCATTTCTTATATCATATTACAATAGTGATGAATGCACACCGTTTTAGTACGCGGCTGCTGTGACAAGGACACAGAACCATAGATAATTTTCATCCGGATATACAAGAAAAAGATGTGCGGATTTATGCCCTTGCCACATCAACTCTGTACCAAAATCACTTGCATTCATCATATTAAGTATTTTTTTTTCTTAAATATCTATTAGTAATGTATGTCCTCAAAAATAAATATTATAACGAATTATGATTGAGTATTACAACTACAGATAACAATATTGTAATGATTAAAAAATAAAATATTATTATAATTATAGAATTAATTTTAATCCTTCAAAATAGAAAAAATTTCAATCATTGAAATATATATTGATTATTTAATTACTAATAATTATAAGAAAGATTTACCCAATGGACCTAGTTATTGCATTTTTATTACAAAAACTTCCTTGGAATTTTTTAACAAAACCTTACTTTATGAAGTTTGTTACCCACCTAACCTTACTTTGTCTAATTAGTTACCCAACAAACCTTGGAGTGAGGATCCACGTCATACATTTCAAATTAATACAGTTAATTAGTTACTTAACATTCCATGGAGTGGATCCTAACCACATCAATTTGTGGCATTCAAAAACATGATCTGATGCTACAGGAATATTAAAGGACAAAATTCTAAGAACCCTAGAAAAAAATCGAAAAAAAAAAAAAAAGAATTAATTTCACTGTTGAATTTTGTTTTAAATTTGGGAGTTACGTAGCCATCTATTTTCAACACCTTCGATTAAGTTTTTTTTTAAAAAAAAACAACTCTTTTTTTCTAATTTTGTTCTTTTGGATTTGATTTTTCCATGGAATCTATAGATACTATGGTGTTGGATTGCAATTTCATAATCCATGCAGGCCAAACCACCCTTAATAAGATTTGAAATCTTATTAAGTTAATCATGCTAGTATGATTCATAAAGTACGGTTTGTTCAGGTAATAAACTTGATAAAATAAGGGAGTTTTTGTAATGAAATTGCAATAGATAGGACTCCCAGATAAATCTCTCTAATTATATTGATCAAAGATTATTTTATCGGAACTAATTAGGGGTGGTGAGTAGCACAGTAACAATAGTGACATAGTCAAGTTATATGAATAATACAAGAAAATGTAATCAAGTAATGGATGTAGAGCATGTGAAAATATAACAACTATGGACCATAGTAAGCCATATATAGAATTTTTTTATTTATTAAATTGTGTTTATTTTATTGAAAATTATTGATTCTACATTGTAAAAGAAGAGTTTTTTGCGAGAGAAATTATGTAGTAATGGATTAATTAAAGAAAATGCTAATTTAATACATAACGCTTTGGAGGGGCTCTACACCTTTATTTTTATTTTTGAACTTGGCACTTTCGCATTCCCGTTCCGCATTCTGGTCACTTAAACTGTCATGCATTTTAGTTTGAGTGTTTTACATTGTATTTTACTCTAAAATATCGAAAAGAGTCTACCTAGCCTTACTAAGGGTCCTTGTGCCCACCTCTCGGCATCCAAAAACATGATTCGATGCCTTAGGGTTGTTGAGGATGGATGAATTTTGAATAAAATAAAGAAGTTATTTCTCACTGTTGAATTTCATTTTTAAATTTGAGAGTTACGTGGAACTTCAATAACCGTCCATTTTCAAAACCTTGGATCTAGTTCAAAAGAAATTGTTTATTGAATTATTTTATTTATTTATTTGTTATTATTATTATTATTATTATTATTTAGTTTGTTTTTATGAAACTTGGAGGGTTGTGATGTTGGATCTCTGATCTGGTAATCCCTTCGAGCAAAACAACCCTTGGTAAGGCTCAAAATCTTACTATGTTAGTAAGGAAAGGATTTCTCTATCGAAAATATCCCTACTATTAAGGTCTTTAGTGATTATTTTCATCATTCAAATTCATAAAAAAGAACATAAAATGTTGGGTTGTCCAACGAGTTACTAATGTAGCAAAAAAAACTCCTTTCGACCGATCAAGATTGATAAACTACGAAGATTAAATAGAGAAAATAAAGAACACAACAGATTTACTTCGTTTGACAAAATTGCATATGTCCACAGGTGGCAATGAATAATTCTTTATTGATCAAAACTGAGAAAATATAATATTGCTTTTACATTTCTGAACTTGGAATATATATGGCATCATAGGGCAAAACCTATATTTTTAATTACGAAAATACCCCCCAAAGGTCGTACGGATACCCCTTCGGCCCCCCCACACCTACATGATACCCCAAAAAACCTTAAGTTAGGGTCATAAACCAACAACTAAAACGCTAGATAGTCCAAGAAAAAAATATGAGATTTCTTGAAAAAATCACAATTTTAATAATTATTGATTAAATCACAATTTTTTATCCAAAAATCTTTAGTTTTGCAAATAATCACAATTATTCGAGATTTAATCAATGATTTTTATAAACATTACAAATAATTTTTTATTTTTAGCATTTTTAAGTGTTATTTTATCATTTTATATATGAAATATTTTTTTTCTATACTCAATAAATTATTTTTATCTTTTAGTTTACCTGGTATTTTTCAAATTTTATTGATTTTTTGTTGACTTTTTTCAAAGTTTTCTCTTGCTAAATTATTCCTGAACTGCGACTTTGTCACTATAGATTTAAGTTGCTATTGATAATGTGGCGCCTCGCCAAACGCTAACACAAATCCTTATGTCAGATCTCGAGGTACTAGGTGGCACCTCGAAATTTCGGCATGATCTCCTCTGTTTATGTTAGCATTTCAAGACGTTCAACCTGCACCTGATAAAACGACATACAATCCTGCATATACATACATAATATAATAACTAGCGGAAGCCTATATACATCTAATAACGTACGATAGATCAGAGTGCGGAAGAAGGAATTAATATATAGGATTATATAAAACTCATCACTCTAACAAAAGTCCTAACGCTTAGGACAAAATCAATAAGACTACTTGGATGAACTGACACCACTAGGGGAGTATAGCCTCAGTACTCACCAGGTAACGGACTTTGATCGTCTATCTGACCTACCAAATAGTCCTCACTCGTGTTCTACACCTACTTCGCCAAGCTCCAGATCTGAAACTAAAAAAAATGGAGACGGAAAGGGTGAGTAACAATGGTTACCCAGTGAGGAAACAAACAATTTCTGCTAATAACCCCCTCCTAACATGAACGAATAAACATATTGAATCATTTTAAAATATATAAAATTTTATAGAATAAACTACGATTAACTGGTACATATAGTAAGGGATGAGCAACTAAACATTTTAAAACTGACATTACATCAATCAACAGTACTCACTATAGCATTTTCTTTATATACAAATCTAATTGATCAAATGGAAACATTAAACATGCATTTCATTTTATATATCAAAGTAAGGCAACAGATACATAATATACTATGGTGGAGTATTGGAATTAGAGAGTTGGGATTCACGACTGGATCGCTCCTAATCGGGACATGATGCTACAATTCTTCTCTGGCTTTTAGTTCTTGATTTTGTGGTCGGTCGCTGCACTTACTACGTTTGGTTGACTATTTATCCGGCTCAGGTTGGCCGTTTGATGTGACCGTAAGCAATGCGTCTCTTTTCGATATGTCAGAACGTTCGACTACTATATATTGTTAGTGATCACTGACTAATCATCTTCGTCTATGCCTATCAGGCGTAGATGTGATTCCCAAATATATAAACCATTCGTATACGACCACCTTTACATTACAAGTTCACTGGTAAATATAGAGAGGAATATCCCAGATTTCAGTTGTGACTCTACTCTCATACGCGTCCCATACCACGTATAAGCTTGGTAGTCCCTACCGTACATCCCATGATAGTACACCACTCCGGATGATATGACGCACTATCCCTTCAGGCATTCACAGACTCTTTAACAGCTCACAAAATAGCTACATATATATATATTACTTTCATTTGAAAACAAAAGAGAAATTAACAATACAAGGTTGAGAATGGATATCTAGTTTCCTACCATGCAAGTGTAGCCACCCGACCTAAAATAAATAACATAACGGAAAAATAAATAGCCCATAGCGCTAACAGAAATTTAAATAAACATGCAACCATTAACATTATTCCTGGATATCTATTTACCAACCTACACACAACACAACAACGTAAAATGCAGACATCACCCCTCAGGTGTGACTCTGACATTTTACCGTTTCATACCCTTTTTCCCTTTTTTTTCTGATTTTTATAATTTTCAATCTCTTCAATAAAATATATATTTTATGATATTCATCAACTCAATATGAGTTCAATGAATATTAAATCATATTTTCCAACTATAGAATTTATTTTTATCAATAATATTGAAAAAGAATATAAATTTTATATCAAAACGAGGTCCGAGCAGTGCACAAGACCCAATTTATGGAAATAACCCGTTAAAATACCCTACCCACGTATAATTTGTTAAAAATACAATTAAACATATTAAACATGCAATTTCTGGCGTGAATTTTTGAAATAACAAAAGACTTTTATATTTTGAAAATACATCAAATTTTTTTCGATAAAATCTCAAATGCAATTTTCACAATCTACAATTACTAATAGAAATTAAAAGTTCCTTACAATCTCTAGGCGAAAGAATCGAATCGGGTGCGTGAAAATCAAGACAATCGGCACGGAAATCGAGATGGATCGAACTTCAAAGCGATTGATTTTTCAAACCGGCATGGTGATTTCGAAGATCTCAATGTGGTCGTCCTTTCTCCCTTCTACGGCGGAGGACGGTTTGAGCCCGGAACGGATGAAATCCGAGGTCGAAGTTACGAAATCTTCGTATAAAATTACGACTGATTTTTGACGATACGGGGTGAAAAATGCAAGAAAATAGAAGGAATTTGGGTGAGTTTTGTAGATGTCGAGGCTGCGAACGTTTTTCCCTTCTGCGTTGGAAGACGATTTGATCTCGAAACAGACGAAATTTGATGTCAAAGTTTCAAAATTTTTGTATTTAAATACGACTGGTTTTTGACGATATTGGATGAAAAAGAAAGTGAAATGGAAAGAGGTTGGGTGGGTTTTGTAGAGAACACAGCTGCGGACATTTCTCCCTTTTGCATCGATCGTCGATGGCGAGCTGTTTGCGAGAGATTTGAGGTTAAAATTCGAAGAAAAAAATAAAATTTGTTTTTTTAACGCGTTGGCTGGTTTTGAACGGCTGGGGAAGACAATGAATAAAAAAAATATTAAAAAGTTCATTTATATAAAATTTAGGACGAAATCGATATTTCGCCTATTATTTCGATTGACGATAACTTGATCATTCGGACTCCAAAACTGACAAATGAATACTCTATTTCGCCTAATTTTTCGTTCCAGATCTAATGGTGTAGTCAATTTATACAAATTCTGTCTCTAATAAAAATTTACATTTTTAGCTTGAGATGACCCCTAAACTTTATGTCGTTTTCGTTTTTGACGATAATTCGACTTCGTGATCTCCAAAAATGACAAATAAATAGTCCATGTTCAATAATTTTTTGTTACGAACCCAATGGTGTAATCGAATCTTAATAATTCTTACTCTAATAAAAAGTTACTATTTTAACCTGGTTCGACCCAATAATCGAGGATTTTGTAACTTTTATATTCGGACTCGCATTTGAACGTGCTTACAGGCTAAAGCATGTTTTTCGATCATTTTGAATCTAATGGTAAGGTCAAATTCCATTAAAAATGATCAGAAACATCATAAAATTTTACCTCTAAGTCCCACTTTCAAGATTTTCTCAAAATTTCACTATTTTATTTTTTCTCGAGATACGAATTAAAAACTCGGGGTTTTACAGATAACATTTTAAAATTTGACATTTTTTTTATTTATAATTAACTAATTTTGACCATTTTTTTAAATAATTTTCCATTGTTAAATATACCTACTGGCATGTGTAAACGCACATGTATTATAATTAGAACCAGATTGGTCTTACTAACACACCAATAGTAAAAGGTGGTGCGGCAATAGAAACTCTATTAACTTAGTAAGATTTCAATTCTTCTTAAATTTAATTGGGCCATATGGATTATCATATCGGCAATTTAGTACTGCAGCACTCTAAAGTATGTTTGATTGCATGGAAAGTCACTTTCCATGCAATTTGAAATCTATAAAAAAATAATAATGGAAAATAGGTAAGGTTGGAAAATCAAATCCCATTGTTTGATTTTACTTAGATAAAATAATGAAAAAAATATCTGAGGAAAATGAAGAAGAAGAAGAAGGAGAAGAGGAAAAGGAAGAGGAGGAGAAAGAAGATGAAAGAAAAGAGAAACGCTTGGGGCAGAGAAAAAGAGATTTGGGAAGAGAGAGAGAGGGAGGGAGGGAGGGAAGGGAGGACAGGATAGTGGTAGCAGCGGAGGTAATTGAGGAAGAAGGGGGGAGAACGTGGTGGTGGTGGCGACAGAGGTGAGAGAGAGAGAGAAGGTGACCGAAAATGGTGATAACAGTGATAACAATAGTAACGACGATAAGATTGGTGTGATAGTGACTATGGTGGTCGTAATGGTGGTAAGGAAGTAGAAGAGGATATTTTAGGGATGAAAAATATGGGTTGGTTTCACATTCCCACTCATATTTTGTGGACTTTTTAATTGGGATAAAAAATCAATTTTCATGGAAAAATGTCATTTTCCACCCTATTTTCCATGTACAATCAAATATACCATAAATTTCATTCGAAAATTCAGATAAAAAAAAAAAAAGAATAATGATTTTCTGATGCCCCCTTTCGTGACATGGACTAGACTAGGACTGTCAATGGATCGGGTCGGGATTTAAATGGGTCGAGCCTTTTAAGGCTGAAAACTTGGCTAGAACCCTACCCATTTAAATATCAAGCCAAGTTTAAGAAATAAAATCCTAGTCCAAGTGCGATCCACCTATATTCAGGCCATTTGTGGGTCGGTTCGGGCCAATTCTGTTTTAAACTTTTCTTATTGTATTAAGAGCATACCTAATAACAATAAATTAATCAAAATAATATTTTATGGGCACCATTATTAATAGGGTCCCGTTCAACAACAAACATTTTGACAAACATTTTGGCAAAATATTTTTCAAAACATGGGTTAGAGGTTTTGAAATGGGCTGATTTTTGGTGAGGATGATCTCTACAGTGAGGAAATCATCCTCACCAAAAATCAGCCCATTCCAAAACTTCTAGCCCCAATTTACAAGTTGAAAAACTGTGGACCGTCCATTTTTGTAAACCATTTTTGATGGGGCTATAAGTTTTGGAATGGGCTGATTTTTAGTGATGATGATCTCCTCACCGTAGAGATCATCATCACCAAAAATCAGCCCATTCCAAAACCTCTAACCCATATTTTGAAAAATATTTTGCCAAAATGTTTGTTGCTGAACATTTCCCTTATTAATATATATATATATAGTATAGCATGATGGGCCACCCAATGGGCCTACATTTAAAATCCAAACCCGATCCATGATAGGCCAGATCGGGCCAAAACACGTCCCATTGACAACCCTAGATAGAACCTAGAACCATAGATCTTTTTGTTTGGGATATACAACTGCACATACTTATGGGGATATGTAGTTGTGTACCCTGAGGAAAAAGATATATGATTCTAGCTTATGTCACGTCAGGGAGCATATGGGGCGTATGTTAGAGGGGGTGTAAGAAAATCATGACTCAAAAAAAAAAAATATCAATTTTAACTTCCTCCCATGGAAGTTGTTGAAAAATGAACACTCCTAATTTTAAAATTAAAATTCCACGGTGAAAATTAACCTTTCTCTTTTTAAATTATTTTTATAAATTTCTTCTTTTACAACATGCAGCATTCAGAATGTGATTTAGACCGAAAATTTTCCTTGAGTAAGGAAAGTGTTTTTCTTATTATGAAAGGTATGTTTTTTAAGAGAGTTGCTATTGACACCCCAACATTACTTATTACACCCCATTCAAAAATAAAGAAAATAAGTCAATGATTGAGACTAATTAAAAGTTGGGGTGAAATAGAAGTTCTCTCTCATTTTTTTCTAGAATTTTAATTTTTTTTGGTTTAGAGTTTAGGTGAGCCAAATAGTAATAGTAAACAACTGAAATTGTTTGAATAAGTGTTGTATTTGATTGTTTGAATAAGTGTTATAATGTTTTGTAATGTTGAGATAATAATTTGAGCCAACATTTTTTATGTTTGAATGGTGTGCTTTAATCTTTAACAGGGGTGTGATAAATAATTTATGAAATTGGGGTGTAGTAAGTCAAAGTTGGAGTGCCAATAGCAGCTCTCTTTTTAAATCTTAAATTATTATTAAGGGAATTTTATAAATAACATAAAAAATGATATTTTTGTAATCTTATTAAAGGAAAAATGCTAAACTGACTTCCTACAATAATGCCTTCCATACTTCACTGCATTCATGGTGAGCACAGAACCATAGATGTTTCTCCTTGAGATTTGCGTGTTTTTCCCCTAGGAAAATTGATGATTCTTTGTAAACACGGTGTTGATGGTAGTGTTGCAGACAAAGTTCGGATTTCCTAATTATTTGGTAGAGGTTGAATTCATAAAAAAAAAATGTGTTAAATATTAGGACTTCAACAAAATGTGTTTTGGGATTTCTTACCAAAGCCCATCATCTTCATTTCTCTAAAAACCCTATCTTCTTTTTGATGTTTGAACGTTGAGAAAATAAGATTTTAAAAGTGAAGGGTAAAAATGTTACCATGTTCTACAATTAATTCATCAAGATTAATGATGGAATGATCTTAGTGAGAGACACATGCCTTGACATGGTGGCACGCGCATTTCCGTAAATGTGTTTTCTCCAAGTTTCATGTATCACCACGTCAAGATATCCCCTATGTGTTCCCTTCTAAGGTCATTCCAACACGACTTATTCATCAATTCACTGATTTAATTGGTTATAAACTCAAGAGAAATTTTTGTGTCTTTTTTATTATTATTATTTAAATCAAAGAAATCAAAGAAATTTATGACTATAACTGTAGAAAGTCATGTGTCGTACAAACGGCTCATTCTTAAAATCTAACTAATGTGATTATAGGTGTTAAATTATTTTTACATTTTGCACCCTGTCTTTAACCTTTCGATTCAATCTCCTCAAAACCTCAGAAGTAAAAAAAGAATGATCTTTTTATAGAATTTCAATTTCTTGTCTCCTATTATTAGGTTCCTCTGGTTAATTATTTGGAGGAGTTCCATTAAATAAGTCTAAAATGTTATATAGGAAGTTACTAAAAGGGAAAATGGCTCAATGAATTTTAATTCAATTCATATATATATATATATATATATATATATAGGGAAATGTTCAGCACCCTCAACTTCAACCTTTACATTTCTAAATCTTCACCCTCTCTAACACGAACCATAAACTAAGTTTACAATTATTTATCAAGAGATTTATATTCAACAAATACTATATGCTTAAATATAATATAAATAAATATATATGGGTCAGGTTCAAGGGACATATGAGAAAACATATGTAAATAACATTTACAAATTTTTAAAATATGGGTTAGAAATTTTGGATTGAGCTGATTTTTTGTGAAGATGATCTTTATGATGGGAAGATCATCCAAAAAAAAAAAAAAAAAATCAGTCAAATCTGAAACTTCTAACCCCATTAAAAGTGATTTAGAATGTGGATTGTCGATTTTTTATTAAATTTTGTCAATAATTTGTAAATCACTTTTGATGGATTTAGAAGTTTCTGATTGAGCTGATTTTTTGTGAGGATGATCTTCTCATCATAATGACCATCCTTACAAAAAATCAGCTCAATCCAAAACCTCTAACCCATATTTTGAAAAATCATTGTTTTTTCATATGACCCTTGAACTGCCCCCCTATATATATATATATATATTCAAAGTATAAAACTATAATTATAATTATTTTAATTAAAAATAAATCTCTGTTGACACAGCCTGAGATTTACTAACAGGGAATATATTTTCAAAATATCATCCCGAGTAATCCCACTCTTCTAGTGTGATAATGAGGTGAAGCTTCAAAGTAGGTGTAAATCATCGGTGGTAGGGAACAGTTCTGTGCCTCCAGAAATTGGGTGAATTTTCTCGCCCACTCTCGTCTGACTAACATAAAATATCAAATGATTCGAAATGTCTTAACTTTTGGATGAAAATTGCTCCTAGGTTAATGGGTAGGCAACTTTCGTCAGACTAACATAAAATGTCAAACAATTCGAAATTTCTTAACTTTTGGATGAAAATTGCTCCTAGGTTAATGGGTAGGCAAACTAATGCTGTTAAGTTCACGGGTGCCAAAAATGATTTACGGTAATTTTTTTTAATTTCAAAATGAATGCCTGCAATATAAAATTCTCGAGTTACACTTTTAAAAAATTATTACTTTTTATCAAGATAAATTTTTATTTTTATTTTTTTAATAAAATCATTAATTTGTATCTTTAATATAAGAAATTATAACTAAATTAATAAATTTGTTTATAATTATTTATAATGATTTGAAATACTCTCTTTTTCTTCTTATATTCTATTTTTTTTTTTGAACTTACTAGCTTTCTTCTTTTTCTTTTTGGTTAAGAGTAATTGTCACCCCTACGTCTGAGCAATTCCACCAGGTTCTCTCTCCTACTCTGATCGTTTTCCCCTTGATCATTAAGCAGAACCCTAAATCTCAATATATAACCCTATATCCCTTTCTATATTTTAAGTCCTCAATTTTTTCCGAACTTTATAAAACATAGTTGTCTATTTCCGAAATTTGAAGGAAAAAAATGACGTATAAAAACACCTTCCAGGGGTTATCTTGTTGAATTCAGCATTATCTTTTGAAACCTTCATTTTATTTTTACCAAAATTGATAAACCCTTTTCCTAGATATCTCTAGAGAGAAAAGAATACTCATAAGCAAACAAACACTTTGAGTCACTATTAACTCTCATTATCAACTTTCAACAGTTTTAACTTGTCATGGTTGAACTCTCAGATGTCCCAACTCCCACAGTGAACTAGCTTCTCCTAACACACCCTAAGTGTGTTGGGTGGTCCAACTCCAACACACTTGAAGCCAATGGCTAAAATTACAATAATCAGACCGATTTTCAGTGTATAACTGCTGCAAAACAACCATGTTAATGGACCCAGAAAACCATAAAATAACCAAGTAAATGAGAGGCTACCAAAATATGTTCGAACTTCAGATACATTCCACAAAGAAGATTAGCCATAACCATGTTAAAATAGTTTACAAGCCAATCCTGGGATAAAATAAATAGGTCTAAGCCCAACCTATTATGAATGTCTCATTAACATTCAAGGTCTAATTCAGAGCAGGAAACTGATTCTATTGGGTTTGCATTTTAGTGGGGCTTGGGAAATTACACACGTGATCAACTATTATTTAACGACATATCATCAACCAAAGCACAATCAGGCTAAAAGATTGCCCACTTAGTAATGGGCGAAAAAGATCAAATCCCTATTTCAAACTCAAGAATCAACAGAGGAGACTTTTATATATTTCATAAAGCACACCAAAAAGTTAAACTGACTAGTACTACCAAAACAAACAAAAATGATTAAGAAACAAGAGTTTGATGGTAACAACCGGCACAATACATCATAATATCCCTATGGATACCACATTTTAAACTCAAATTCTATCTGTGAAAGGAAAGTCCACATAAACTAGGGAGATAACCATAATAAACTAAGAAAGAAACTTTTTGATCGAAATGCAGTAGAGCCCATATCAATCTTTCTTACCTTTTCACTCTTCAGTAGCTATAGTTCCCTTCTCACTCACGTAGATACCATCAAGAAACTTCCGAATATCTTTGTTCTTGACATGGCATTTCTGGTCCCCATGAAACAAGATAACAGGCAACATCAACATATTCATAAATACATACAAAGCATGAGATATAGTGAATGAGAGTGTACTAAGAAAGGGTTACCTGGTTTATCAAAGCAGCCGACCGGGAGACAAGTTCAACATCATTCCCATCCAATACAAGCTCATCCTTGACCTTCTCAGACCGGAGAATGGTTACACCATCAAGCATATCAACCTTCCGCACCTAATTAAAAAAAAATCATAAACTTCGGATCAAAGTAAATCCATCATCAAGAAGGTGGGAATATTTACCACTACACGACTATCACAGAATCCTGAGAACTTGATAATTCAAGATTTCCCTATCAGCCTAACTCTTTGGCATCTTCACAAACAGAGCTTGCTGTAAGAAGAATTTAATACATACCTTTGAAGTCACTTTCCCAAAAGAAATCACTACTACTGTTTTTTAATGAACAAAACATTTCTACTGCACATCTAGCAATGGTGCTCTTTTATAAAGTAGACAAAAAAACATAAAGAACCCATTGCATTTCTACTACCGTATATTTCTAAAATCCCAATACAATCACCATTTTAGAACAATTAACACACAACTTTCTTTCACAGATAGCAAAATTTGATCTAATATATGTCTACAGATCTACAATAAAATCTCATTTAACCTAAAAGGAATCTCATTATTCAGCAAAACAGACAACTATCGAAAGAGAACAAAGCACGATCTGATCACAGAAATATAAATATTTATACCTTCTTCTCACCAAGAAAGTTACGGATCTCGATGCTCTTTCCGGTGTTGCTGATGCTAGCGTTGATTGGGAAGTGAGCGTAGACGAATCTCATCTTATATCTGTAACCCTTGGTGACACCAGTGATGAGGTTATCAACATGGCTAAGAGCAGTACGGATCGCAGCTGTAGTCTTCCTTGATCCGAACCAAGCATCAACCTTAAGTTGCTTCTTCCCTGTTTCAGGGTTCTTGATGAGTTGAAAATCCAAGTTGAGATGCTTGAAGTTCCTGATAAGCTTCCCTCTTGGTCCCTCCACTTCGATCATCTTCGCCTTGATCTTGATCTTCACCTCATCAGGGATGTCCATCGTCTCCGATGCTAAAATGGTCTTCATCTTCGCCTCGAAACCCTAAATTGTTCTCTCGTTCAAAGGGATCGGCGTAAGAAGGGAGACGCAGAAGAGGAAAAACCCTAACCCTAACTTTAACCTTATTTGTAGACAAGGGTATAATGGAGGATCGTGTACTTCGGGGTGTTCAATTTGATACCAATCAGAATGATAGGTTGATGAATGGGCCCGCCCATGTTTCAATGGTCCCATTGAAATTTTGGACTTTACTGAATGTCATAGCTTACTTCCAGGCCCAATACTAATTCCAGCAAAACTAGGCCTAATGTTGCAGTACACAACAACAAGGCCGCGAGATAAAACCCTTTTATCAACCCAATGCCCATCCCTCGTCCCAACTGTTGTTTTGGGTAATGGAGTCCAACAAAAATTGTGTCTCCAACCCAAGACACATCCCTTATCATTTTTTGGGTCTTAGACATTTTCAATACAAAAAAAGTACTCCCACTTGGTTACCCATTATTATTATTATTATTTTAGAAGAAAAACATTCAGACAATTATGTTGAAAATAAGTCAATTTCAAAAAAAAAAAAAAAATTTAATCTGAATTGAATTAAAAAAATTATAAACAATTTATGGGTAACACAGTTTGAGTGTATATCATATGGATACCCATAATTGCCACCTACAATACCTATAAGACTCATTTATAAGTATGGGTAGAGGGTGCTGCTTTGGAGATGCTCTTATTGTTGTTGTTCTTATTAGATGGGATGTGTGAAAGAAACATGGTTATTAGATGGAGTCATGGGGGAATGGGTGCACATCAAAAAAATGATGTACATTGTTACCTCATAAAACATTATGAGGCATAGGTCTAAGTCTTTTGCTTTTTAAGAAACTACATAAGGAATTTTTTTTTTTTTTGTGTTGTAATTTAAATGTTAGTTAAAGGATAATAAAGATAATACCCAAAAATTCGTACTTAACATTTTCAAATTGAAATACCAGGAATACCCTCATCGTCAGCCACCAAGACTTTCTTTTCTTTTCTCAAATCTAATCTTCTTCAACACCCAAATCTTTATCCCCAAAACCAACATCTTCACCATTAAGGTTCTGTACTTCAACCCTATTTTGGGGAAAGTAGATAATCATGGAATCTTTGATAGAAACATTAGGATTTTCTATAAATGTTGTTTAAGTTAAAATGAAAATGAAGGACTGTGAATAAGATTGTAAATAATTTACTATAAATTTCAAAGAATTTGAAAGATGATTGATTTTTGGAAGAAAAACCAAATACGATTTTTTGAATATAAAAATCAAGGATTTTCTAGAAACAATTATAAAAGTAGGTTGAAAATGATGTAGTCTTCAATACATTTGTTAGATTAAGAAGAGTATACATCGGGTTGAAGAGCTAATAGGTGGATGGTTTCGGAGGAAAAAAATCCTGATTTCTTGAGGAAAAATAAGGTTTTTTAGTTGTAAGATGATCATGTGGGTATTTTAGTAATTTAAATTATTAGACTATTTTTGTAATTTAAATTATAATTTTTGAGAAAGTAAATAATCATTGAATCTTAGATAAAAATATTTTAGATTTTCACTGTAACCATTTAGGGATTGTAGAAAGATTGAAAATGAATTACTATACATTTTGAAGAATTTGAAAGATATTTGGTTTTTGGAAGGAAAACTAAATAGCATACATCGCTGTTGAAGAGCTAATAAGTGGTTGGTTTGGGAGGAAAAAAAATTGTGAGGAAAAATAAAGTTTCTTTTTAGCTATGAGTAAAAAATGAGGGTATTTTAGTAATTTCAATTGTTTTTTTATTTTATTATATAAAACTCTTAAGTTGAAGATAAGGGTATTTCAGTCATCTTATTTTAACCATAGTGGCTTATGTGGCGCTAAGCACATGCAAGTTATTCATTTGTTGCACCTTCAAATCACTATTCTTTACTTAACTACATTTAAAAATTAAAAAATGTAAGTATTGCTATTGGCACTCCAATTTTTTACTTATTAAACTCCAATTAAGAGAGAGCAATTAAGAGAAAGAGAGAATTGCTATTGGCACCCTGACTTTAACTTATTGCACCCCAATTTTTACTTATTATACTTCGATTTTAATGGTTCGCAATTGAGATAACCAGCGAACTTTGTCTTCTTCTCAGTGAGAGATTGAGAACTTATACAGTAAAGTTAAGGTTTTGAGAGAAAATGAAACAACTGAGAGGAGATTTAGGGTTGCAGATTTTTTTTCTTCATGTTTTTCGTTTAAAATGATGTGAGGGAGGTGGCACTAAATAACAAAGAGCTTATGGAGGGCGTTGTAAAAATGAATAAGTTATTCACGTAAAGCACATAATTAGATCTCAGTTGTTAGATCGAACGCGATCTAACAACACAAACCATCAGGACGTCTTTTGTCAGTCTTATTTTAATTTACTTTTAAAATATTAAATAAAAATACTTTAATACTTGTAAGGGATAAAAGTGGCATTTAAACCATGTTACATGAAAAGAAGAGGCTAAAATTGACATTTACAAAAAAATATGGGATCTAATAGGGTTTATTGAAAAAGATGAATAGTGATAATGGTGGAGGAGCTTTAAATATTCTCTCTCTACTTCAAATATAAAACAATTAATAGTGATTTTAAGGTGTTTCTGGATGGTTGGAGTTGTTATGAAGAATTGAAATCGTAGTTGGTTATTAGAACTTCCTTGCAATCGTAGTGGTGTCTTCATTGTAACCAGTTTATTGGCTCTCTCTCTCCTTTTTTTTTTTTTTTTTTTAATTTATTTTTATTTGCTTTAATCCTTTGTTGCTTAAGTACTAAGAAAGGTAGAAAAAAAAATGTTGTTGGTGACATGGGTGGAGCTGGGATTTTGTCTATGTGGGGGGGAAGGGGGGTAATTAAGAACTTATTAATAATTTAAATTTTATTTGATAAAATCTACCAAAACCAACTTCTACCATATGTATATGCAATAATGTAATGACATGGATCCCCACTCCAAGGTTTGGTTACCATTGACTTGTGATCAAAATATAAGAACTCGTCAAAAACAATTGTGAAAACTTATGCATATAGATTAGTGATTGATTTTTTTGTGGAACCAATATGAACATTTTGTATAAATGCTATGTGTTAATGACATACCGTGGAGTGGAGTAACCATGTATGATCTAGTGCCACAGGGTTATAAAGAAATTTTGTTTGAAAACTTTGAACAAAAAAATGTTAATTTTTACTGTTGTATTTTAGTTTAAATTTGGGAGTTCAATAACCATGTATTTTTAACACATTTGATTAGACTCAATTATTATTATTATTATTTTTTGTCTTTTAGAATCAATGTTTTTCAGGAAATCTAGAAGATTATGGGGTTGGATTGCAAATTTGATAATCCATATAGGCCCAACGACCTTAATAAGATTTGAAATCTTCTAAATTAATCATGCTAGCCTAATTAATAAAGGATGGTTTGTTCACTAACAAACTTGATAAAGTAAGGGATTTTTGTAATAAAATTGCAACCTATAGGTCTGCCGAGGAAAGCTCTCTTCAAAAAATTTTAAATTATTCAAAAGTCCTTTTAAATCATAGACATTTTTGTGTGGGCGAACTCTTAAGAAATTATTTTAAATTATTAATAACCTCTTAAGGTTTTTAATATTCGGGTGAGGCAATAAGAGATTTTAGAAACTTTTGTGGGGGCAAATTCGTAGAAAATTAATTTTTCATTGTAAATTACTAATTACTCCTTATGGTTTTAAAAAGTCTTGTGGGGGCAACTGCCTCCATTGCCCCCACTGTAAATCCACCCCTGGTTGGTGAGGTCATCTTATCACATGGACCATGGAAGGTAGGCCCATAAAATGATGACCATACACAATAGCTACAAGAAAAAAAAATTGTCTCAGGCAAACATGATAGGATCTGGGAAATATATGAATCTACGACGATCTCAAAGACCAGCTAATATTATGGATCTCACTATGAAAGGAAATAATGGATGATGAAAAGAATAATTGTGAAACTAAAGATAACACCATAGTTTTTAGACTAAAATCACTAATGTCCATCAACTTGAGTCAACTAGACAACTCATGATTCGGTTGAAAAAATCTACATAAAAATAAGAATATATTTAACCAAAACTCTTTGAAAAAGATAGGGGTAGAGCTAAGAATTAGTCATTTGAGATTGGTTTCAAAGTTTCTGTGTTAATGAGAGTGATAAAATCCTTTCCTAATTTTTTATAGAGAGACCTTTCTACAAGATTCCTATGAAAAAGCAATTGCTCTCTTTTTCATTCTATTCTTTCTTCTTTTGTTATGCTAAACCCTCTCCTCCCCTCCCCTTCTTTATGTATTTATATATTGTTGGTATGAATTTATTAACTGTTGTGTGATAAAAATAGTTGGTAGAAGTAATATAAGGGGAAAGTTACTTACTTCACCTTGCAAGAGGCACTTCTTTCAAAATTCCCCTTACTTTTGGGCCTCTCACCTTAACAAAAAGTTTTAAAGAGCAAAAAATTCCCTTCTTTATCTTCTTTTAACATACTTGAGTTTTTTAATGGGGATTACAATCCATTCTGATAATGTGTGACCATGAATGATGAACGTAATGAAAATTTCAATCTATTTGGACAATTTGTGAGAATAAATAACTAATAGAAAGTGACATACTCATTATGTTAAAGATTTAGTCATAACATTTGAACCAAGTGTCAATCTCACCACTAGGATATATACATTTTAGGTAGTTGAAAAAGATCAATCTAGTGTCAGGGCTCAAAAAATGGAAAAAAATAAAAAATAAAAATCTAAATCTTTCACCTTGACAATTGGAAACGTTGACCTCAAGAATTTCAATTTTTCGAGCTTGACATTGGATATATCCTCTTGAAATTTTTTATATAAACCAAAAAATTTATCAAATTCTTCAAAATTATTAGAATATACATAACTTGTATCTATGCGCTTCATATTTGCCTGAAGTTCGCTCCTAGAAATATGGCCATTCCTACACCCTCACATCAATCCCACGAGTCTCTTATCCATTCTCATTCGATTACGACGAGGAAGCAAGTTAAAATAGAAAAACCCATATTAGGTTTAGGGATAATCAGGCTCGAACTAGATTCTCCGTGCATTGTTAACCACCATAAATTGTCGAAAATGGATTGCAATCTACATTAAAAAATTCAGGTATGTTAAAAGTGAGGAGAAAATGGTATTTTTGGTACCTTAAAACTTTTGTTACAGTGAAGGGGCACTAAAAGAAAAAGTTTACTAAGGGTATGTTTGATTGCATGGAAAGTCACTTTCCATGGAATTTGAAATCCATGGAAAATTAGTTGTGGAAAATAGGTAGGGTTGGAAAATCAAATTCCATTGTTTGATTTCACTTGGATAAAATCATAGAAAAAAATATGGGAAAAAATAAGAAGAGGAGAAGGAGGATGTGGCGACGACGAGGGCGACGGTGGCGGCGACGACGACGGCGGCGGTGACGATAGAGGCGGTGGCTGCTACGACGACGATGGTGGAGGCGGTGGTGGCGTCGACGACGACGACGACGGTGGCGGTGGCGACGATGAAGGTAAGTGAGAAAAATGGGGGGAGAACTTGGTGGTGGTGGTGGCGGAGGAGGTGAGGGATGGAGAAGAAGAAAAATAAGAAGAGAGAGAAGGTGGTCGGAGACGGAGCCGACGGCGACGGCGATGACGACGACGGCAAGGTTAGTGTAATGGTAGTGGTGGTGGTGGTGGTGGTAGGGAATAATTGATGATGGAAAACATGGGTGGATTTCATTTTCCCACCCATATGGGTGGGAAAGTGAAATCCATGATTTAGTGGACTTTTTGAATGGGGTGGAAAATGAATTCCATTTCCATGTGCAATCAAACACTTGAAAAATGTCATTTTCCATGGAAATTGATTTTTCACCTTATTTTTCATGTGCAATCAACATACCCTAATTGGGCGACAAAGTCAACATCCAAAAATAAGGGATGATTTATATATAAAAAAAGTCCCTCCCATAGGGTGCACGTGCCTTTAGTATAAAGGGCAACAATAGTTACTCAACTATGGTTCAATAAATGAAGTACTCCTCCACTAAAAGCAATTATCCATATTCCGTGCAACTCATTCAGTACTAGTTCATTGAATATGATAAAATTGATGATTATTGCGCGCATAATGAAATGGTTGACATGAACACAAAGAATCAATCCATGAGACCATTGCTCCTTTTTCCAATTAGGTTTCACTACTTATGTTAATTTGATGAGGAATTATTAGTTTACATCAATTTCCAAGTGGATCATTAGTGAAGGCAATGTGGTTCCCACCTTCATTACTGACACTCTCAAAGCATGGAGAAAAGATCATATTTTTTTCATTTCTACAAGTTCCGACAAGAAGTTTAATCGACAATTCTTTTTTATCTATATTATTGTGAAAATCACTATTCATTCATACTTATTCAAAAAATAAAAAAATATAATAACAAATGAATGCAATAATTAATAGTTTCTTCATTTTAATATTTAACATATTAAGTCATATGTAGTTAATGCAATATTGTTATTCTTCTTTCCACATTGGATTCTCAATACTAAGCATATGTGTAGCAAAATGTTGTTGATCTTCAGTTTCACACTCCATATGATAGTTTATATTATTTTGATTACTTAATGGGTGTGTTTTAATGTTTGTTTTACCATAACGAAAATAGATTAATTTTCACATTTATCGAAATATTTCGTTTCCAAACTAACTGAAATTAACATTGAAATCAAAATGTAATACCCTGGTTAACTAAATTTAAATAAAATAGTAAAGTACCCAAAACAGAAATATCATAAAATAGTTAAAAAAAAACTAAAATAAACAAGATTGAAAAATTACTACAAATAGTTAAGTTCAACTTCAAATTAAAAATTAATCACCGAATAAATTTTTTTCATTCATCTTAGGAGTGATGTCAATTGATTTGGCATCGGGCTTAAATTCAAGTTTCTTAATTGGTATTATAATAACAATTATAATAATCATTTGCAAAGTTATCCCTCTTAAAAGATAGGGTGAGTGAATAGATTATTATTTGTTGTTTCGATCTTATTTTTTCCTTATCCAATCACAATAGAAAGCAATGTTTTAAAAACCGGACGAACTGGTGGTCTGACCCAGTTCGACCAGAATTTGTAATAAAATTGATTCAGCTAATGAATCGTTGGTTTTTTTAGTGTTATCCTTTCAGGAATATAAATATATTTATATATGTTATTAAAGTTTTAATAAATATACAATGGGCAAATTGAACTAGAGTACGGTTGTGATACGACCAATTTGACAAATATTCGATCCAATTTTTAAAACACTGATAGAAAATCCTCTAGGACCTATTTGTATTTGACATCGATGCAAATGAATTGCATCGATGACATGATGATTGAGATGGGTGAAATGATTCATAGGGCAAAGAAGCTCTTAGTGGTGCTTATCACAACAATCTTATCTCTGCCCTAGGTACTACCCTAGGACCTATATCATGGAAAGTTTGAGCATTTTCACCTGATGCTGCCTTTGCCCACCCTGCCCAGGATTCTTGTTCATAAAGATTTGATCACAATTAACCAGACCTGAAAGAAAAAAAAAAGATTTGGACATCAGGAAAAATCTACAGTCCAATGACATCCAATAAACCAATAGATAGTGATATGTGGAATACTTTTCCTACTCTTTTTTTTTACTTTAAAAAATGGTTGGGTGTTGAGGAGAAGCCTCAACCAAACAATTGTGGAAAAACTTTTCTTCCTAAAACAAGCATATATATATATATATATATATATATATATATATATATATATATATATATATATATATATATATATATATATATATACTCCTACTCAGATTCTACACTGCTTTCTTAGTAACTTTAAAGCCTTTGAATTTTCTTTTTTCTTATTTATTTATTTTTTTTATAAAAAAGAAGAAGAAGACACAAGACAGTCTTTCTTCAGAAGCTAATATTGTTCCTAATTCTCTTACAAGTCATGCTTTAAACCATATTTATGACAAGTGGCTTATAATTTGATATTCAAATGAGCATCTTCTGACCATCACCAACAACAGAGCCTTTCTCATACATCTGAGGCAGGTTAATTGAATCATGTGTTCCCCACGTTTAATGCGTTTAATTATATATCGTCGATATTATACTATAACACAGAAATTAATTTAAAAAGAAAAAAAAAAAGGAAGGACAGGAGCATCCATTATCTTAAAATATTACAATCCTATTGTAGATTTGACATATTGTTCTCCCTCACTTCCCACGTTGTAGAAATAAGGGAGTTGCCCATTTTTCTCTGGAAAGTATTAGATGCCCATGCAGAAGAGAGAGAGAGAGAGATGGTTTGCCGGGCCTTATCCTCCATCCCACTGTAAAGATGCTAATGTTTATGATTTATGGTCAGATTAATAGCTAAACAGACTTGATTGTCACGAAGAACATTAACAATTTTACTAAAAAATAAACTTGTGGCGAATCTCAAGATTGGACTAGTTGGAGGACATCATGTGATGATGCAAGGGGGGACTTGAGCAAACTGGTTCCCACTAATCTTCAACCCATTTGAAAGGATCTGTTAAAAGAGGGATAAAAGAAGAGAGAAAATATTTTTAAAAGCCAAAGTTGATATTTGATAGCTTAAAGTATTGATGTGATCTTGAAAGAATTTAATCTTGCTTTCTTCCCACTTATTCTACAACCCATCAGTTGAAGCCTACAAATGCAGTGTTCAACCCAAGGAGTTGAGAAAACAGAGAAGGGTCAGCAAAAAATCTATCCAAATCAGATGGCTAAGATTAGTTGGTTGAATGAATGGCAACCTGTTTTTGTAATGGTAGCCATTGATTTTGCCTTAGCTGTCGTTAATTTGCTTCTTAAGAAGGTACTTAATGAAGAAATGAATCATTTAGTTATCATCACATACAGAACATCGATTTCCGCTATTTTCTTGGCCCCTATAGCTACTTTTGGGAAAGGTTCTTCCTAATGTTCATTCTCTTGTCTTGAATTCATATATTCTTTTTTATTTATTTTTAAGAATGTATTATTAGCTAGTATGCCTAATTGTGGAAAACTCATTGAGCAAACTCGTGACTCAACATGCCGACTTGTCACACAAGATTAAATTATAACACATGCTTTGTTTGCAGGAAAAGCAGGCCTACTGTCACTGCAGGAATCTTATGTCATCTGTTCTTCAGTGCAATGCTCGGGTCAGTAAATAAATCTGAGCTTTTCCTCAATTAGATTCATTAGAATTGATGGTATTTATCCTCATTATCATCTATAAGTTATAAAGAAGTATGGGTTTCTTGTAGGGCGACCCTCACACAATATTTCTTCCTTCTTGGAATTCAGTATACATCGGCTACCTTTGCGTGCGCCTTTGTCAACATGGTACCTGTGATCACTTTTATAATGGCTTTGCCATTTGGGTATGTTTAGATATTATGCCCCTTAGATTCTTAAACTAAAATATTTTCGGTAACTAATCTTTTTGTTGCTTAACATTTCTACTACTTCAGGTTAGAGACTTTGGACATGAAGAGCAAGGCCGGAAGAGCAAAGGTGTTGGGTACAATAGTTTGTGTCGGCGGTGCCATGTTACTGACTCTTTACAAAGGAATGCCATTAACAAATCTATCACATTCCAGAGCAATAACCCATATGACGAATCAGGTCAATGTATTGAATCCAAATAAGAAGGCTCATAGATGGACTATTGGTTCGATAGCCTTGATTGCGGGCAGTCTCTTCTGGTCTTCGTGGTTTCTTATTCAAGCTAGAATAAGCAAGAGATTCCCATGTCAGTATTCTAGCACAGCTATCATGTCGTTCTTTAGTGCCATTCAATCGTCTATCTTAAGCTTCATCATACATAGGGACATTTCTATGTGGATTCTAAAAGGGAAAATTGAAATCTTAACCGTCTTATATGCTGTAAGTATGCCTTTCTATTGCAACAAGTTACGATGTTTATTACAAACTAAAGTTCTAAAACATCGTTCGTTCGATGTTGTTTGGGGGTACAGGGGACGGTTGGTTCAGGATTATGCTTTGTTGGGATGTCATGGTGTGTGAAGAAAAGGGGTCCCCTCTTCACTGCGGCATTCAGCCCCCTTATTCAGATAATTGTAGCCATTTTCGATATCTCAATTTTACATGAACAACTTCATCTTGGAAGGTGGGGATCTTCGACTTCTCTTTAAATAACAATAATTATTGAATACTAACATTTACTTACATTGGAATTGTGAATGAACAGTGTCTTGGGATCAATCCTTGTAATTATTGGACTTTATATTCTTTTGTGGGGTAAGAGGAAAGAAGCGAATTCTTGCATTACCAAACCAATCCAAACAGTGGATGAAGAACGAGCTGCTGAAGTACCACCAGAACAACTCATCTGATAACAAGTTACTTATTATGGCCTTCAATGCGTCCGGCTTCTTAGGCCATCTGAGTTACAAACAAGTCTTAGTTTCATTTTAATTGGATTTTCTTGATCTCTATAACTTTTCCTTGTCTAAACAGTATAATCCATTTTTGTTAATGTCTGGAAAATGGAGTAAAACAGTGAAATTACATCGACAGTGTATTATAAACAACTGTTGTTAGACATTTGAGATGGGTGTTACTTAAAAGACATAAAAAATGAAGCTATGTGTGAAGATAACAATGAGGGTATCTCTGTCCTTTGCTACATGAACCAAACTCATTTCTCTTTGCTACACTTCAGCACGTTGATTTGGAGGCAAGCTTGGCATTTCGTTTCGCTGTCCCAAGAGAAAGGCATACAATCCTTATATGATCAAAAGCATGGAACTAACCTTGAGGTAATCTGTATGTTTCCTCAAACCCTAACTGTCATGTTGATGGAGAGCCTCAATTGTGAGTTGAGGTTAGAAAATTCCTAATATATATATAATACTAAAACTATCATTTCTCATCTTCTTCACATACTTAGATATTTCACCAAGGACTGCAATAATTTCCAACGATTTTTGACAGATTGACAAATGGAGAATGCTATAATACTAAATTTTAACATTTAGATGTACTTTCTAATATATTTTGATAGGGCATAAAATGGGCAAGATTTTATCTGAAATTCGGGTGTTCCAAATATGAATTCAACGGGTTTGGACCATTGGAGTAGATCCAAATAAAAATATGGGTTGGATATGTGTTGATGTCCCTTGACCCGAATCAGATCCAGGTCAGATAAGGATCCATCACTATTCTGTATGATGTGTTTAAAGATTGTGCATGGTAACGAGGGCTTATAAATAGGGTTGTGGTCTTTGTCCGACGTTAATGAAGTATATACTTTCGCATCAAGGTGTTAAAAAGGAAAGAGGCTAGGATGGAAGACTATAGTCATCTCAAATAGCAGACAAGATAGTTGAAGACATGGAATCATAAAAATAGGTACACTAGGTTATATTCTTTATCTATTGATCGTGCATTAGAATGCTAGATAATTGTATGACGGAAATTCCTAGAAGTGGTATCCGAGCTATCAGAGGAAGAGATCAAAGAAATAAACTTGTATAATTCATCAAGATCTACCTAAGTAACACAAGATGTTTGTTTTATATATTTTTTGGATTATTATTGATTTTTCTTTTAAAGGTTTAAATACATTTTTTTTTTAATATATTCTTTTTCTTTAAGTAAGTTGAAATGAATGCCTGAACATGCATAAGCTACTTAAATCAAAAGGGATATAATCCATAAATATGCTCATTTAAGGCTGGACCTAAACTTCTATTAAATCCATTACATGAAGTCACAATCAATTATACTTGCAAGTTACAACAAAATTCGGCTTAGACTCATAGCTCAGCTGGTTTGACACTTTTCAAAAGCAACTTTGAGATCATGGGTTCAAGTCCAGCTTACCCATCAAAAAGAAGAATAAAAATAGAAAGTTACAATAAAATTTGTTGAACTTTTCTAAAAGGCAACACAATTTCTAACATTGGAGGAGAACGGCCCTGGGTATTGGCTACAAATTTTCAACTTCCCCCATCTTCGGTACATGCATTGGGTGGAAGAGGCACGCTTGGCGATGGCGAGTCATTTCTCTTTCCCCATAGAAAAGCATACAATCCCACTATGATCATAACCATGCCCAATAGACTGCAATTTCACCCAAATTTTATAGTCAAACATTCATTAACTAAGTGGTTGCAGTGAGCATAAATGGTGGCTGCAATTAGCCTGGCACTAAACTTAGACTTCAACCAATTGAAGTATTTTAGTAGGGTAGTATTATTAGGGAACTAGCAAGTAAGGCCTTCAAGTATACAATGCCTTTAAAGAAATAAAATAAAACTTTTATTTCCACACCATCTTTTACTTATAACACACTAGTCCTTCTTCTCGAAAGAACTTGTCTAAGAGGTTCCCCTTTCTTTCTAGTCTTGAAGTTTTCTTCTTTTAAGGTCTTCTAGAAAATCTTAGGAAAAGAAGATTCAAGAGAAAATGATGCTTGGCATTTTTTAAATATTATTTGGAGTGTTGTTTGTCATTCCATGAATTGATATATTATATGAAAAAAAATGGTGTGTAAATAAATTTTTTCACATGATAAGAATCGGATGAGACTTGATCAACTCAATCTCGTCCAAATCAGATCCTTTGACAGCCATTCAAGTCACATTTGATATAACACCACAAAATTTTATTATGTATATCAAGAAATTAATTCAACTGTATTGACCTACTTTCCTATTTATTTTTAAATAAAATATTAAAAATAAATCGTGTTATTATTAGTCTAAACTAATGATTTTTAAGATGGAGAATTTGACAAATGAAATATAAAATTTGAGAAATCTTACTATGATTATGATTAAAGAATTAAAACATTTAGTCAAAGTAGATACAATATAAAATTTTATATGAAGCCCTTTTAGTCAAATGGACGTTACCCTTCAATTTAAAAGCATCGAAAAATATAATTTAAATTGTAAGCACGCTTAAATACAAATTTAATATGATAAGTTATGAAAATATTAATTTTATTAAGAAAACTTAGTGCATAAGGAGTATTTGAATCAATAGAGAAAAATCGATGAGAAATTTCGAAAATTTGATAACACAGTTCGAATTGGTCTAATGTAACGAAAATAACGGAGAAAAGAAAAATATATGAAAAAAATAATAATATTTACTTTTTTTATATTATTAAAATATTAAAATATTAAAATAAATTATTTTATAAAATTGGATTTTATTATAATTATTTATATAAGAGAGATGGATTTGAAATTATTGAAATGTTAAAGAGATAAGGTATAATTAATATAAATATAAATATTATTATATTATAATATATTATAAATTATAAAGTGTTAATAGATTAGATACCCATGTGTATTAATTTTATATATTATAATATAATATAATATATTATATTGTATTATTATATATTATAATATAAGTTGATGTTCATTCATATATTGAGAGAGAAAAACAAAAATAAAGACGAGTGAGTTTTGATAGTTGGTTTGTGTACATTATCTTCGATCGAGATTTAAATGTGTTTTGGACGTGAATTAAGATTCGACACTGAAGAACAAAATATCCACGACGTCAAAATTTACTTAGTAATCAGATTATTTGATCGAATCATCGAGAAAATTAACTAGAAAAATTCTTTGTATACTGTAGGAATTGTAAAACCTAACTATAAAGGTAGCAACTTATAATTTCAAATTTGTAATATAGTCTCAATGAAATTTGTAATTTTGATAGTTAGTTTCAAATTTATTATTGATTTAAAGTTAAAATTCATGTATCGAATTGTATAATAATTCATTTTATATGTGTTTCTCTGATATTTTAAAGTTGTAGAATAAAAATAAATGAATTTGGGTGAGTGTAACCAGAAATCAATTTGTTTAAAAATTGATTTTCATAATAATTTTCGGAGAGTGTTTATTTAAAAAAAAACGGTTAAAATATTTTGTTTTGAAAATGTATTTTCATTGGGTAGTAATCTAAAAAAATGATGAAATGTTTAAGTTTAAAATAAAATTGATTATGAAAGTCTTAATTGTTTAGAATCGAGAATGAGATTTCGATTGGTTGAAATCGAGAATGGGATTCTCGGTCGTATGTGCTTGTGTTGAGGAATTTTCAGATTTAGAGTGCTTTTAAACATTGTGTAATAAAACATGTGATCCAATTAGGATGATAACCGTGGGACAGTGGTTCTGCATGTTTACTGATTTTGATATATTATTGTATGTTTATAATTCTAGAATATTTGGGAATGTCATCACACCTGCAAATTTATTTTAATTTATTTAAAATAAATTTTGAGAAATATAATAATATTTTTATTATCCACTAAAGGGGTAATAAATGCCTATACGATTAATCGCTAACTTTTTTTGGAAGCAACTAATTAATTTAAAATAATAGGGGTTTTTGATATTCTCTCCGATAGTATGAGATATCATTTGAGAATATCATTATACATACTATTCGAAAATTTTCTATCTTATTTTTATTGAAAAACAACAAATTGTACTATAAAGATAATTTGTAAATGACTAGACTGATTGAGGACACATGCAACCTTATATGTATAATGAAATTGACATGTCTAATGATCATTACAATTTATAGTAGTCAAACGATTGATCTCTGTTAGGGATCAACAGTCAACTTGAGCCGAAAAACATGGTTAATCAATTATGATAAATTGTCAGACCAACCATAAAATTAATTTCTAACTGTAAGTTTCATACTGATTAAGTACTAGAACATCGATATACAGATTGATACTTTTGTATCGGTTGTGTGCCTTGTCATTCTTATCAAATACACCACCATGATTGATATTCTTATGATATGTTTATCTTTATCTTTATTTTATTATGAGATGAAGATATTGTATTATTGTTTTATTAAATATTAGTTTGTTTTGAGTACTATTCATTTTGTTTATTTATTTAAAAATCTGCATTATTTATAATAGATTAGCTTGTTTATTCATTCATATTAGGATTATTAATTTGACATGTGAATTTACTATTGAGTATCTTCCCTATTATTCATCCTACCAACAAAACATTACAGATGTCTCAGTTATCGAGATGCTTATTCCTGATGGAGAACATTATATAGAAAAATCACAAAATCAAGACAATGAATATCATTTTTGTTATATGTGAATTGAAATTAGAGTTTAATGAAATTATTTTGTGTAATTTTGAATTTATTTGTATATATTAGAATTTTGTGTATTGTGTTTATTTGTATGTATATGTCTAAAGAGTGAGAGTTAATGTTTATGACGTAGACAATTGTTGATCGATATGAGCTATATAATTAATCTATATACACTTTTGGGTTGTAATTATAATTATGTTTTTTTTTAAGTAATATATATTCGTTATGATATGGTTGTTGGAATGCAGTGGATATATGAATTTTGATTATATAGATATATTTATACAAGTGAAAATTTTTTCATAAGTCAAATTTTTAGAGGAAATTCTATCGAAATTATTTAGTAGAAATTCATATCGTAATTTTACTTTGAAGATCTTAATTTTGATAAAAAAATTTCACTCCACTCTCAGTATTTGAGAAAATCTAGATCTTAAATCGGGGACATAACATTTAAAATCCATTTTTTATAACAAGAAGTTTTCTCACACTAATTTTTTTTTCAAATTAAAGAAATTAATTTAAGAAAGAAAGTTATCAATGTTATTTGAAATAGAAACCTTCCAACAGTGATGGCGTCACCAAATAGGAGAGCTTCAGAGATGGCTACAAAGATTAAGGAGAGCGGATTGAACATGGAGGGATATGTGGGACCTTTCTTTGCAATGGTCCACATCATTAAACAAAATGATGCACCAGTGGCCAATGCTCCCTGAAAGCATCATCATTTGTGTAGATAATTAATTAGATATCATCTTACATTAATTATATATTAAATAATTTCTTATCAATCTATCTAATTTATAGATTTTTAGAATTTAAATCATTTCCATCGAATTTTCATACCGAGTAAACAATGGTTAGAAGTTGCAAATCCCATTTTAATCTCCATGAAACCTTACTTCTGTCTAATAATAAGCCTATCACCACTGATTGCAAGGACGCCATAATGCAAGTTAGCACTGTTGTACAATACTTTGAGGGGTAAACTTTTGCAAGCTTAACCTGAATAGGAGAGGAGAGGAAAGGAGAGGAGAGAGAGAGAGAGATTAGGCTATATTTCATCTTCTTACACATGGTTTGAAACCCGAAAATCAATTCGGCTGTCCATTGAGTTGAGTCGAGTCAACAACTGTTGTTGACTCATACAAGCCATGCGATATATATATCAAAACAGTCATGATAATATGACTCGCTGGGTGGCATACTCAATTGACTCCTTGACGTGGACAAATTCAGGAACTGTAGATCTGTACGTATCAGGATACATTTTTTTATGGAACACTGCAATTGTGTATCCTGAGACATTCAAATCCATGGTTCCCAAATTTGTCACGTGAGGGAGTCAATTGAGTGTGCATTTGCTTTACTGCAAACTTTGATCCAACATTTGTTAGGATTTGAAATATCAAAATCACTTCTTTTGTTTTTGGACGGTCTCATTAAGAGTTGTCAATCATCCTAAAAACTATCAAAATTACACTCAACTCCATCTATAATTCCATATGCGTGTGTGCATGTGTTCTCAACCATATATCAATGGAATTGAATATTTTATTATGGTTTAATTTGCTGATTAGAAATTTTTTTCTCAAAGAAAAGTCAATCTTGAATTAACTAATCACATGAGCCCACATGTATTGTGGACACCTCCAACTTACCAAAATATCCACATTAAGGGTCTTATAATTAATTGTTCCAAGATTCTGTGAAATTTCTTATTGAATTGACCAATCACATGAGCCCTCACTTAGTGTGAGCATCCCCAATTTATCAAAATATTCACATTAAGAGTCCTCCAATTGGTTGATCTAAGATTTTATGAAATTCCTTATTGAATTTTTTGTAAGAAAAAAAAATCTCTTAGTGACATTATATCTCTATAATCAACTCTAGATTGGATTCTTAAGATTAGCCAATGAGTGTTAACTATAGAATAAATCGAATATTTTGCATACCTGCACTAAAAACCATGTAGCGTAGCTAAAGCAGCTACCCATCAGCATGAAAGAGCCACGTACCCAAGCATGCTCAGTATTCTCAGCGGTTTGGTGTGTGTGAGCATGATGAGATGGCCTTATGTAGAAAGCTTTTCCATGATAGAGGCCGTAAGTCAAAGCTCCCCCCACACACAATAACGTTCCTACTATCTTCACTCTGCCTCCTTTGCTTCTTAATCCTAATTTCTCTATTCTGAATAAAACAAGTCAAGAATTCCCAAAATTGCATTTTATAACAATAAACTCCATATTATGCATAATGTTCAAGACTTCATTGGATTCGTTAGTATCTCTCTACAATCATATGTCTTGTATGGCATGTGTTGAAGTGTGAGAGGAAGGTTTCAATCTTCCACCATAGGTTCATACAATTTAGATTCTGTGACCAAATGACTATTGGATGATGTGACTGTACAATAAATTGCCGGTATATACTAGTGTTATCATACTCTTTTTATATTGAATGGCACCACCTAAGGTTGCATTGCATTGGAGGTCACGCACACAAATATCAATTCATTTTTAACATTTCCAATCTAATTAATATTTTACTTGAAGTTGAAAAATCTAGATTATTCATTCGTATTAATGATTCACACAACTCTAATTTGTATAGATATTACTTAATAATATTAGAACAGATTGAGTTTTATTTTTATTTTTTATGGCAATCATCATGTTAAGCATAAATTTCAAGATTACCATCAATGTAAAAGCTTACATGAAGGGACCTTATCACATTTTAAAAACCAAATATGTCAAATTGGTCGAACCACCACGGTGGAACCCTTGTTCAATTTGGTTGGATCAGTTAATGTTACCTAAGAACTTTAAAATATATTTAGATTTGTCAGAAATTACCTTTATTTATAATCATAAATGAGTGATATAGCAAGAAAACTGACATTAAGTCCGATTTTTAAATGCAAATTGAACTTTTATTAGATTAAAAAACATGTAAGAATGGAATTAATGATATTTTGTAAGGGTGGGTCTACAAAATGGGCAAGTCTTTACACGTACAGTCTATAAACTTGAACTCCACATGCACATCAAGGTGCAGATATGGTCCATCACATTTTACGGAGTTATCCTAACAATTCAAATATAGGGTCGAAAGATATAATTTAAAAGTATTTAACGAAATATAGGGTAGTAAGATATAATTTAAAAGTATTTGAGCAAAATTTAATTTTGGGTGATAATAACCTTGAAGCAAAATTGAGAAAATATTTAATTTAATTTTAATTTCTTAGCAAATTTGGACAAAGTCCAAGTAGATTTGAAATCATGGTGAAAAGGATTGAATGAACTAATGATTATCATTATTATTTTAATAATCGGACTAATGATCTTGTCTAAGGGCTAATCCCGAGACACATGTAACGTCTGCACATCACACACACTATGAGAAATTAATGCTCATATTGAGTATCGAACTGACAAACTACGGGCATTAACTATTTATAGGTCCGAAATTGCCATTGAGCCAATTCCTCGAGATTACGACTTATTAATATTATTATTATTATCATTAAAAATCTCTTATTTACCTCATAACCATGGACAGGACAAAAGTGATAATTGGAATCAAATTAAGGAAATTGGCAGCATACGTGGCTGTGGTGTCTCTCAAACCGTAATAGAACAACCCCATAGCCATTGTTACCCTGTTTCGTACAAATAAAAAATCATAAGATGTGAAAAGGTATTCTAATTATGGATATACTAAGATCCGATTTATCCTTTCTTCTTTTATCTAAAGGAAAATAATTTTGAATTCATGGAAGAGTAATAAGCTGTTGAAAGAAGAGTAAGGTTGAGCTCAATTGAAGTTGATATTGGAAGATTTAATTAGTGATAAAATAAGAGCCACATTACCCTTTTTTAAAATGTAATTTTTTTTTTTACCAACAAAATTATTCATCTGAAAAATGAGATTTCTTGTCAATCATCCTAAAATACTAAAAACTATCAAAATTAATTAAACTCATCTCCAATATGCATGTGTTGGCCATTTCATCGGGTTGAAAACCTAGGGACATCCCTCAATAGGAGATGAAAAACTAAATTTGAGCCAAACGCTTTAAATGGTAGAGAGATGATTGCTTTTTAATTGTTGATAAATCTCGACAATTTGAATTCTTGATCTAGATGATTTAGATCAAGAATCTTAATATAGTTTATGTTAAAATAATTGAGATTGATGATTTATAATCCTTGATCTTGATGATGTCAACCTTCAATCTCAATTGTTCATGTTAAATTGTCGAGATTGTAATTTATATCTCAACAGTTAAAGTGCCAATCTCGATGATTTTGAAATGTCAATGATTAGCTTAGCCAAAAAAAAAAAAAATGTTGATGACTATAAATAATTCATGATCTTGACAATTTGAATTGATGATTTAGAGCTTTGATCTCGATGATTCATGTTTTACATCATTGAGATCGAAGATTTATAATAATCTATAATAATCCTTGATCTTGATGATTTCAACCTTCAATCTCAATTCTTCATACGTTAAATGATCGAAATTAGTGATTCAAGTTCTGAATTATTGATTTCAACTATTGAAAATGGGTTGGGGAACCCGTGGACTGTCACATTGTCGATCTAACACCACAACTATCTAGGTAAAAAATTGTTTTTTGAATTTATCCAAAGAATTAAAAATGGATGGCTATCGAGTATTCAAACTTAAATTTAAAATTCAACGGAGAAAAATAAAGTTTTTTTTTTTTTTTTTATTTTAAATTCATGGAATTTCGTCTGCTACAGCCCATGTGTCACGGCCCTATTCTTCCGAAGCGGGGTCGTGCGGCGCAAGGGGGTCAAATCCACTTGCAAGCCTGTAAAATGATCGTACACCACACACACGTAGCTAGCAAACAAGTAAACGAGGCAACACGAGATAAAGCCCGAAGGCAACTTTGTTGATATAATATTGATTACACGGTGTAACGCGGTATAAAAGCAAATAGATGCGTTACAAGCAATTGATGATCCTATGACACGCGGGACCTCCACGGAGCTGGGCTTCAAGGGCTTCAACAACGTGGGTGTAGGCCGGGGATTGGGACAGCACTGACACCCTTCCTACAAAGTGTATGCTAAGTCTTTACTAGATTTCCAGAAGGAAACATCAAAAGTAGAGGCCGGTCATACTCCCTTATTACGAAAATGCCACTAAGCTAACAAGTGTGCCCTGGCACGGGGCTGACACGTACCCTAAGCTAACAGATATGCCCTGGTACGGGGGCTGACATGGCTTCATAACGAGCCTTACATACTGTTACATGAGTGCTCCCGGGTAGCTCCGGGGCGAGCTTACACCTAACTCTAGGTGACAGAGGATTTGGCCGTTACAGTCTCCCCCACCTATTCTGCAGACGTCCTCGTCGCATTGACCTGGCAAACTCTTCAATCTGCTGCTTGAAAGGTTGTAGGTTCTCTGCACTCTCCTGTGTAGCTTCAAATTCTGTCATCCATGCACTCTTCTGAGTGTTGGAATTGAACAAATTCGCCCAATTCGGATGATCGGCATCGGCAAGATGCCTAAAATACTCCAACGCAGAACTGAATCTCTCCGTTGGCCAAGCTGATTGAGGATGTACACTGCTCGGAAAATCAAGCTGGAATCTAAGTAGTCTGCACGGTCCGTTCCATAACTTTCCTGTGACTCTTGAATCTCTGACGCTGACAACACTCTGAGGTACATCACAATTCTTGCTGACACTCTGACTAAGTGGCTGAGGGGCTTCTTCTGCAACTTGAATCTTACAGTAACCTGATCTCTGACCTAACTCTGAAAAACACTTGGCTGTTCCAAGCTTATCAAACAAGTCGGCACTCTGCTGGATAGGATACTTGTTCTTGATGGTGATCTTCTTCACTGCTCGATAATCGATACAACGTCTCGAAGACCCATACTGCTGCTTGCTCAACTCAGCTAGTCTTGGATGATTCATCCTGTAAGGCCTCTCTATAAGAGGTGTGGCAACAGGTAGCAATTCATTCTGATGATCATTCGACCTACGTGGCTGTAGTGTCTTCGGAAGCAAATTCGCTATCTCATCATCAATTTCTGCTAAAACCTGTGTGGCTTGTGTGGGAGTTGAACTATGGTCCTTTTCTTCGGCTTCAACTCTCAAGGAAGCAAGGTACGGTTGCTTACCTTTCTTCAACCCTTTCTTCACCTGAATGGCTGAAATTAACTTTCCCTCTTCCTTGCCTGTGGAGACGGGAACAAAGCTTGGACATTCACCTAGCATGCCCAAGGTGTTGGCGAATGGCATTGGTACAACCCTGTTCTGTCGCATGAAATCCATCCCAATGACAACTCTGAACTCATCGAGCGAAACTGCGAGTAAATCAAGCTTACCCTTCCATGTACCTATCTTGACGGACACTGACTTGGCCGAACCTTGGATAGGAGTGGCTTGGGAGTTTACAGCTTTCATACGGCTTGAACCCTTATCGAGCCGGATATTGAGACGCTTCGCCTCTGCAGGGGTAATAAAGCTGTGAGTAGCTCCTGTATCAACCATTGCCTGGGTGGTCTTCCCACCAACTTCAATATCGACATACATTAGACCCTTCCGTTTCCGGCTATTCTGAGTCTCAGATGTCTGTTTCATTGCATTCAAAAGATGCAAGGCTCCCATGTGAGGAGAATCTTCATGATCTCGCCCACTCGTACTCTCGTGACTAGGGTCACTCTGGGAAGCTAATAGTGCAGTCAGTTTGGCTCGCTGTGGGCACTTGACTGTCTTGTGAGGCCCACCACACAAAACACATCCATGCTTGTGACGACGCTTGACTGGCGAGGTACTTCTGCTCTGTGAAGGCGAGGAGTTCCGTGATGATCCCGGACTGGAACTCTTTCTATGCCTTCCATTCTTGCCATTCGAAGACTTCTTTGTGTACTCAGGTTGCTGGTAGTAACCCTTCGATTGAGGATGTACATACTGTTGGCTCCCTCCCGCGGGAGTATAATCAGTCAACCGCTCGGCTGCTGCAATTGCAGACGCGAGATCTTCCACACGTTGCCGTTGGAGTTCTGTCTGAACCCAAGGCTTGAGTCCTTCTTGGAATGAGAACAGCTTGTCTTTCTCTGACATGTCACGGATATCAAGCATCAAGGCGGAAAACTGCTTGACGTACTCGTGAACTGTACCTGTATGTTGGAGTTGCCTCAACTTTCTGCGGGCAATGAACTCCACGTTCTCTGGTAAGAACTGGTGCTTCAATTCTTTCTTGAGGTCCTCCCATGTATCGATGGAACATTGGCCACTTTCCATCTTGGTGTACTTTGTCCGCCACCATAGCTTGGCGTCACCTGCAAGATACATAGAAGCAGTTGTTACTTTTACCTCTTCGGAATCCGGACGAGCTGCACGGAAGTACTGCTCCATGTCGAACAGGAAATTCTCGAGCTCTTTCGCATCGCGAACACCATTGAAGGTACGTGGCTCGGGTACTCGCAAGCGCGAGGGAGAAGCTTCACTGTTGGTAGGCCGTTCGTTACCGACGGCGCGAACTAGGAGACCTACTTTTGTAGTGAGCTCTGTAACCTGTTCCTGTAAGACGGCTAGACTGTCTCGGGTATCTTCCTCGAGGGCTGTTACTCTAGCTCTGAATGTCTCGGATCCTTCCTCCAGCGTGCTCTGGCGATCATCTAAATGCGCAATACCATCAACAATACCGGATAGCATACCTATCCTTTCCTCCAATACCTCGATGCGTTCCTTGTTTGTACGTGGTGGTGGTGTGTTTGGAGCGGGTTGGTCCGCGGTACTAGTAGTTCCTCTTGCCATTGTTCGCGTGAACTGAATGGAATCTCGGGGGAATAGCTAGGGGGAATACCAACCTTGCTCAAACAACTGCTGCTCTGATACCAACTGTCACGGCCCTATTCTTTCGAAGCGGGGTCGTGCGGCGCAAGGGGGTCAAATCCACTTGCAAGCCTGTAAAATGATCGTACACCACACACACGTAGCTAGCAAACAAGTAAACGAGGCAACACGAGATAAAGCCCGAAGGCAACTTTGTTGATATAATATTGATTACACGGTGTAACGCGGTATAAAAGCAAATAGATGCGTTACAAGCAATTGATGATCCTATGACACGCGGGACCTCCACGGAGCTGGGCTTCAAGGGCTTCAACAACGTGGGTGTAGGCCGGGGATTGGGACAGCACTGACACCCTTCCTACAAAGTGTATGCTAAGTCTTTACTAGATTTCCAGAAGGAAACATCAAAAGTAGAGGCCGGTCATACTCCCTTATTACGAAAATGCCACTAAGCTAACAAGTGTGCCCTGGCACGGGGCTGACACGTACCCTAAGCTAACAGATATGCCCTGGTACGGGGGCTGACATGGCTTCATAACGAGCCTTACATACTGTTACATGAGTGCTCCCGGGTAGCTCCGGGGCGAGCTTACACCTAACTCTAGGTGACAGAGGATTTGGCCGTTACACCATGGCATGGGTTCATGTTTTTGATTCCCACAAGTTGAGCCGATTAGGAAATTTCCGTTTTTCACAGCGGGTACGATAGAGAAATTTCCTCTATCATTACTGATGTCATTTGTGCCACATGTCAGATGGCAGTTGGACTGTGAATAAAAAAGCATTGGATCCTCTACAGTGAGTTTTCCCTGCAGTACCCTACCTATAATGATATTAGACGATTGAAAGACAGTCACGAATCGTCCATCTTCAAAGCCTTCATCGGACTCAAAAGATTTTTTTTTTTTTCAAAAATAAAAAATTCAAATCTGATCTACCCCATAATCCATTCAAGGCGGATTTGTCTGATTTTGTCTTCAAGATTTCAATCTCTACTAATTACAAGGCACTACAGTCTACAGGGAAGACGTACTACAGACGCTGAAAACAAAATAGGAGTTTTCTCTCTCCACAGAAGAACAGAAGAGAGAGAGAGAGAGATGGTCATTAATGATTTTAATGCGAAATTAAAGCTTAAAAGATTGAAAATAAGGATTTTACCCAACTAAGGCGTTGATGAAGATCCACATTAAGGCCAACCAACTAATTCTTCTCCTTCTTACAACCTCTCTGCATCCAACCAAACATCAAGAACAAAAAATCTATACTAAAACAAATATCGATCGAATTAATTATATAAAACACTAACAAGTAAATGATACAACATATACCTCTCCATGAAGAAGGCAAAGGGCGCTACACATACAGCCGCCACAATATGACGGTAAGTCATGAGAGCAAATGTGAAGCTCCCTTCCTTTAGTATTACAATAGAAAGTAATGGCATTCCTGCCATGAACACCTGTACTACTATCATGCTCAACAGTGCTCTTGATTTCAAAAGATATTCTTTCAATCCCATTTTTTATTTCTCTCTCTTAATTTGTATATTTTGATCTATAGATTCCAGAACTAATATTTGATCGAACAGAAGAATTAAATTAATAGAGTACTACAGATTAAAGGTAGGTTTTAATTTCTTTCTTCCGAACCCTCTCTCTTATAGAGTAAGATGGAGAGTAGACAAAACAACAACAAATAAAAGCAATTTATGGAAGATTAGTTTCTGCATGAAAAAAGTGCTTCAAATGAAAGCTCCAAAAAAAAAAAAAATTACAAGAAACGTTAAACGTCAACATTACATAATTAAAGCACATTTGTGATGCTTACGCCACATGTATCAAAATAGAAATAATGAATAAAGTGAAGATTCTTTTTTCCTTTTGTTCATCAAGATTTCTTAAAGGCGAATCATGGACTTGAAGATATCGACATGTTAGACATATATTAATTATTACCACAATTAATTATATATAGAGTAATTTCTTTGTAGGAAAAAAAGAAAACATATTATTAGAAAGAAACTTGGGACTTACATTTATGTTAAAATGAAGTCTACTCCAATGTATTATATTATACTTAGTTAAAACAAATTCCCCAAACTGTTTAGAAAGGCACTACAATTTGTCACATTTTTTAGATGGTTGTTACTTGTAAAGAAAATGAAAAATGTAGCCAGAAACGAAGTTGACATCTCCATCCTTGGGCATTTTAACTATGAACTTCAATGTCCTTAACTTGGATACTTCCCTTGTGTAGAGGCAAGTTTGGTGTTGCCGATTCATTTCTCTTTCCCCATAGGAAGGTGTACAATCCCATGATGATCATAACCATGCCTAATATGCTGCAATTTCACCCAAAATTGATCATCAAACATTTCATAAACTTAAAACTTCAACCAATTTAAGTATTGTATAGTATCATGAGGTGAGCTAGCTATTAAGCAACCAAGTAAAGGGGCATCACACAAACAATGCTTTTGAAAAAAAAAAAACAAAAACAAGAACTAATACTTCCACATTGACTTTTACTTACAACACACTAAAGTCACTAATCCTTCTCCAAAGAACTTGTTTATGAAATTCTCCTTTCTATTTTACTCCATTTTGAAGTCCATGGAAAATGATGATGGAAAATGAGTACGATGGAAAATTGAATTTTTGATTTTTGATTTCATCTAGAAAAATAAAGTGGAAAAATCTAGAGAGAGAGAGAGAGAGGCGTCGATGACTGACGACGTTGTGACAACAACATAGCAAGAGTAGTGAAGACGAAGGATAAGGGCATCAATGGTGGTAGAGGTGGAGATTGGGGAGGGAGAAGGAAATTTTATGATGGATTTCATTTTTTCATGGGGTTGGATGGAAAAATGAAATTCAGCATTTTATAAAATTTTGAATGAGTGTGGAAAATGATTTTTCATGAAAAAATTCCAATTAGACAAAAGATTTTCCATCATTTTTCATATGCAACCAAACATACCCTTAAAATTTTCCTCATCTAGGATTTAGGGTTTCCAAATGGCATATCCTCAATATTATATGAAGTGTTGTGTGTAATTCAATGAAGTGATGTGTTACGTGTAAAACATGGTATGTAAATAAAAGTTTTCACATTATAAGGAACGGATAGACTTGATCAACCCTAATCCGATACAGACCCAATATCCATTGACAGTCCTACAACCAACATTTCAGTAGGTCCATTTTTCAGATCATCAAATTTCCTCACACCCAAAATTCCCTAAAAGAAATTGATTTAACAAGTAAAGTTGTTAATTTCATTTAAATTACAAACCTTCCAACAGTGATAGCTTCACCAAATATGAGAGCTTCAGAGATGGCTACAAAGACTAAGGAGAGTGGATTGAACATGGAGGGATATGTGGGGCCTTTATTTGCAATGGTCCACAACAGTAAACAGAATGCTGCACCAGTGGCCAATGCTCCCTGTAAGCATCATCATATGTATAGATAATTAATTAGATAACATCTTAAATAATTTCTAATTTATAGACTTTTAGAATTTAAGGCATTTCCAGTGAATTTTCATACCGAGTAAACGATGGTTAGTAGTTGCAGATCCCATTTTAATCTCCATGAGTCCTTACTTCTATCCAACGATAAGCCTATCACCATTGATTGCAAGGACGCCATAATGCAAGTCAGCACTGTTGTACAATACTTCGAGGGGTAAACTTTTGCCAGCTTAACCTGGATAGGAGAGAGAGATCGAGGATTAGGCTATCTTTCATATGAATGTGTTGGAGTGACATTAAACTTTGACTTTGTTTCACACATTTCTGACGTCAAGGTGAGCAAAGAATCATAGATGATTTTCACTAGTATGCGCGATGAAAATTATCCATGGTTCCCTACACATCCACGTCAATCAGTGTGAAATGATGTGAAATTTTTATGTCATTTCACATTCTTACACAGTTTTAAAACCCGAAAACTATATTTGACTTGAGTCAAGTCAACAACTGATGTTGACTCATACTATATGTATATCAAGTTATAGCATTCGCTTTATAGCCACCTTTGATCCAACATTTGCTAGGGTTTGATGTATCAAAATCGCTTGTTTTTTTTTTTTTTTTTTGTGTGTGGATGTTCTCCAAAATCAATGGGTATGAACCCCAATTTATAAAAATAAAAAAAAATAAAAAATACCAGAGGTCATGCGATTGTCAATCTTGAATTCTGTAAAATTCACTTTTTTTTGTGTGCAAAAAATCTCTTGTTGCTGACATTTTATCTTGGGTCTTGTTAACGTGTGCCTTGTATGGCACACAGGTTAAAGTACAATAAATACACTTTAGAAATTGGATTTTATTATTTACTAGGTTGGACTCTTAAGATTATCTACTGGATATTATAGAATAGTTTAAATACCTGCACAAGTAACCATGTAGCATAGCAAAAGCAGAAACCAACCAGCATGAAAGAGCCACGTATCCAAGCATAGTTGGAAATCTCAATATTGATTATTTGGCTTGCTTGAAGATGATGAGATGACCGTATGTAGAAAGCTTTTCCATGATACAAGCCATTAGTCAAAGCTCCCCCAACGCACAATAACGATCCTGCAATCTTGAGTCTCCCTCCTCTGCTTCTTAGTCCTAATTTCTCTATTCTGAAATAATAAACAAGTCATGAATTCCCAAATATGCATTTTATATAGGTACCAACTCCATGCATGTATAGTGTTCAAGACTTCATTGGAACTTTAGCCTCCCTCTCTATAATCATGTTTCTCACTTTCTTGTAAGAGTATCCATCCAAAAGTATTATTATTTTGTCTATTAATATATATTAAAATAAAATAAAATAAAAATAAAGATTTTATTCTAATTATTTTTAATAAAATTTTTATAACTAATTTTTTGGACTGTGTTCGTTTGTTTTTATTTTTATTTTTTGCTAGGCAAGCAAAAATAATATAAAAATCAGTTGTGATAATATGACTATCAAGTGGCATGCTCAATCGACTCCATTACGTGGACAAAAGTTTAGGAATGGTAGATCTATATGCCTCAGGATACACGATTGCACTCCCCATAAAAAATGTATCCTGAGACATACATATCTAGGGTTTTTGAACCTGTCCATGTCATGGAGTCAATAGAGCATGCCACCTGGTGAGTCATTTTATCAATACTCTATAAAAATAGAGAAAAAAAAATTACAATTTTTTGATGTTTGGAAGACTCCTTAAATTCTAATAAATATCTTTTTATCAATAGAAGGAAGATCATTTACAAAATCAAATCTAGGAGAAGCTTTTGTAAAAGAAGCAAAGGTTAGAGATTAGGATTGAATGAATTAACAACGATTATCATTACCGATAAAAAGAAAAATACAAGACCGAATTATTATTATCTATCTTACTTACCTAGTTATGACTGAGAGGGTGAAAGTGACCACTGGAATCAAAGAAAGAAAATTGGCAGCATACGTGGCTGTGGTGTCCCGCAAACCATAATAGAACAACCCCATAGCCATTGTTATCCTGTTTCATACATATAGAAATCATAAGATGTGAAAAAGTATTCTAATCAACAAATTATAAACATACTAAAACATGACTCATCCTTTCTTCTTTAGACGTATTATATTTTTTCTAAGGAAAATAATTTCACAAAAGTACAACTTGTCTCATGCAAGCTGAAAGAAAGTAAGGATAGGAACCAATTGAAGATGATATTGGAAAATTTTAATTAATGATAAAAATAAGATTTCATCCACAATATACATGTATTGACTTTATTAGAATATTTGACGTGTGAGCAATGTAATAAGGTGTCATACGATAAATCAAATCATATTTATAGAAAATTATATAGGATTAAATTAATTATAAATTATGATGAGATCTGTTCACATTATATTAAATTAGATATGATTATCAGATCAATTAAGATTTGTTATATAAATTTTATTAAGGTTCCTGTAATTTATCATCAGTATAAATTCATCTTCTAATATTTTAGAAGTTCCAAGTACATATCAGTTAGAGCTCCCCGATCTATTAATTGGGTTAATATCTAAGTTTTTGAAATTCTAAATCCGCATGGAATGAGATAATGAAAGAGGATATGAACATATATATTTTGAATAACAGAATGGGACAAAATCGAAAGAAGGAATATGGTCCATTTAGCTCTCTAAATCTTTGAAAAAACCTTCAATGATGATAAAAAACAATTTGATGCCCCTCTCATCATAAAAAGAGGAGGTATTTAATAATTTCCTCTAAATATTATGTGGACTGAGATACTCGAAAGTCTTGTTTTAGCAAAGGGAAATATGTCATCAGGACTTTTTCTCTTGCATTTTTATTGTATGAATTGAGAAAAACTAAATTAACAAAAACCAAAACTAAGAAGACATATTACCGGAAGGAAAAAAAAAAACGAACAGGAAACATGATTGAAACTAGTTTTAACGATTACAAATACTAAAATTGTTTAATGGCCAAGGCCTTCCTTCGAAGTGAGAGAGGTATTGAGTTCAAACCTCCTAATTGGCCACCTATAAGGGATTTATCCCAACTTACCTGGTGGTATATGTGACTGGGGGGGGGTATTGTATGTACTTGGGGATTTGGTCAAGATATGGTGTTCTAATTGGCCAATTTCCTCACCCCTTCTAGTATAACTATGGATTCGGACATCACGTAATCAAAAAAAAAAAAAAAAAGTAAAAATGAGGATTCTACAATAAATTAATTTTAAATTAGGAAAATTGTGTGGTGGAAATTGGTAGCATATAAAAGCTTGAGAAAAATATTGGATGACGATCTAAATCTATATAATAATGAATAAGAATAAGATTAAGAAGCTAATTAAGTTTTCTTGTATAGTTTTTTTCCTTAGAGAAAAAAAAAAAGAAGGTAATTTAAGATTCCAAAATACCCTTTCCGATTTCAACCTTCAATCTCAATAGTTCATGTTAAATCGTTGAGATCATGATTTATAATCAATCATCTAAAAATTAATGAAGTTTCGATCTCGGCATTTTTAAAATATGTTGACCATTTCAATTAATATTAATCACGATTTAGATATTTGATCTTAATGATTAATGTTATAATCATCAAGATCAATGATTTATAATCATTGATCTTGACGATGTCAACTTTCTATCTCAACTATGCGTATTGAATTGTCGTGATCAATGACTAGGGACTGTTATAAAGTGTTGATATCGATAAATTTAAAAACAAATGTACAATTTTTGAAAAACGTAAAACAGATGATTGAGAATATCTGAATAATTGAACTCAACTTTTGAAAAAAGAACTTTAGGAATTTAGGGATTAATGCGCATTTTCTTAGGGACAATTTTTTGTTGGGAATGCCTACCATTGCAGCAACGGTCATGTTAACGAATAGCCTCAACCCATGTAAAGCTTAAAATGGGTTGGATTCAGTTCGGATATAAGTATATCAAAATTCAGATCAGAATTTCCTTTATTTGAATTTGAACCTGACTCAGATCCTACTAGATAAATCATATTTAAATAATTGTGATTTCACTTAATTCGGATCTGATCCAATCGATTTACTTGATTCAGGTCGGATCTTTGGACCATTCAATACTTTTCCTTTTATATTTGTTTGTTAATTGCTGTACTACTATATTTTACCATTAAATCATTTTATTTAATAAGAATTTATGTTTTACTAAAATAGTAGAAAAGGATATTTTAAAAAATCTAAAAAGGTCGTGATACATTTTATTCAGATATGCTCTAAGGGCCCGAACCCATTAAATTCGAATTATGGATCACTAGGATTTCGGATAAAATCCAACCCATTTAATGCCCGTTACAAACCGAATTATCAAGATACCACCAAAAAGTTAGGTCTATTTAGAAAGAACCCCTCCGCTAGGTTTCGTAATATTTTTAATTCATAAACTCGAAGAATTCAGTGACGTGGCTTATTTAACTAAAGTCCAAATTCCCAACAAAATAGGGCTCCTGAATCCCAGAAGATCGGAGTTTTATCTCTCTCCACAGAAGAGTGAGTGAGTGAGAGATTGACGCACGTGACATTAATGACTGTAATGTGAAATTAAAAAGATAAAGATTAGGGATTTTACCCAACTAAGGAGTTGATGAAGATCCACACTAAGGCCAACCAACTAATCCTTTTCTTTAACATCTCCCTGCATACAACCATAACACCAGCAAAATTAAAACATCAAGAACACCAACAAAATAAAATAAAATAAATTAAAATTATTAGATAAAAACTCTAAACCCTAAACCCTAAACCTTAGATAGATAGATAAAAGGCAGAATTAAATGACAAAGGATACGTACCTCTCCATGAAGAAGGCCAATGGGGCTACAAACACAACTGCCACAATATGTCTGTAAGTCAAAATAGCCAATATGAAGCTCCCTCTATGCAATATGACCCGAGACAGCAATGGCATTCCTGCTAAGATAATCTGTACCAATATCATGCTCAAGATTGCTCTTGATTTCACAATGTATTCCTTCAATCCCATCTTTCTCTCTTGCTGTGTATTCTATATATTTGATCTATAAATTCAAGAAAAATGTTCAAACAGAAGAAAATAGTACTGCAGACAGATTGAAGATTTTAATTGCCTCTCCTCTCATATATATATATATATATATATAAAGAATCCAAGAAGGAGAGGAGAGGAAGCAAATTAAATTTGGCTAAAAAGAAAAATATACGCGAAAAATGGATTGGATTCCCCAACAGGTGAAGATATTAAGCAAAAAAACAAAGAAAACAGAGTGCGAAATGCGCTTTTTATGATTTTCTCCGTACCTCTCCACACTTTTATGAATATTTAATTGGCACCTATGCATTTTAACTGATCATCTAACTACCCCTCCACACTTTTATGAATATTTAATTGAGAGATTTAGCGGGCAGATCTATCTGTTGCAATTTTATTATAATAAAAAAAATTAAAGTTTTTTAAATTTCATGAAAAAACTCAGATTACATAGAAAGAACGAAAAAAAAAAAAAAAATCTTTTTGAACTAGATAATAGATGTTGAAAATGGATGGATATCGAACTCCTAAATTTAAAACTAAAATTAAAGGGTGAAATTTATTTATTATATTTTTTTTAATTCTTAAAATTTTTCCTTTATAATCTTGTACAGATCATGTTTTTAGACACCACAAATTGATGCGGTTAGAAGCCACTCCAAGCTATGTTAAGTAATAAATTAATCTCAAAAAATTTGAAATTTATGATGTCGATCCCATTCCAAAGTTTACTCAGTAACGAACTTGATAAAGTGAGGTTTGGTGGATGACAAACTTTATAAGGGAAGATTCCCTTGGAGTTGTTAGAATTCCAAGGGAGTTTTTTAATAAAAGTGCAAATATAGAAGAGAAGTTATACGTCAACGTTAGAAGAACAAACATTTCCTGTTATAAAAACCCTACTAAAGTGATTCAACGAAAACATTAGTACTCCACATGCATTGAATAGTGATTGCTTAGTAAAAAGAATATTGTCATCAACCAATGGTGTAACGTCACGTGTATTGAAAATTAAGGTGAAAATGCATTACACACACATTGAAAAAGAAATATTGATGGGTTAGTAAAGGAAAATTTTAGGCGGTTTAAGTGCTGGTAGCCTCGGGCTACCTTTTAAAACACATGAATAATGTCATTTATCTGCTCAGAACACTCTCATAACAGACATCTGCTCCGAATCCGGATCCTATACTCCTAGGGTGGAGGATTACATTTCACATAACCCAGTCTTAGAAATTCAAATCTAAAATTTCTACTTTTCATAAGAAAATCTCCAAATCATAAGAATATATTTGTGATTTCAAAAGAGAAATTTCACAAAACATATCAACTTTTGATGAAATTCTGATTCAAAAGGGTGTCAAATGACACCGTTGGACTTAACAGAAAATAATTTCTTCTCCAATTTTGTTATTATATATATATAATACTGAACCAAATAATCAATTAACTTGATCAAGATTTTTACCTGACTTTGTGCATTTTCAAGTTGACTCGGTAAATTAGTTCCACCAAGTTTAAGTTGAGTCATCACAAAATCCAATTGATTTGACTTAATTAATTCTTTATAGATCGAATCAGACCCAAAATGCATTGACAACCTGCATGTACGTAGTTATGTACTATAATGCTGACAGCTTGATAAGATGCAATTTGATATCAGATTAAGATTTAGAGTCGTGATAATTTGACTTACCCATGTGGCATACTCAATACTCCTAACATAACATGTCCTAGAAGCATAGATCTGACATGGATAATGCTAAACTAACATTACAATGTACATTATGGGAAACATTTTTGACATGAATATGCGTCAGCATCATAGATTCTTTTCATCATGATTCTGTGAGAAATGTCCCCTCATGATGTACATTTCAATGTTACTCTGGCATGACTCATCTAAAATTACAACCCTTAGATGTGGACATGTAACCTCTAATCTATACAATATAGATATCCTTAAGATGTTGACATATAACCTCCCCGACCCCATTTTATTCTCACTTTAATTAGCGTGAAAATGTGTTGGAACGACATGTTGTTGGTGGTTGTAAGAGGGAGACTAATCAGCTGAAATAATAAGTAAAAGAATAGGAACAAAACAAAAAGAGGAAAAATCACAAGGAACTTGTAGACTTCATTTTAGCATAGAAATCTGAGATTCCCATGCATCTTTGTCAGTCCAAAATCGCTTTCTAATAGTATATATATATAGGGTGGCGTTCAGAGGCCCTAAAAAGAGCCAAACATTTTTCAATGCATGGTTTAAAAGTCTCATAATAGGATGATTTTTTGTGAGGGTGATCTCTATGAGGAGGAGATCACCCTTACCAAAAATCAGCCCATTCCGAATCTTCTAACACCATCAAAACTGATTTTCTAAAATTGGATGGTCCACGATTCTTCAACTTGTAAATTAGGCTTAGAAGTTTTGGAAGAATCGTGGACAGTCAGATTTTTGTAAATCACTTTTGATAGGTTTAAAAGTTTCGAAAATACACACTGATCATTGTTAAGTAAATTTATCCTGCCTTGTGGTTTGTAGGTTGAAATTAAGCAAATTTCAAACTGAAAGATCATTAAACTCATCGTTTTCAATCTTTCCCTAACCCTCTTTAAAAAAATTCTCGATTTTTTATTATAAATTTCAAGATTTTCTACTTCTCAAAAAAATCTATCTTGCCTTGTGGTATGTAAGTGAAAATTGATAAAATTTCAAGGTTGAAGATGACTAAACCCATCTTTTTCACCATTTTCCTAATTTGATTAGTTTATCTATTAATCGTACACGATCTAAATAAAGAGTTGTTGTTGGCACCCCAACTTTTACTTATTATATCCCAATTTCTTGAATTATTTATCACACCTCAATTAAAGATTAAAACACACACTTCAAACATTGCAAAGTTTTGTCTCAAATTTAACTAAGCGTCGGGTTCACCAGTTTTTAACTTATTGTTTGAGTTCACCACTTTTTATTAAAGAATGAATTTGAGACTCAATTTTTATTTTTTATGATTACATCATAAATTTGATTTGCAACCATAATTTATACATTTTTTGGTATTTAAATGAGATTAAACAAATATTGAAATAATAATATAAAAATTAAAATTTTAATTGCATTACAGCGTTGAGTTCACCACTGTTTATTTACATTCCATCGAACTTGACGGTAATTAAATAAAAAGTGGTGAACTCAACACTAAGTGATGAGTTCTTCAATTTTTAATTTAGTGTCGAGTTCATCAGTTTTTATCTTACTGTCGAGTTCACCAATTTTTATTGAATAACGAATTTGATATTCAAATTTGAAATTTATGATGTAATCATAAAAAAAATTGAATCTAAAATTCGCTCTTCAATAAAAAGTGGTGGACTCAATAGTAAGATAAAAATTGATGAACTCGACACTAAATTAAAAATTTATGAATTCATCACTTAGTGTTGAATTCACCACTTTTTATTTAATTACCGTCGAGTTCAATGGTAATTAAATAAAAAGTGGTGAACTCGACACTGTAATCCAATCAGATTTTTCGTATATATATATATATATATTTCCAGTATTTTAACTTCGATACTTGGTTAATCTTCTCGAAATACCTAAAAATGCATCAATTATGGTTGTAAATAAAAATTTACGATGTAATCATAAAAAAAATTGAATCTCAATTTCGTTTTTCAATTTTCTTTTTATAAATCATCGAAAAAAAAATACATCTAGAGGTTCAAAATTAAGAGAATATCATTCTTCACAATCAAAGATCGTCGAAAATGATGGTAATCATGGTTGGCAAACCTAACTATATGAAGAAGATGAGAAAAGGATAATTTCGACATTTCACATATTCAAAATGGTGAAAATTAGGGGTGCACATGGTTCGGATTGGTTCGGATTTTGACAAAATTGGAACCGAACCAAACATGATCGGTTCTACAAATTTGAAACCGAACCAATCCAATTACTCTATAGAACCAAACCAATCCAATCCAATCTTGGTTCGGATTGGTTCGGATCGGTTCTCGGTTCTCATACTTATTAAAGATAAATACTTTCTTCCTCAATCCAGGCATTCTATCTCCTCCAATCTTCAAACCTTAAAAATAAGTAAGACTTTTTTTAAACGTAGACTTTGGGATAATAAAAAAATTAAAAGGAAGAAGAAGAAAGAAATAAAAAATTGAAAATTTTATTTTTTAAATAATTATATATATATATATATATATATATATATATATATATATATATATAATTGGTTCGGTTTTCGGATTGGTTCGGTTCTATTATATCCTAATCCGGAACCGAACCAAATTAATCGGATTTTTTTTTCTTCGATCCGTACCCGAACCGTGTGTGTGTTTAATCCGAACCAATCCAATCCAAAAGTTTCGGATTGGTTCGGATCTCGGATTTATCCAATCCAATGTGCACCCCTAGTGAAAATGGTCTCCTAAGACCAGTTAGAAAGAAAAAGTTTACCAAATGTCTTGTTTAACCTTATGATGTATTTAGAAATAAATCTTTCCATGTGGGTCATTTAAATGTATGTATGGTAACACTTCCGAAGTCTGAACTCTAATTTCTATTTCCTGAAATTTGTAATATAAAATTTGGTTCTAGAAAAGTTGTTTGTTTGTTTGTCATTTTTAAAAGTTTCCGATTACAAACATAATTTTAAAACATAATGGTTATTTTGATAATATTACCTTTTTATAATTCTAATATATTATTAACCGAAAAACATAACATGTTATGCAAAATGAAACCATCCACACATTAAATTTCGATTTCTAACAAATCAAATATCTCAAAAACATAATATGTTATGATACTTACACAATTTCATCATCCATAGAATAGAAAATCTTGAGCTATTCCTATAAAAGGCACTAGCAGGTTATGGTTTTAAAAATTATCCAAGACCAAGATGACTATCTTAATAATTTCAATCGTTTTTTCTTGAAACACCAAAATCAGCAAAACCTAAATCTCATACACCAAAATTTTTTAGAGAATTTTAAATTATATATATGAAATATATGATGTTAGAAGAAAAAAAGATGTCCATTAATAAATGAAAATGATAGATCAAAGACAGAAAGAGATTTTACTGTGTTAATTTCGAAATGAAAAATATAAGATTTTCGAATACGAAACGAGATAAAGGGAAGAGACCTTGATAGCACTATTGTATAAGAAAACAAGGTAGAAGAGAAAGGAAAGATAGAAAAATTAAAATTAAGGATTTTAAAATTTATATAAATAAATGATAAGTGATAGAAATCAGTGTTTTGGGAAATGTATTTTAAAATTCAGAAGTTTCATCCGGTATCTCCCCACCACTAAATCAAAATTTCTAAACTTTAGTTCTTAATTTTAAAATCTGAATTGAAATAAATGGCAATAGAACTTCAAAAGTCTGAATTTTAAAGATGACCACCTCCATTCAGACTTAAGAATAAGAAGTGGTACCAAATACACATCGAGTAATTTTCGTTTCTTTAACTTTCATTGTCTGCCATGGCGTTGAGTGTGAGCTTTAAGAACTACCAATGTGTCCCTTCTCTGCAACAATTCTGCACAGGATGACCTTTACGAATCTTTTATAGTCTGCGCTAACGACGACGAGATAAAGATCATCGACTCATCGAATACCTCGATTAATGCTCATCACTTCTCTGATTCTCAATCCTGACGTTAAAATCCTCTTCTCCGCCACCCACAGCAGACAAATTAGGGTTTGGGATGTCTCCTCTTCAAAATTCTTGCGTTCTTGGAAGGTACACAAAACAAACCCTAATAAAATTAGGTTAGATTGTAAAATTATTGTTTTTCTTGTTGGGGTTTTTGATTAGGGGCACGAGGGGGTTGTGACAAGTATCATGTTTCATTCTAATCAAAATCACTTATTGGTAAGTTCTAGTCCAAATTTCAATTAAAGCAAAGGGCTTTTTCTCTGTGTTCTTGCTGATTGTGTTTCATTGTAATTGTTATTGTATTTATTATTGATCTAGTAACAATTTATTTCCTTTGAATTTGTGATTAATGTTAAGATGTCAAATCAGGCTAGACTTTGAGTCAACCAACCCATTGAGTTTTCCAGGACTAGTTAGTCTAGAATTTGAAATTTGAAGATACCAATTGAAAAACCAGGCATATTTCATTAACTATGTAAATCTTGAACAAATGGGTTTAAAGAGTTATGTATTTGTGTTAGGTATTCTGTTTTAATGTATTTCTAGGCTCTAGCATCCAAAACTTGTGGGATTGTTTCATAATTCAAACAATTTTTTATTTTTATTTTTGGGCTACAAACAAGTGACATCTAGTTAAATCATTTATGTTGAACCCATCTTTGATTGTATTTTTGGGACCTTCGGGAGTTAACTTACTATGGTGGTGTACCCAGCATGGTTGCTGACATGGTGTCCTCATGCAAGGGGGGGGGGGGGGGGGGTGGCTGAGATGGTGAAACCTGTCATTACGTTGGGTCTCACCAATTTGACCACTTGTGCGAAAAAGTGACCTGATCATATGATTGTATTTTATTTTACCATCTAAAAGAAATCTCTGATTACTAAGAAAATTCTGGAATTCTCATATAAATTATTTGTTGGTATTTTCCTCTGCTACGGTAGAAGGAAGTGTTTCTAGAAGCTCAAGAACTGGAAAATGTTGTATCAGATGCTGATTATACTTCAGCAATACAAATTGCATTTGAACTTCTCGGGCCCCATAAGCTTTTTTTGATTTATTTTCAGAACTTTGCTGGTCAGCATAATGTTGTCCTGTTCTTTTATTCACCATCTTATTACATTTAACTTAGCGTAGTCTTTTTGCAAGAAGAATCACGCTGAGATGATCAGGTAGAGAAAGCGCTCTGTGTTGAAGAACTATCATTCAATGGGACCTACCTTAGAGATCCATTTTAGACTTATTCAAATGATTGATAGTTACAGAACATGGGAAAAGAGTAAAATGATTGAGAGTTACAGAACTTGGGAAAACAGTAGGAGTCCAGAAAAAAGGGTCCAAGAAAAATGTCTATTGTAAAGGAGGGTTAAAATTCTGGCATAGATTTCCTAAGCAACTCCCATTAGATTATCGTTTCCCAAACCTTTTGCGTTTGTTTGGGTTTCCCTAAATTATTTGAAGTGTCCTTATTTCGTCATCGTTTCATTCATAGAAGTCCTCACGATTCTTTTCATGGCAAATGATCTTGTGGAATATGATTCCTTTTGGGGTATGTTGGGCTATATGGAGAGAAATGAAAATCAGTTCTTTGAAGGGAAAGAGAGCTCAATCTATGAATTTGTCATTAGTGCTATGGTGTATCTTTTATTTTGGAGTAAAACTTTCAAGGAATTTAGAAGTGATTTTTTTGAGGATTTCTTGTTTAGATGGGATTGGTATGTTCTGAAAATTCTTGGGGTCTGTTTTTGCCCAGGGCTTGTTCCTTTATAATTTGTTTTCTCTATATTCGGCTATGACTTGTATCTTAGGTTGGTCAATCGCCCACCTCTTCTTTTCATAGGAATAAATCATCTACTTATAAAAAATAAAAATAAAAAATTGGCCTTCATTATCGGAATCTTCAAATGCATCTCTCATGACGCCCATCTACTGTTACATTTTTTGTTAGTGCACCATATATGATGCTCGTTGTATCATGTGTAGTATTCTTTTGTTACAATATAGAAACTGTTATAATGGGTTCTTCCAAATGTTATTTTCATATAACATATTTTGAAAATAACAGCCACAAAAGACTTAAACTTATAAATTTAAATGCCATTCAGTTTCAATTCCATTTTCCCTTGTTGCAATGTAGTTAATGCTTCTCCTAGCCAAGACCTGTAATGTCTAGGTCAGGTGTTGCATGCAACTTAGTATATATATTTTTTTGCTTTGGCGGGCCGCACGTGCCATCCCACCTGGCATGTGCAGCATGCAACTTAGTATATAGTATGTATCAACACTCAAGGAAATAATTCTTATAGATCATTTTCAACCAATTTGTTTCATTCAATGGCAGAAACCAATATCTTTCTTTCTTTCATTTGTATTAACTGTAAGTATAATTAACCCCTGTTTTTTTTTTTTTTCCTTTATAAAAGTTACACTTGAGTATAAATAGCTCCGACAAATTATTTTCAACCAATTTCTCTTATTTATGCATGTTTTGAACCCTTATCTCATTTTTCTTTATATAGGAAAAAGTTCCCCCTTATCTGATTGATAAAGAACCCTTAAACAAATTTCTCTCTTATACTTTATTAGGAACTATATCTGTGAAATACAAACGATCCTCGATCATTTTTTTCATCCTTTTTCCCCTCTATTTCTTTTCTTCTTGTGTATCCTCTTCCCCTGTCATTTTACAGCTATGTACGTCATTACTTTTTTCCTTCAATCAATTTTTGTCTATTATTCTTATAGTGTAATTCTTATGAAATAAATAACTTGTCGCTGAGGCTTCACCAAGGTGTCACTCAACTCTCTTGACTACATTGCTTTGTTGTTTTGAAATACATATTACAAAGTTATGTGACATTAACAATAGGTTTCATCGTTGTATTGCAATACCATTATAATGGATCCTCCTAAACCTTGTGTCTGAATTTTTTTGAAATGGGTTTCAGCTTTGAACAAAGAGAAAAAAAAAACCAAGTGACTTTCATAAATTTTAGTAAATGCTCGTACTTAAATGACATTCCTTGGTTTGCTCAAACCATCGAAGGATGAATCTTTGCCGCTGTACAGTGACTAAGAAGCAAATGGGTCATTGGTGCAAATGAGTCCGCTGTCCTGGGATGAAAGAGGAATTCTTAAAGTCGAAGAATCTTGACTTTGAGTCAACTCATTGTAAAGCAAGGCCTACTTAATTAACTTTGTAAACCTTGAGTAGTTGTATAAAAAATAAATAAACAAAGAAACTAACAAATTTAAAGAAAATAATAAAATTGAATGTGCCACATTAAAACCTCAAAAGTTCACTATTCATTAAAAAATATTTCAAGATATGACTCATGAAATAACATACGATCTTGACCTTGTAAGTACAACATCAAACGGTTGGTATTAGATACTTATCTCGAGGATAACTCTCAACCATTGGATTTTGTTTTTTGCACGATCGAAATCACGTGTTATTTCCCGAGTCATGTATCTAAATAAAACATGACTTTCATGCCTCACCATTACTACTTTCACCCTGAGAGATACCACTACCAGACTCTTGGTTGCTTTGGGAGCTTCCCCTAACATTTCTCTTACCCTTTTTGCCATGCTTCTTTGGCCTTTGTTTACTATGGTCCACATAATAGGTGGTTTTCATATGAACACCAGGATCCCTGGAGCTGAAGCTTCCATTAAGCATGATTGAGTTATTGATGGCTTGAAAATTGCTATTTGTATACACATTCAATACTTCATTATCATTTGACATTCCATGAGTATTATTAGATGTCTTATCCAACTTCTCTTGCTCTCCAGTGTCGCTGTCTTCAATCGCGATGATTCTTAAACCACAATCCTCCTCATACTCATCATTTTGCGTCGTAGTAGACTCGTTCTCGATATCAACATCTGTAAGGCTTAGCATTGAAGCCATGTCCATGAGGTCACGGTCGAGATTGATCAGTTGGCTATCTTCTTCGGTGGTGGAGTGGCCTTGCTGCTTGAGATTGATTGGTTCTGGAACCATGGCTTAAATGGGCAGAGGTTCTTAGAGGATTGTGTGCAAGATGGTTGATACCTGAAGTCGTGTACTATGGTGTTGAATTTATGAGGGCCATGAAATGTTACTGTTGCAAGAGAAGAGGGAAATGGAATACCTTGGATGCCAAACAAAGAATAAGATACTGAATTCTGTGCACATGGAAAGGAATAAAGATTGCTGCTGGATGGGTTTGCCTAATCTGCCCTTTAAAGGTCTCAAAAGAGTGTGATGAGGTGACAAAAAAAAGTCTAAATTTGAATGTAGTGTCCATGGCTTATCATCACCATGTCTAACGAAAACTATAGATTACACACCCTTACCTCTGAACCATTCATGTACATAGGAACAAGACTGCATGCATTAGCAAAAAATAGCTTTTGACAAAATTGAATTTTAAGGACAAGATTTGTTTAGTTAACCCAGATTTTTGAGATAAGGCCTTGATAATAACAATGATGGCTCTATGGGTACAACAACGATGTCGAAGAACATAAAATTTTCCCAAGGACGTAACCTTTTTTTGGATGCATGCAATGAACTTAATCATCGTTTGTGTAATTCATAATTATATTATGAAAAAAAAAACATATTTGTGCGAATGCTTAAGTTGACACGTTTCCGTCTGACCATTTCTTTAATGATAGAGAGACAATATGGAGGATAATGTCCACAGAAACAGAGTTGGGTAGATAAAGTGGAGGTGACATTTCCATCCTCTTTGCTGTATATAAGATGACTATATTTTTCCAGTGATGGTAAGCTCTATTTTCTTTAATAATGGATAGAAGATATTGTCCTTAGAATTAGAGTTAGATGGATAAAGTGAATTGACATTTGCATAACCTTCTCTCTAATATAAGACAATGTTAAGACCAACTATGTCTTGCAGAGTTAACTGCCATGCAGTTAATAAACAATAGTGCATTGATAGAGCGTAGAGAGGTATGATTCTAAAGATGGATCACATCGATTAAAAACTAGAAATGAATATTGAAAAAAAAAAAAATGTAATTTTCTAATATGTGATAAACTAAAAGTAAGTCCATCATTTAGTCATTTGCAATTAATGCTAATTATAACCCCAATTAGATGGAATGTACAAGTTGAAGTTTGTAGAGAACAAAAAGATTGTGTATTAAGGTTCTAAGAGTGGATATAAACATAATAACAAAAAAACCCGTCTTGCATCTATGATGATTAAAACAATTAAAAAATGCTACTTTTTCATTTGTGAAAAAAAAAACGTCCTTTTATTCCCATTTTTTCCAAAAATTTTCACAATACAAAAAATTAAACAATTTCTTGTTTTTTCAATGTGGATTTGATATATAATAGGATTTAATGACTCATAAATATATAAATATGAGATTTGATGATAATAACTTGATTTTATGAATTTTCATTATACATATATGGGGTCAAGATCCATGTATACATATATGTACTCATATATCTACAATGTGTTTTGTCCTATGTGGGCTAAAAGTTTTGGATTGAGCTGATTTTTGTGAGGATGATATCTACGATGAGGAGATCATCCTTAGTAAAAATCAGTTAATTCTAAAATTTGTAACCCCACATTTATGAGTTGAAGAATTGTGGAGCGTCCATTTTTTGTAAGTCACTTTTGATGAGGTTAAAAGTTTCAGATTGAGCTGATTTCAATGAGGATGAGATTGAGTTGATTTTCGGTGAGGATGATCTCATCCTCACTAAAAATCAGCTCAATCCGAAACTTTTAACCCACATAAGAAAACACGTTGTAGATATATGTGTACACGGATATATATATATATATTCATTATTATTATTTTTCCCTCATTTTCAATGTTTTTCCGAAGTTTCCGTTTTAAACCTATACTCGGACTTTGTGACTATGGATATGAATACTCAATAATGAACTAATTTTTTTGTTTGTTTTGTTTTTGTGAAGGCAAGCAAAAGGGGTGGCTAGTGGTCAAGACGAAGGAGAGTCAAGTACAAGGAGGTTAACTGAACCTAGGTTGTGGTTTGCTAAGTTGGTACCCTTCCACTCAATAATTAACATAAAACATAGTTTAAACCAAATTGATACAGTGACTAAACATTCCAAAATCCATCCAGCTCGCCCAAAATTACATAATTTGGGTTAAGTTGAAGTCAAACCGATTTTAAAAGTTCAAGCTCGAGTTGAGTTGAGCTCAGGTTGAGGATTCTGCAACTTAGGTTAGGCCTGGGTTTACTCTCCAGCCCGCCCAAAGTTGCCACGCTAGTTTTTTAACTTGTAGAGAATAGAGATTAATAATCTCCAATATGGCTATACTTATACCAGCTCTAAACTCTTATCACCCACCTTGGTTGATTTGCGGATTTAAAACAATTAAATTCATGCATTTTTAGAAATCATTTCGAGTCATCCTACATTGTTTTCAATAAAAAAAATATAGGGTCCAATCCCTATCCTAATTTTTCAAAAATGGTTAAACCTTTTCACTTTTAACTTGCTTTAGTTATTATTTTTTTTTTTTACTTTTTTTTTTTTTTAGAAGATCATACATCTTTTTTGGATAAAATATATCATAAATAAAATACACGTAGTGAGTTAGGCTAGGCCAGCCCAAATTATCGACTGGCCGTAGCCTGACCCAGATTTAACGCAACACTAGCTCTAAGGCGTCTGTTTCAAGTTGAGAACCAAACTAAACAATGGCTTTGGCCTTGGCTTGGTTCGGAATAAGTTAGGACTTAGGACATAGATTAATAGTTTTATTTATTTATTTATATTTATATAGATAAATTAATGACTTTATTTAGTATAAATTGGTGACCTATTATATGATTTTATTATTATCATTTATTTATTTCTAGGCAAGTTTATAGGATATGGGCATTTGACTTTCTTTTCTTTGATTCAGATAAGATCAATGATTTGTTTTATGGATAGATTAGTGATGAATTATACTAAATTTTATTTTATTATTTATTATTTATTTACTTTATATTTTCATGGTTGGCTAAGTTGAGTCAAAGTTTTGGAGGAACTTAAGAAACCTTTATATTTTTCAAATTGTCCCATGTATTTTTTTCTTTCTTTTAAACTAATAAAAAAGTAACTTAAATAACTAAAAAAATCTTTAATTTTTCTAAAATCAATAATCTTCAACTTCACAAAAATGACGACAACGAGGATAGTGATGAGATGACGATAGATGATGGTTGTGATGATGAGAGCATGATGGTCATCCCCACATCTATGTAACAAAATACAACTATGGGTCCATTCTAACTAATGTTTTGTGGCGGTATAAATTTCTCATTGATCTAGCTATAATAAAGTGGGATCTATAGTTCATACTACCCCACTTTATTATATTTTCTCTTCATCGCTCTTCAATTTTATTATTTTTTCTATTTTCTCCTAATTTCAATAATTTTTATTAAATTTTACTATCTTTCCTCTTTTAACACAAAGAGGAGGTGGCAAAACTCTACTATATATATAGGGTCCCGTTCCCCACCCTAAGCTTTACCCTACACTTTAACAAACGTGTTTTGTCTTACATGGGTTAGAAGTTTTGGAATGGGTTGATTTTTAGTGAGGATGATCTCTATGGTGAGGAGATCATCCTCACCAAAAATTAGCTCATTCCAAAACTTCTAACCCCATCAAAAATGATTTACAAAAAATGAACAGTCCACGATTTTTCAACTTGTAAACATAGGGCTAAAAATTTCGGAATGGGCTGATTTTTGGTGAGGATGATCTTCTAATCATAGAGATCATCCTCACCAAAAATCAGCCCATTTCAAAACTTCTAACCCATGTAGGACAAAACACGTTTGTTAAAGTGTAGGGTAAAGCTTAGATTATTGAACATTTCCCATATATATATATATATCTAAAATATAATACTCAATCCCACTTTTTTTTATTTTATTTCCCCACATAAAAAGTGGATATTTGAGATTTAATCTTAATGACAATTTTTAATTTTATTATCCTACTCTTTTTTCAAGAATATTTTGTCAATTTTATTTTCTTGTCTTTTTTTATCTTATTTTTTTTAATAATACCTTTCTAAGTTTATTCATTTTTCTTTTCTCCCCCTCAACCTCAAATATATGATTCTGACCTACTACCTGCCAAGCTCAAGGCACATATTAACAATTAGAAAAAGGAAATATTCTAAAAAAACGCAAGGTGAATGTCATCATCATTTTAAAAAGGGTGGGTTTTACCAAAATTTTGAAGCGGAATTGCCGCTAAAAAGCCGGATTCCTCAAGATTACCAGTTTTGTAAGAATAATGATCTACTGACGCCACCCCCTTAAACCCACGCCCACCCCTAACGTGGCATGTGCTAATAATACTATATATTATTTTCCTCCAGATACTCAACGTCATATATTAATGGAGATGTGTACACGTGTATCCCGATGAGAAATCTATGGTTCTAGAATGTGCCACGTCATGGAGAGTAAGTCATATGGGGCGTCTGAAAATCACAACGCTTTTAGTAATGTATCACAGGCTCCCCAGCTACGTCTCATACACAATCACATTAATAGCGGTCAGGTTCCAATTCGCTATCTTCTGTAAATACAAAATTTTGATGTCCTTAGAATCCTAGGAACACTAATCTCAACCTCTCTTACTTAAAAGACTAAAAAAAAAAAAAAAAAAAAGAGTGATACTTGGCATTTTCTAAAGACGTATTTATATCACACTTTGAAAAAAGATAGTGTATCCAATGTTTTCTCCTCAGATAAGAAGATTGAGCAGTTTAGAAATGAGATAAGGACAGTAAGAAGTAGGAAACGTATTATAATTAATTATAATTATAATTAATTAGTAAACGTTTCCTCTCTCTGTCTCTGTTTCTTTCTTTCTTTCTTTCTCCCTCTTTATGTCTGGTTTTTTTTTTTTTTTTAATCTTTCTTTCTCATCTTTTTGGTAGAATATGCTCGTAGAATGAAGAAATTAAGTGTTTGGTGTTGTTGATCGGATCGCAATTTGCAAATCAAGACTTAATTTGGGTTTCGATGATTTGCTAATCTTGTCTATTCTAGGGTTTGGAGTTCGTTCTTCGTTGTGGAGTTAGGGTTTACTAGATTCAAGTACTAATAGTAATTGTAGTTGTAGTTCTGCAAATTATAGTTCAATGCAGAACGATGGGTCCGATGTTGCAGTTGGGGAACACCGCATCGATTTCTCGAACCTTGAAGAACAAGGTTCGATTGAGAATTTGGAGAAGGAAGGAGGAGGAGAAGGGCGTAGATCATTGGGGGAACGTGTTGAAGAAGATGATCCAAAGGTTGTCACCATTGTGACCTCTAATGGTGAGTTGGCTAGTCTGGTTCCTGCCACTACAGAACCTAAGGTGAATGCGATGGCCTCTAATGAGGGTTCCTGTGCTTCTGATCCGGTTTTAGTGATTGATGAACCAAAGATGAATTTTTCGAAGACTTTGGGCACCAACAAGGATGAAATTCTTAGTTCAGGGACTACTACTAAAAATGATTCTTTATCAAGAAGTGAAAGTTCTCATGAACAATGCAGGTATTTGCAGTTCCATCCACTAATTCTATTTCTGATTATACTTTAAAAAAACTAATTAGATCAATTGAGTTTTATTTATTTATTATTATTTAAATAATAATAATAATAAGTTTGACTGGTTTCAATTCCCCATAACATTGTAAAAGCTCACTGTGAGTAAATTGAAAATTTTGAAGGATCTGATATAATTCGCCCAAATCTTCTTTCATTGCGGACCCATTTTTTCTTTATATTATTATGTTGAAAATTTGATGGATTTGTTATTGTGAACTTGAAGCAATTGGTCCAATTCATTTTTTCTCTATATTATTATGTTGAAAATTTGATAGATTTTTTATTGTGAACTGGAAGAAATTGGTACAAGTCTTCTTTCACTTCAGACCTTTTTTTTTTATCTCTATATTACTATGCTTAAGCTTTCTTGTTTACTTGCATTGTATTGGCACTACATTTTGGTATTTTGAATCACTATTAGCAATGTTTGCATTATTGCAGTCTCAAATATTTGTTTGTCCATGGGCACTGTTATACTTAATGTTTTGGGTTCAGTTTCGATTTTGGTTTCAGTTGCTTCCAATCCTTGTGCCCTGAATTTGATGGTCCTTGTGCATGAATTCATCAGTTGTAGTTTTTGTAATTATTTGTAGTTTTGGTCATTCAGAATTGCCTATGCTCGTGAATTGGTCATCTAGACTCTCTGATAAGCATGTTCATGGTTGTTATTTGTTACAATTGGTGGCATGTCCAAATTCTAGCTTCGTTGATGGTTATAAAGTAGTTATATTTTCTGTGTCTTGTGATCCATTTGATCTTTGTGTAGTCAAAGCTGCGACTAGTATACTGCAAGGTTGTATAATATGATATCATGATGCTAATTATTATGTGTACCACAAACCTACATAGTTGTAAACCAAGAACGCGAGGGGATGCTCTTCTCTACTTGCTTGAGTACTGTTAACATTTCTGTTGCTTCTAGTGGTTCATGTTACTGTATTGTTGATGGACCTTACCTTTAGTTTTGTTGTATGTATGTTGGTTATTGGTTTTATGATTTCTTTATCGAATAATACCTTTTTTATGTGACACTATTTCTTGTTGTAAAAATGATCACCTTGACTAAAATTATTGATTTCTAAAATACATTACAAGAATGTTTGATCAATCTTAGAATTTTCATCATGCATAAGGTCAAATCCAGATTTAATTGATGGCTAGTGTTCAACACCTATATGTAATTTTATGATTTGTTCTTGAAAATTTAAATTGGTGTAGTGAGGCTTTACTTGGGCATTGCCCATGCAAACATTTCAACTAGCCTAGCCGAGGCCCCTTGTGCTAAAATAAGGTCAAGGAAGACATTTTGAAAAAAGTGGTTAGCTCTTGCTAAAGCGCTAGACTCAAAAGATTTCACATAGGCTAGACATATAAAGGCTTTGCTGTTTCAAGGGAGATTGGTATTTGAAACATGAATTTCTTGTTTCTTGAAAAACACTAACTTTTCCCAAAAAAAAAAATTTGAGTTTGCTTGGTTTCGACCATTGAGCATACACATTTCTTTTAAATTTGAAAGACTTCCAAGTCTATTACACTATAAAACTCTATCAATCCATTTGTCTAATTTGACACATCTTTGGTAACACACCTTCCAATTTAATAGATAAATAGTTCTAACTATTTTCATTTCTTCAACTTTTATGAAATTGGTAAGAGAAAAATTTTCAATGAAATTTTACATCTCCCAACAAAAATTTTGGTATTTGGTTCTCGAGGATGAAAATGTGTAGGAACTGAATGACATTTTTTTTTTTTCTGGAAGTAAAGACCTCACTTAAAAAATCAATTGCATAAATAAAGCACCGCCCATGTTTCTCCTAGGTGTCACATTGCCCCATGGACCCCTATCTCATAGGCATTACCTAATGCTAAGTTTCCGGTCTATGTGGGAGCACGCATGAGTTGTCAGAGTTGGTTTTAAAGCCACACTATTGTAAATTTTACTTTTTGTCATTTGGTGAATTTTTTTCAGGGGTAAGAGTATGTTGTCAAAATTATTCACCACGTTTTATGTATTTAGTAAGCTACTCAGTTTAATAGTTCAGAATGGACTTTCTGAGGCTGCTATTGGAAAGTTGGCCCACTTATTTTGTCTAGAAATTTGTGACACTGGCCCTTGAAAGCTTCAATTATGCTAGTAAGTTAAAACTGGTTGTGGTCAAGTTCTACAAGGTTTCCATTCTTAGATTGGAACTGATGACAACCTTTTATGAATTTAGCCAATGTATAGACACATCACTTTCAAGCTTTTTCTTGATGTAGACACTTGTTGACATACTCTTATACAAAATCTAACATGTAAGGTTGTGTCACCCTTATATATTTTAATGACTTGTAATTTTGTATAGTTTACTTTTGAAAGAATGTTGGTGCAATCCATCTGCCATGTACTAATTTTTGTAATTTGGTGAACACAATAGTGTTTTTGACATTAGAAATTAACGTCTATTAAGTTATATGTATGGAAATGTTTTTTTTTTTCCTCTCTTATTATTAATAACTTATTTTATACCATTCACAGACTTTTCCAACATACCAAGCTGAGACCTTCATTTAGTTCTTCCATGTTTCAAAGATTTCACTCCTCATTTTTTATATAAAAGATCTGCATTATAATATATGTGTTTGTATGTGTCGGAGTTTTGGGCTCCTCAAAGGCATCGTGCCAGATAACTCATGCCTATATTGGACAACGACATGCATGTCTGTGTCGTCCTTGTTGCATAGCATTTAATGCTACTAGGGATCATACTCATGGCATATTCCTTCGATGATTTCAGCAGCTGGTCTTTTGTTGATTGGAGAACTCAAACCTCAGAGTCCAAAGGATTATCTTGTTAGGGGAATTAGTGTAAGATATTCACTTCTGTTCACAAGTCACAGCAAGTCTTGGACGCTCTCCAAGGTGGTTCAGCTGAACTTGGTGATCATTTGTGGGCTATTAATTTATCATGAATTTTAGATAGATTCAAGGTTGTACTCCCTTTCTAATTACCGCTCTTGAGCATTCTGCAAAATTGATATATCCATGACCAATAGGTCATAGGGTCACTGATTACCGCTCTTGTAAGCCCTATGTGACACTCATGTACATTAGAAAGTCACATCAGGCCAGCCTTTCCATAGTTCAAATGGAATAAAGGCACCAAACCTGAACCCCCTTGTTTTTAAGACGGCTCAATGTGCACACACTACTCTTCAAGAAGCTCATTGGGGTTAAGGGAAACTTCTTATTGTACTGATTTTCTTACAAAAATGTTGAAATCTATGTAACAATGGCATGAACACGTGCATCAGTGTGATACGCTTATGGCTAGTCTGAAATTGCTTCTAGAAGGCCAAAAAACAGGCATGTCTGTACATAGGTATCTTAGTATAATATAATATCTATATTTAAATTTGAAGGTTTTTCGGAAAAAAATAGTAGGGTAAGAAATGAAGTAAAAGAAAACATCCATATACCAAAAGTCTGTCTAATAACTAAATTAATATTAGTAGATGTATAAGTTGGAAGACTATCAAATAACTATAGATGTAGTTAACAACTTAATATGGTGGAAAACTCTAACTCTCTTTTAGGAATTATTTTCTGTACATATTTTAATGTAAGTGGAAAGATTGAGTAGTATACAATTAGAAATGAATGCATTTGAGGAAATGTTGGAGTAGCTCCAGTGGGCAATAACTCAGAGAAAAATGATTGAGATAGTTTGGGCACATTCAGCGAAGGCCGATTGGAACCCCAGTTAGAAGGAATATGCAAGTTGAAAGTTATAAAAGAGAGTGGAAGACCCAAAAGGACATGGATTTAGATAGTGAAAGCCGATATGTACACACTATTATAATTGATATTGGGTAGATATTTTTGGCCTTGGAGATCATCTAGGAGGGACTTGCAAATTGGTGGTCTGATCCTTCTGCATGTACACACACAATAAGACAAGCACCACTTTCAATAACAAAAGACATTTATTGGACACAACTGAATGGTTGAACAGGATTCATTCAGCTGACCCCAAGTCCACTTGGATGAGAAGCTGGTGTAAAAATTTGCCTCCTAAAGTCAGTTATCAGCTTATCCAAGTTAAAATGAATTTCAATTTTCCAAATAAGGACCGTTGGTGGTGCTGCTTTGTTTGTAAGGGGGTTCAAAAATCATAAATAGCTGTCTTGCATTGACCCGATTACACTTTTAAAGCATTTAATTCCCCCCATGGGTTTCTCTCGTCATATTGCATCCTCCATTCTTTAGGTTTGTAATGCTTTTGGAAGGTTGTCGTTTACGACTATTAAAGAATTGCAAAAAGATATGCACAGAGTATATTTCGATTTTCTCACAGGGATAAATTATAGTATTTTGTTATTTTCTCCGATTTTTATTTCTAGTTGCATAGGATATAACTACTTATTGTTTTTTATTTAAAACAGAATTTGTCAGCAGCAAATGGAGGAAAATCTGATAGATCTTGGATGCAAATGTCGAGGTGGGCTTGCAAAAGCTCACCGTTCATGTATCGACACTTGGTTTCGTACTAGAGGTTCAAATAAATGCGAGATATGCCAGTAAGTCATTCAGTACATTAATTGTTCAAAATATCAATTTATCCCAGCTTTGAATTGTGTGATGATATGCTCCGGAATTTTAAATGCAGGCAGATAGCTACAAACGTGCCACCTCCAGAGTCCCAGCCAAGTGTAGGTACCTTTATTTAGTAGGACCAAAGTTTTAAAAATTGAATATGATCTTTCTCCTAAAGCTGAATTCTATCCATAAGCATTGCTGCTAGGAATGGATTGCAATATGGTACATGGAATTTAAATTCTCATTGTGGCACCTCTGTTTAGTCAACACAACACTGCTAGGAGTATTAGATTTGTGCTGAACTATATGACAAGGACACAGCATTTCAGGATTTTTTGTTTGTTTTCAAGACACTAACCATCCTAGCACATAAGAATGGTGCCGCAATTTATGTTAGTGATCTCCTAGGTCTGAAAGACGGTTGATGCAATCCATCTTCCATATACAAATCATTTAAGTTATTAAATACAATGATGGTTTGCTATTAGAAATCTACTTTCATTAAGTTATATTGTTTATAAATGTTTTCTTTACTTTTCAATGATTCCTTTATTGTTATTTAAAAATAACTTTTGTCATGTAGGTCCTGAATATGGCTCAGCCATCTTTCACTGTACCTTATGTTGGAAATATTTATAGAAGTGCCAGAAAAATATTGTTATTTGAGAAAAGTATTAATAGATGTTCCAGCATTCATTTAGGTACATAACCATGTTTGTGTACCTAAGGTCCAACCACCAAGACACATACTATAATCAACCGACACTATTACTCTTAACATATGAGCTATATTTGTCTCAACCTAGTAATTTAGGAATGAAAATCCAGTGCAATATGAAATGGAACTTAGACTAAATACCCATTGTTGATGGTATATTCATAGGAACTCTTTGTAGGCATCTGACTTTTGATTTGCTCTATATATATATTACATTTGATTATTGCAGAGAAATTATTGGGTTTGGAGGATTGACTCAACCTTCCGAGGACCGGGCATTACACCAGAACCTGAAAGGGTATGTAGGTCACTATGTCCAAGTGATAATTGATCATATTATGACTATCATGCTCATGTCACATCCATCAATTAAATTTCTGCTACGAAGATTTCAGTTCTCTTTACGACATTGGTTGAATCTTCTAGTGTTGCTATGACAGGGTTGTTATAGTCCACTTTGGGTGGCATTCTCAATCCTTATTGGTGGGCTCCTGTTGGATGTGCTGATATCCATAACCCTTGGTGTGTCTGCGCTGCCTGTTAACATTATAATTGGTATGATCTCTTCATCTACAAAAATTCTGTGCTTCTTGTCAAACTGAATGTTCAATTAATGATATGGAAGGATCTCCTGTGCAGGTGTTCTTGTTGTGCTAGGTGTCGGTACTGCACTTCGGCTTGCACTTGAATGTTGCCATGAAATGAGTTTAAGGAGAGCTGCTCAAAGGGTGGAGACAAACATTAGTATCGCCCCTCTAGGGTACCATCCTGCTTTATAGCTAAATTTGTAAATAAAAATTAAACAAATCATGGAAAGTTTTATTTTTTCTTTTTTATATATCTTTCTCATTGTCCTGAATTTACAACACCCCACAATTTTCTTGATGAATATAATTGATATGGGGGTGAACATTTTATCAAATATAAATTTAATTGGCATCATCTTATCAATGGGAATTTAACAGGTTGGCTCCATTTCAAGGGCATTTTTACATTTACTGTATTTCTTGAACCATGATGATCTAAACTTTACCTAGGTTAATTTTTGATTTCTAACCTTTTAGTGGCCCAAACGCTGATACCAGTGGGTCTATAAGTGTGCTGTGATGGCAAAATGTCTTTATGCAACGGACTTTAAAATTTGACTTCACAATACAAAATGAAAACAAAAAATCTATGCTATTAATATGGTTTTCCAAGATTTTCCGTCTTTTCTTCTCCATTTAAACCTAATCTAACATTAGAGAGGGGCCCACACAAGCGGTGGAGCACGTGGTTTATTTCGAATGCAAAGCGAAGAGTCTTACCAGGGTTTGACATGTCTTGAATCTTCATGAAAGAGGGGTGCCTTTGGGAATGCAGATTCAGGTGGTGCATGGCTGTCATTAGCTTGTGCTCTAAGGTGTTGGGTTAAAACCTGCAACTCATGTTTGGTTGCCACTGTTGAGTTAGGACCTGAATAGACTGTTGGTGATAAGTCGGCGGAATGTGAGGATGATGTCACGTCATCATGTTCTTTATGCTTCTGGGAGATACATGTGCTACAATGGCCGAGCAAAGGGTTGTGCCAAAAATTTTCCTCAGTTCGGATTGCAGGTTGCAACTCTCCTGCATGAAGCTGGAATTGTTTTTAATCTTTGAACAGCCTTACTGTGGTGATTTTAACAATTTCTTTTTGTAAATAATTTGTGCAAATTATTATTTATTTCATGAAATATTTCACTAAGCAGTTGATTTTACTAAAAATAACTAATATATATAAATCAAGATTTGATGAATGGCAAACTTTTATTAGAATGTTTTTTTTTTTTTTTGAAAAAATATTTATTGTAATTATAAATTACTTATAGAAAGTATTAGTAAATTACTCTTAATAATAATCTTTACTTTATTAATAAGAAAATTGCACATAATATTCATTGATTAATAAAAATGAATAATGATTAGATAAGTATTTATATCATCATATTTTGATCTATTTTAAACATATTAATACTTTAATAAAAGGGCACACACAATCATGTGTTTTAATTTGTTAGATATATTATAAATTTATTCCTACATATTCAATTTTTTTTTTAAATATAAAATAATATATGAATTCATTACTTAATTGTTTCTTCACTTATGAAAATTCATATTAAGTTCTATGTAGTTAATGTGATGTTATTATTTTTATCTCCTTGTAGAGTACTTTTCATCGGTTTGGATTCAAACACTTGTGCTTGCAATTGCAATTTGTGTAGCAAAATAATGCTTATCTTGGTCTTCACGCACATTGAATTTTTTGATCAGTCACACTCAATAATATTAATTAATTTTATTTATATTATTCAATGAGGTGTTTAATGCTTATTTTATCATTTCCCACAGTCTTAATAAAAATGTTTAAGTTCAACGTTTTTTTTGCAGTATTACAAATGTTTTCTTTTATGTAAAAATTTCAATCTCAACCCTTGAATCTATGATCCATTGATCTCTTGGTAAGAAAAAGTTTCACACAAGCCATCCTTCTTGTAGTTAATATAGTATACATTCATATAGAATATCTTATCCATAAAGATTCGGACAGACCTGGTCCAACTGATATAGCCCCCAAACCCAAACCCAAACCCGATCCATGATGGACCGGACCAAATCGAATCAGGCAAATCCCGGCCCATTGACAGTACTCCTTAATTACAACTTACAAACAGTAAAGGAAAATCAAGGACATGGCACAAGACATGATTGGTGCTGAGAGGGTGACCTTTGTGAGTTGTAGGATAAAGGCGTGCATGTTGCCAAAATATTGTGGGACACATTATTTCTCAAACACAACCATGCACCACGGCTCCTTCCTTCATGAGCCCACATGAGAGAGAGAGAGAGAGAGAGAGAGAGAGAGAGAGAGAGAGAGACAGTGCATGGCATGTATGATTTTGGTATTAAGGTGACATGCCATGTGTCTTGTTCAAATTCTCGTTTGGCTACACTATTCATGAAGACTGGTTTCGAAATCTAGAATTAGAATCTAGTTTACCTGACTCTATCTAGTTGTGATATGAATTACCATATGCCCAACCACAAAAATATGACTTTAGTGCGAAAATGAGTAATGTTATTCTGCTTTAATTTAGCCGATTTCCATTGAGAAATGAGAATCGCTTTTTATAATCCATACCAATGCAATATTAGATTCTAAAGTTGAATTAATAGCAAGAATTGAAAATTAGAAATCAGATGCAAATGCTGATTAAGCAGTTGTGATATGAAGTACCACATTCCTAACCACAAAAATATGACTTTAGTGCTAAAAATGCTTTATGTTTTTTTCTGGCTTAATTTAACCAATTTCCATTTTGAATTGCTTTTGTAATCCATTCCAAATGAAATATTGGATTCTAAAAATTGAATTGAATGGAATTCTAGAATCAAAACCAAACGTTGCTTAGGTTTGATCATCTTGTCCCAGTCAAGGCTCATAGTCTCCCCATTATAGCATATGGCTAGACCTTAGCAATAGCATCACTGAAAAATTGATCAAATGGCATTCATTCATTTTATGGACTTTTATTGGTCAAATCTTTTCTTTCCCTCTCCCCATTTTTAACTTTCCGACAGTTGAAATTTTGGATGGTTGGTAATCTAAGTGGATTACTTTTTGTTTAGGTGGAATTCATTTAAATGGCTGGTCTTGTTACCCACTAAATGTGTGCCACGTGTGTGTCTTATATCAAATCTATAGGTAGAACTTATGATCAATAATTACTAAAATTATAGATTGATTGAGCATCAAAAGAAAAGCTAAAACTTATGGGTTTGCTTTTTCTAATAGATTAAGAAAATGTCTAGATACTTCCAACCGCCCATCTCATTTATGTCCCTTGGCGACCTTATTAGAATCTCCACAACATCTCAACCACATATTTTATTATTAAATCATCATTAAAAGATTAAATTCAGTCAACTTAAATCCTTTGTTCTCACTTTTTGTCTAAATGTTATTTATTTTTATTTATTTTTAAATGTTTCACATGAGAAAGTTTGGTGGCTGGTGACATTGTGTCACACTTTGATTTGGTGATTGAAGCCACTCTTAAGAAGAAGGGCTCTTTTTTGCCTTCAAGTAGACCATGCTGAGTCACCTCCATGTGTCCAACAACTCATTTGGTCCTCTTCTTTCTCTATCAGTAAAAACCCTATCCTTAGAAAAAGCAAAAAGTTAAGAGACTTGCTATTGGTGCATGAAAATGTCTTCCCATCTTACTATATCTTTCCTCAAATCACTTGTCTATTAAGTTTGAAGGACAATCCAAGGAAAGTGGGTTTCATGCCATGTGTTGTTAGGCAAAGATGTGATTGACTGAAAGAATATAAATTGAGGACAATCTAAGGTAACCAGTAGGGTGGACCCTACCCTAAAGTTGGTCTATTATACTATCACATTCTAGATAAATTTTCAATTCAAGAATTACCCGCCAATTTTGCTTTTCATATTGATGTATTGGAATCACGATTGAAGCAAAGGAGGATGAGATTCCATTGTTTTTGAGATAGAAATTCTCCAAATTAACAATTATTTTTACAAATTGTATGTGGACCTATTCGAAAGGTGTAGGAGATTCATCAAGGACTTTCGAGAATTGTAACTTTCAGAAAGCCACCTCTCTAACTAACAAGTTCAACATAATTCTGACACTGAGCTAAAATGGTTGAACATAATTTTATTAACGTGCTTTATAAAACTATAGTGAGCCAAGAAAGACATGTGGATCTTAGTTGGACATGAGTCACCATTGACAATTCCTATTTAAGATTACGTTCGACCAATCCAAGTTCACAGTCTTACCAAATACACATTAAAATGACTGTGATATCATGCAGACCGATCATGCCTGGATTGCTTACTCTAATCATGCCCAATTACCATTATTTTTTATGGGTTAACCGTGATGATTGATGTTGATATCTGTATTAGATGAGACGTTTTTCATTTACAGTACTCACAAACTCCTGTGTATTTGCCACATCAATCATACAAGGTTAGTTTTGTAACTAAGAAGGGCACTTTTATAAATTATGAATGCCATTCAATACACGTGGATACATGTGATAGGTGGATCTCAGAGTTTCCTTAGAAAATTAAATTGATAATTTTTTATGAATTATTACTCCAACTCATACTCCATCCCCCCCAACACTAAAAAAGCGTTCAAATGTTGTACTCTCTAGTTGAGGTATTTGAGGAATCCATCATAAAATATTATTTCTTAAAAAATACTTCCATTTTTAATATCCATTTTCATAAAACTAGGAGACATTAATAATTTATAACTTTGATTTAAGTGTTCGAAAGGGAAGAGAGCTTTGAGGAGTCCAGGTTCACTTTATATCTTTGGTACAAAGACTTCCTTCACATTGAAGCAGTTTACCAACTTCAAGGCCTATGGAAAAGCAGAACTAAAAAAAAATAAAAAAGATAACTTACTTAATGTATATAACCAAGGTTTAAAAATCTGTAGATAACGCCATTATAACACTAAGGTACTAACCTTATATTTTGTAACTATAATTTATTAGCCTCATTAAAATAAATCAATTCGGGATTTCAACAAAATCTGTGATGGATCAATAGTAGGCCACTAGGTATATTGAGGTCTTACTTAATGTGATTTTGTGAAATCTTGGACTAAATCACAATTTATCCATTGGTCACCGGATATAACAACTTATTAGGAAAATGCTGGAATGATACAAATCGAGACACAAGGGTGACAAAAATGATGTGGTGGCACGCACATAACCATAGATGCTTTTAATTGTATCTCACAAAAAAGCATTTATGATAATGTGCATGACACCATGAGTTTTTGTCACCCTCATGTCACCCCAGCACAACTCAATTTATTATGACTAGCAATGGTGTTGATTGCACCATAGTATGAAAAATAGTCAATGTACGAGATTCACTAGATCAGTCCCCATGTTGATGGGAGGTATTGTTGAGTCACAATCGAACATTTTCTCGTAGATATCAAGATACCATAAAAATGACTAAAGGAAAACTTTTTTTCTCTCTTTTTTTTTAAGGAAAGAGTGGTGATGTTGAAGTTGACATCGCACAGAACCATAGATGCTTTTCACTTGTATCTCGATGAAAAGCCCCAATGATTATATACACATCCACACCAGCAATCTGTGAAACGATGTCAATTTCAATGATACTTCAGCATTTTTCGTTTTGGAAACGCAGAAGATAAGGATAGTGAGAAATTTACTCGTTAACCCAAAATTGAAAAGTTTACCACGTGAGTGATGGCGGCCAAGCATTCTCTCTCCTCCATAAAAAGGATGAACTCTCACTCTCTCTCTCTCTCTCCCCCATAAAAAGGATGAACTCTCTCTCTCTCTCTCTCTCGTACATCTCGAAATGTGGCCTGGGTTTGGTCCCATGACAAAGGAATCTTTTTTTATTTTTTATTATCTGGAATCTATCGATCATAGTCACAAAATTCTCCTGAGTATGTTAAAAAATTGATTAAATTCTTTGGACGAGGGACAAGCGAATGAAATTCGTGAATCGGTGAATTAAGTGATATTTTAACAATTAATCGTTTAACAATACTTCCTACTTCTATTCCTCAGCCTAAAACTTTTAGGGAAACACTTTCCTTACACGATGTAAGGATTTTAAATCTTACCCAAATATCATTTTGCTCAAATGTACTATCACATTTTGCAATCCAACATCATAGCCCTCTAAATTTCATTGGAAAACTTGTATCCCAAAAAAATTATTAAAAAATATTTTCTTTTGACCTTGATTCAAGATTTGAAAATGGACAGCTATTAAATTTCCACCTAACGCTTAAATTTAAAACTAAAACTCAACGACAAAAATAAGGTTTTTTGGATTTTTTTTTTTTAAGTTCATAAATTTTTGTCCTCCATGACCCTGAAGCTTTGGATCATGTTTTTGGTTGCTACAAAGTGATCCCAAGGATCCTTAATAGGGGTAAAATCCTTATTAAGGATGGTGGGATTCGAATTTTTATCAGATTTTGGTAATGCGTGCAGACACAGGTTAAGATTCATCTAAAATATCTTGGAAATAAGCATTTGAGGGTGTTTTTGCTAGAAAAAACAATTTTAAATGTATTTTGGGAGGTAAAATAAATTTTGAAAGTGTATTTATTGCATGTTTACTTATGCTCTTAGGGCATAAGTTAATAAAACTCATTTTTATCTTCTTCAACCCAAAAATGATTGGTTTTGGGAAGAAATTCAAAAGAACATTTGTATAATTGAACTGAACTCCACAAAATTCTAAGGAAAACACAAGCATCCATCCCAAAAACCAATGGTTCAACGTTGATTCATCTAAGCTGTCCGTTTGATGCAGTGCTTCAGGTGTTGTTTGAGATTAGAAAAATCTTAATTTGAAACTTTTGGAAATTATTCAAAAGTTAAAACTTTGAAGGTTATTAATAGAAAACCAAAACTTCTGTTGAACAGTCCATTTATATCTTTAGTTTTACAAAAATAAGGGCAGTCATGTTACCACACCATTATGTATTGTTATAGGTAAACACCATAAGTGATTTTTATAATATGACGTAATTTTGTAATAAAATCACTAATTAAGTTACTAATCATTAATTTGACTTGAATTATTATTTGGACTACCCCTTGTTGAAGGGCGGACCTACCCTCAAAATCGCTCTGATTGTCTCACGACGATGAAAAGGCTCAAATCAATATTTCTGGCACAAATCTCAACTGATTTCTTAAGAAATCAGCCAAAACAATGATTTTCAAATATTGGATTTGAGAACTTTTAGATTAAAGACTTTGATGATGATTTGGGAATTATATAATATTGGTCAGGATCTGTAGACACATAAAACTACTCATAAGACAAAACACATTGTAGCTTTAAATGCAAATTAATAACCAAGAGACTAATTTGGTATATTGATCCACCAAAGAGTGTATTAAAAACTGATTTGAAAATTACAATTCAGGACGTTCAAAAATTCAAATTTATTATATTGCATAAGTTTTTGAAATATTTTGAAGATAAGGAATGTCAAGAGGCAAGTAAATGCAAGAAGTATATCATCATGTCATGTGGCATGTTAGGATGCTGGAGTTGGATGGTTAGTCAGCTCCCTGGGGTACATGATACAAATATATCCACCCAGGGATGGGACAAAGTCACAAAAACTCATGTGGGCCCCAAGGAATTTGCCACATGTCATCTCTGAGGATGTATTGGTTTCAACTTTCAACTCTCTTTTTTTTATCCTCCTCTATTGGATTCACCAACTTTTTCTCTATAAATCTGCTATTCTGCTCCAGCTATTGTCCCCCCCCCCCCCCCCCCCTCTCTCTCTCTCACTCTCTCTCTCCCTCTCTCTCTCCCTCTCTTGTGAGTGGCCTTGGAGTTGGAAACAAAACTAAAGATCTACACAGAGAGCTATTTGCATTGCATGTGCTTAGGAATCACACAGACTTTATTTAAGATATTAAAGAGCACCGTCCATTCATCATCACACTCATTTACATATATTTATATATATAAATCAAACTTTCTTCCTTATTTGATTCTCCCTCTCTTCTTCTTCTCTTTTCAGTCTTACAATGGGTGAAGAAACTAAACAGGTAAATGGGTTTTTCATACTTTGTTTCTTTATATGTTTTCCGTTAGGATTTTGGGATTTTGATTTGGGTTTTTATGTGCTTTGAATTGGGTAGGAGGAAGTTAAGGTAGAAGAGAAAACAGAAGAGAAGAAAGATGAGAAAACAGAAGAAAAGAAAGAGGAACCAAAGCCACCATCCCCAGTTATCTTATTTGTGGACTTACATTGTGTTGGATGTGCAAAGAAGATAGAGAGGTCTATCATGAAATTCAGAGGTCTCTCTCATGATTCATTCATCTATATCCCTCATGATTCATTCATCTATGTTTCTTAATTAATTTGTGGATGATTTACACTTAACAGGAGTTGAAGAGGTTGTGATAGATACGGCACAAAATCAAGTAACAGTGAAAGGGATAGTCGATCCTCAAGCCATCTGTATGATAATTCAGAAGAAAACCAAGCGAAAAGCTAATATCTTGTCTCCATTACCTGCACCAGAGGGAGAGCCCACACCACAAGTTGTTACATCACAGGTCAATTGGATACTTAATATTTTAATCCATTAACATGTACTAATAAGAAAAATAGATAAAATATTACATCATTTAATCTTTAAATTTTATATATTTTTGGTTATTATTTCAGGCTATTAGTGGTTTGACAACCGTAGAATTGAATGTTAACATGCATTGTGAGGGCTGTGCACTGCAACTCAAGAGGAAAATACTTAAGATGAGAGGTATCTTTCTTATTAATTATTTCTTTCTAATTAAGGAAATTTTTTATGGCGAGCAAAAATAGGAAAAAAGGGATTACTCTTTCTCTAAATCAATGTTTTATAAAGACCGAACCCATGGTTGGATCGAATAATTTTCAAACCCAACGGACCTCAATTGGACCCCGGTTCAATGTGGTTTAAAATGTGCATATTATCTTATGTCCAAAAATGTCACATTTAACACAAATTAAATGTAAGAAACAAATTTCAAAATTTCATGAAATGGGTTCTACATCGTTTTGATCACACTATAAGTGGATTAATGTTTCGATATATAGGGGTGCAAACGGTGGAGACGGATATGAGTTCCGGGAAGGTGATAGTTACGGGAATCATGGATGCCAATCGACTTGTCAATTACGTCTATAGACGCACCAAAAAACAAGCCCGAATTGTTCCACAACCCGAACCTGAGCCAGAGAAACCTGAAGAGAAAAAAGAAGAAGGTGAAAAACTGGCTGAGGAAGCCACAAAGCCCGAAGAGACGAAACAAGAAAATAAACAAAAGGAAGAGAACGCACCCGAAGAAGAAAAGAAGGAAAATAACAATGATGAAAGTAAGGATAAAGAAGAAAAGAATGATGAGAATAAGGAAGAGCCAAAGAAAGAAGGAGAAGAAATCATCAATGAAGAACTAATGAAGATGATGATGTATTACCATAATAAACCTCTTTATGTGATCGAGCGGATCCCACCTCCTCAGCTCTTCAGTGATGAGAATCCCAATGCATGTTGTATTTCATGATAAACAAGGCAATATAAATAAATTGCTTATATCTATATATATATAGATATAAGAACTATAGGAATAAGAGAACTTTGGATAGTATCTTGTAATGGAATATAAATATAAATTAATTAATAATGATATCATGCTATAACAGCCTTCCATGTTCCAATGTATTACTTTTTTGTTGTATGTATATATTTGACCAAGGTCCTACTTAACACCTGCAATTCTTCGTAAAAACATTACAAGTGTATACAAACTAATTTGGGAGTTTTCTATTCGGGTCATTTATTGCAACACCATAATGTGGATCCACATGTAAACAATGTGAAACAATCCAGTTAACCAGAAAAGTTGGTAAGTGGTCAAGAAAAGGTATATATATTATAACGTAGCTTTTCTAAATATTGTCCATCTGTGACCATGGTTTTAAATCTCTCATTTCAGCCTTGTTCAGCAATGATACGGATATACAAGGTGTCTCAATATTCATATCATCTCGTGAGATAAATGAGATGTCTCGAAAGATATATTGAAATCCTGTCCGAGTCAATTGGGATTTTGTAGAGTTTGTCCATGTGTGACCATGGTTTTAAATCTGTCATTTCGGTCTTGTTCAGCAATGATACGATATACAAGGTGTCTTAATATTCATATCATCTCATGAGATAAACGAGATGTCTTGAAAATCTCATTCAAGTCAATTGGGATTTTGATTAAAATAATTAATTTTTTTCAGAATTCAAATATTTATTATAGAAATAAAACATGATTTTATGATTAAATATCTTCTAATCTACTTTATTTTATTAAAAATCATAATTATTTTAATTAAAATATATGTAAATCATTATACCGAGCTAAAAGGTTTGTCTTGTCCAAAATGAGTTAACTTCTCTGAGACAACTCGGTCTCTTTCATGGACAAGATGAGACGTCAAACCATGTGTGTGACCCACCAACAAGTGTTATAGTTTTACATTATGCAATGTTTTATATTACAGTTTCAACTGTTTTAAAAATAATTTTCAATCTCTTTGTGGTTGAATTTGTAGCAGTAAAATATAGGGAATACATAGGTCCATTTGTAAATCGGTGGATCCCATGTATAGTAAAATTGTACATTTTTTCATAGATATAATAAAAAAGAATTCCTTAGAAAAGTCATGTATGATTTCCTTTTATATCTTTTTCCATCGATAAGGTATCCGCAAAATGTATCTAAGGGTGGTGGTGCAGATGTCTTACAATGATTCAGTGTTGGCCCACCTGACATGTAGGCACTTGATAACCTAGTTAGTAATTTTTTCTATCTAAAAGCCCCCCTCACATTAACAAAAGTTATAAAGTAATAAAGATACATTTTTATGAATGCTTTTAACCTACTTGAATTCTTCGACTGTGATTCCGATTAATTTCAATAATTTGCAATGGTGAATAATGAATGGACAATGATATACTTATTGTTTCAAGATTTAGATGTAACTTGTAATTTATTACGACAATTTGTGACAGCAAATGACAAATAGATCTCAACATATTCCTATATTAAAAAAATATATATACATGAATTTTTATATAGGCATTTATTTTTTTATTATTATATATTTAATTGGATAGATCTTTTTGAAATACCTAAACATCATATATAATAATAGTTAATAAATATTGAAATCAAAAGTTTTAACAATTTTAATAAATTAATTGTTGCTTCTGCTTTATAGCTCTTTTTTGTTATAGAAATGCCATAATTTTTATTTCTGACATTCATTTGGACGTTTTGATATAAAATTGTTCGGTATCTCACAAAGATATATGCGATCAACTATCTAATAATAGTCAAATAGATACTTATAAATAAATAAAAACGTCAAATGGATACCTTGATAAATTTTTTTGAGATTTTTCAAAGTAGCAAGCTTGTTACTTCTAAAATTCAAAAAAGAAATGAGCTCATAACTTGAAAATGACAAGCTCACCATTTTGCTAATTTTTCAAGCGGCAAACCCATCACTTCTTAATTCCAAAAAAAAAAACAAAGGGTTTTTCCTTTGGGTGATTTTTCAAGTGATGAACTTACCATTTCTAAAATTCAAAAAAGTTTAAAAAGACTTTGGATATCACTTTTTAAATGATATCTGAGGAAAAATGTGATGTTTATTCTTCAAATGTGTATAAAAGGCGATTGTTAGATATCAATTTTTCAAAAAGTGATGTATAAAGTCCACATTTTATTGTGTGATCTCTCCATAGAACTTAAAATGGAGTGGATTTTATCCAAAATTCAAGTGATCCAAATCTGAATTTTGCAGTTTGGTTCCTTCAAGTATATGATGTCCTTTAACTCGAGTCGGATACGGATCCATCCCTATATCCACCTAGATCTGAATGATACATTACTTTATAAGTTGTATTTTTATATTTTTCAATGTATATTTCTTCAACCAATAAACGTTGGATAAATAGATGCATATACAAAAATTATTTTTAAATATTCAAAATTATGAATATGACGTTCTTTGTTTGCTATTCATCGACACAAATCATCGTAATAGATTGAAAGTTTCATCTAAATTTTCGAAATTATAATTATATAGTGTTCTCCATTCATCATTATTCACTGTCACAAATGGTTAGAATAGATTTCAATGCCATTGAAAACTCAGGTATTTTAAAAGATGTGAGAAAAAAATATTTTTGATACTTTAAAATTTTTGTTTAGATGAGGGAGCATTTAAAAAAAAAATAACAGATTTCACTAACTGGACTATCAAGCCACCACACAAAAGTAAGGGAGATTTAGAAAGAAGTCCCTCCCATATGATCCATGAAGTAATTTTTCCGAAAGAAAGACTTTTAGCCATCAAGGTGTTGTTCTCGCACGTATGGAAGTGTGAGAAGTACGATGACAATTATATATGCCTTCAATTTATTATGCTTAGCTTCATTGGTGTTGATATGGTTTAGGGTTTGATGATTCATGGCAAACGTAACAACCAAGTTGTCCAAACTTGATAGATCATTAGATTAAATTTTACGAGTTACGTTGCATGGAGACCCTTATGCACAACAATATGTAGCTCCCCAACCATGAAATCAAATCTGTGTCTTTCTCATGCATTGATCAGCTTTCTCTGGTGAAATATCAAGAAGACAAGGCCTATGATATGAGATGTAAGTATCCTCCATGTTATTCCATTTGACTAATTTGGTTGTTATCATCATCACCATCATCATTAATCTTATGAAAAACAGGTAAACAATTTGGCATAGTATGCGAATTATAATGCATGATAACATGTAGACATGACAAAGCATACTATTAGACGGATATATGTGACATTTTTTATAGTGCATCACACCACTTACTACGATTTGTCCACGTAATAATCTACATGGTACCTAGCAATCCAAAAAAAAATATCTACATGATACCCATCATGTAGACGTATTTTATAGAGAAATTCTTCAAAACATGATCAACTTTTGATAAATTCTCATTCAAGCTAACTGGTCATTTTAATTCCAAAAACATGAAAAGCGAGATCGTAGATTTTTCAAAGTGACAATCTCGTCGGTTTAAAGTAGCGAGATCATTGATTCTTCTTTTTTTTTTTCAAAATGACAATCTCGTTGGTTATAAAATTGACGATCTTGCAAGTTCGCAATGATCTTATCCTTTAAACTAGTGAGAGTGTCAGTTTGAAATACCTACAATATGACTATTCATGATTTGGGAATAAAAATGAACAGTGAATAAAAAGTTTTGAGTTCGACAATAAACAAAAAGCGGTGAATTGGACAGTAAATAATGGTGAGTTCAAATGTGAAAATTGTGAACTCAACACTAAATAAAAAAATGTCAAGTTAGACAATAAATAAAAAGGGGGTGAACTCCACAATAAATACATGAAAGCAGTGAGTTTGATAAGAATGAAGGACTATTAAGAAATTAAAAAGTTTACTAAATGTCCTATCAAGCTATTGCACAAAACTTGGGGACTATTTAGAAATAAATCCCTCCATCATGATCTTTTAAGTAATTTCCCCAACAAAAAAAATGCTTGAGAATAACTAAAGGGTGGGGTACCCCACTAGAAGCACTCTCATTTGTTTTTGTTAGATTTTAAATAAGCCTAATTCTTATGGTAAACACTATTGAAAATTGTTCAAATTAGTATTATAATGTTGATATAATAACTTGAGCCAAACCTTTCTAATATTTTACTACTATGTTTTAATCTTTATTTGGGAGTGTGAAAAATATTTTAAGAAATTGGTGTGTAATAAGTAAGAGTTGGGATGCCAATAGCAGTTCTTTTAAAAGAAAGAGAAAGAGAAAGCCACCCGCTGAAAAAGGAACCTTTGAGGAATTGCTTTTGTTTGGTTCGTGGGTGGTCACGTGGCAGTAGGACAGGAAAATTATGCGTTGGGATTATTCCCACCAACACAAACAAAATCAGAGACGTTGAGTTTCACGTGGTAGGGACTAGCTCTTTTCCATATCCAACTCAGCATGTGGGACTAAATGGCTTATGGGGGACCGACAGCTAACGTGGCTGAGAGCTATCGATGTCTGCTTTTTTGTCACTCACACATATCGAGGTGGACAAGGTGAGGTGTTTAATGTTGAAAATATTCCACGACTCTTTAATTAATGCAATTCGATCTTATCGATTGAGACAAAATTAGTGTCGATTGAGAGAAGGAAAATGAGAGTATAACATGAGGAGTAAATGAACTTGTTTTTTCACAATCGCTTGTAAAGGTCGAAGAATGAGGCTCAAACAAAAATTTCAAAAATTAATAAAAACAAAAAATTGAATTTCCATCGTTCCCATAGACCAGGTTTAATCCAGCTCGCACTAACATATTTATCCCATTAAAAATAGGGTCACCAGTCTAAGAAAATTACAAAAAAAAAAAAAAAAAATCACAACATCGCTCATTTAATTCATCTATTGGTGTTGATATTTGTGTTCAAAATCATAAAAACAGGTTTATTTTTATTTAAAGGTGCAACCTGCTTAATTACTTGTATTTATGATGATTGTAAAGTAACAAAAAAGAAAAAAAAAAACTGTAAGAAGGTAAAGTTGAAATCTATAAGAGATAGACATGAATGATTAAAAAGCATCATAGTAATAAATAAGGATGTTGAGATAGATGATTGAAAAGACTATGAAAGAAAAAAGAAAAATGAACATTTTTAGTCTCAATTCATGGTTGGTTGAGGCTCTTCATAATACAAGTGGCTAAAGTACGAGGAGAAACAAAATTTACATAGGCTCTATTAGATTGCATGGAAAAATTATAGTTGAAAATGATGACGGGAAAAAATAAAGATTTGGTGTTTGATTAGATCTGGAAAAAAGTAATTACAAAAAAAATTCAGAAAAGTGGAGAGAAGAAAAGGATGAGGAGAGAGAGAGAGAGAGAGAGAGAGAGAGAGAGAGAGAGAGAGAGGGGGGGGGATAAGAGTTTTGATGAGCGGGGGTTAGAATTTTGATTTAGAGATAAAATTATGAGTGAATTTCATTTTTTGATGGGTAAATATGGAAAAAATGAAATTGACACTTTCGTGATAAAAATCAATCAAAAATATAAAATAAAATAAAAATTCTATGAAAAATGATTTTCCACCATATTTTCCATGTTTTATCAAATACACAATTAAGGATTTTAGAGATACAATTTTCTTGGGAATTCCTAGCATCTCAACCATCTATTTGATGGAGAGCTTCAATAGTGGGCTGAATGAATATATTCAAAAAAATGTAGAGGTACCTCGATCGAGTAGATTATAATCTAAAAGAAAGTTCATTGAGATGATTTAGGCACAATCATTGAAGGTTGATTACGTTCTTAATTTGAAAGAAAATACGAGTTGAAGGTTCCAAAAGACCAGGATGAAGGTTCCAAATAACCCCAAGGGGGTGTCTCAATGGCAATTTTGAATCAAATAAGTGATAAGAGTCTGTAGGTTGTGTATTTAACACCCAATATAAGCAATGTTTCCTCGAGGCCACCACGAGGGCATTCCCTCACTTACTTGATGCATGTGATGTGCGGGCGTTGTACATACCCTGGGGAGGGTCCCATATGCCTTTGGTCCGGCCCTAGCTCATTCGGTCCCCCTACTCAGAAGTAAGTCCAAACACCCCTGTTATAAATTAAAAAATGGTCCAAAAATAAAGTAGGTTTCATGATGGAGAAAACAGATATGGACAACAATTTCAATAAATTAAAGTTTCAATAAACAAATAGAGGGACATGATTCGAATAGCTGACTATGAATCTTTATGATAAAGTTTTGATGATTAAGATGATAATAATTCCACAAATTAAAGACATCAACCTTTAAATATCATAATCCTCGTACTTTTACAAAGATGAATTCTAGTAATTGGGGTTTTATGGTGTCAATGGGTACCCAGAATCAGTTGTCCCAGTTATAGTTTTATTCAAGATTGGAATCATCCACGATATGGTTTGGATTTCTAAAACAAGATAATATGTAGTGGGCTGGATCCAAATCAGATTTGGGTCCTATTTGGACCCTGCATCATGGATCACCCAACAAGAGGACTTGTTTTATTTGGTATTCTTTAAGGCTATCCACCCATGAATATTTGGGTTAGGGTGTAAATATTGTAATAATGCTTAGTTGTTAATCTGTTGTAACTGTTAGTTAGTTAGATAGCTTTCTCATTATGCTTTCTGTTATAACTACTTCATTGTAATAGTGGCTATATAAATAGCTGGCTTCTATATTGTTTGGCATATATGAATGAAGATCATCTTCTTCTTCTTGAGTGTAATATGGTATCAGAGCAGATCTGATCTGCTGCAAATTTGCTTGTTTTCTTCTTCCTTCGTTGATTGTTCTTATTTTCATCGATATGGCGAATCTTTCCTCGATGAGTGATTCCAATCCTGGAGAGCGTACCAATTCGAATCGTTCCGCCATTGAAGAACCTTCGAATCCCTACTATCTTCATCATTCTGATAGCCCTGGGCAAGTGCTTGTCTCGCAACAGCTCACCGGTGAGAATTACACCAATTGGAGTCGCGCGATGTTAATTGCACTATCTGTGAAGAACAAATTGGGATTTGTCACGGTTCCATTCCTGAACCTCAAGGTACTGATGCTAATTTGTTCAACTCCTGGATTCGTAATAATAATATTGTCATATCTTGGATATTAAATTCGGTTTCAAAAGAAATTTCTGCCAGTATTATTTTTGCTACTTCTGCCCGAGAGATTTGGTTAGATCTTAGAGATCGTTTTCAACAGAGGAACGGACCTAGAATTTTTCAGCTTAAACATGAATTGATGAATTTGCGTCAAGAACAGAGTTCTGTTAGCATTTACTTCACAAAGTTGAAAACTATATGGGAAGAACTGAGTAATTATCGGCCTAATTGTTCTTGTGGAAAGTGCTCTTGTGGTGGAATTAAAAATCTTAACGATCATCATCAAATGGAGTACATAATGTCCTTCTTAATGGGACTTGATGACTCTTTCTCTCAAGTTCGTGGTCAGTTGCTTCTCATGGATCCGATGCCTCCTATCAATCGTGTTTTCTCTCTAATTGTTCAAGAAGAACAACAAAGGAGGATTAATCCTTCCTCTGATTCGAGTAATTCTACTGGCACAATGGCTTTTGCTGTTAAAACAGATGTTGCTAAGTCTGGTGGATCTGGTTCTCATAATTCTCAAAATTCCAATATCAGTGCTTCCAAGAATCAGAAAAGAGACAGGCCTTTTTGCACACATTGCAAGATTCTTGGACATACAGTGGATCGTTGCTACAAGATCCATGGATATCCTCCTGGATATAAATTCAGATTGAACAACAATTCTAATGCTGCTGCTCATCAAGTTTCTACTTCTGATGATAGACCAGATCAGTCTAATTCTTTTGGAGGTTTTGTTCAGAATCTGAACTCCAATCAATATCAACAGCTAATGTCCATGCTTTCTACACATTTGAGTAGCTCAGCAAAGGTCACCAATGCTCCTGATCCTTCTCAAACCAACTGTCTCGCAGGTATTTGCTTTTATGTATCTTTGAGTCCTCTATTTTCATCCAATCAGTTCTGGATTGTAGACTCAGGAGCTACTCGACATATTTGTTCACAAGCTAGTGCCTTTGTTTCCTTGCATTCCATTCATCACACAACAGTTACTTTGCCAAATCATTCTCAGATTTTGGTCCATTTTGCTGGTGATGTCAAACTGCATTCTGACCTTGTGCTTAAAGATGTATTGTTTGTTCCTCAATTCAAATTCAACTTGATTTCAGTCAGTGCTTTAGTAACTGGATCTGGCCTTACAGTGAGTTTCCTTCCTGACTACTTTGTTATCCAGGATCTATCAACCAAGAGGATGATTGGCAGGGGTGACAAAGTCCAAGATCTCTATGTTCTTAATGTTCAGTGTTTGAATTCTATTTCTAATGCCTTTGTCAATAATGTTTCTGCTCATATTTGGCATAATAGGCTAGGACATATTTCTTTTAAGAGACTTGATTCTTTGAAAGATCAGTTGAAATGTGATGTAACTAGATTGCATAAGTCGAATCCTTGTTATATTTGTCCTCTTGCTAAGCAAAGAAGGCTGCCCTTTGAATCCAATAATCATTTGTCCAAGTTTCCTTTTGATCTTGTGCATTGTGATATTTGGGGGCCATATCAAACTGTTTCTTATACTGGTCATCGATTTTTCTTGACTCTTGTTGATGATTGCACTCGTTTTACTTGGGTTTATTTGTTGAAGAATAAATCTGATGCTGTTTTTGTGATACCAAGGTTTTTCAACATGGTTTCCACTCAGTTTAATGCCAAAATCAAGGTATTTCGATTTGATAATGCACCTGAGTTATCTTTTGTTGAGTTTTTCCAACATAAAGGAGTTTTGCATCAGTTTTCCTGTGTTGAAAGGCCTCAGCAAAACTCAGTTGTGGAGCGCAAACATCAACACCTCTTGAATGTGGCTCGGTCATTGTTTTTTCAATCCAGGATTCCAGTTTCTTTTTGGACAGATTGTGTTCTTACTGCGGCTTTCTTGATTAACAGAACTCCTTCTCCACTATTGCGGCACAACACACCTTTTCATTTGCTATACAAAACAGCTCCTGATTATACTCTTTTTCGAGTTTTTGGCTGTTTAGCATTTGTTTCCACCTTAGCTGCTCATCGAACCAAGTTCCAACCTCGTGCTCGAGTTTGTGCTTTCCTTGGTTATCCACCTGGTGTGAAAGGTTATAAGTTCTATGATGTGGAGACCAAACAAGTTTTTCTTTCATGAGATGCAGTGTTTCATGAGGAAGTATTTCCTTTTCATGCTATTACTAGTTCAGATCAAGTTACTGATCCGTTTCCAGATTTGGTTCTGCCACATTCTTCATTACAAACTCATTTTATTTCAGATATTGCTACTTCCCATGTTCATGATCCTCCTGTTACTTCTGGTATTCCAGTTGATCTTCCCATTGATCGTCCGGATTCTAATTCTCCAATTGATTTTGCTTCTCCTTCAGCAGCTATTATTCCAATAGATGATATTCCAGCAATTGCTCCTTCTACATCTGGTGGTGTTCTTCGAAAATCTACCAGAGTGATTCATCAACCTAATTACTTGAAGGATTATCACTGCAATTTACTTGCTGGCTCTTCTATTCATGCTTCCACATCTACATCTTATCCAATCTCTAACTACATCTCTTATCATGGCCTTTCTAATTCCCACAAGCAGTTTGTGCTTAGTGTATCCTCTCAGGTTGAGCCTCAATACTATCACCAAGCAGTGAAGTTTCCTGAATGGAGATCAGCTATGCATGAAGAGTTGAAAGCTATGGAAGAAAATAACACCTGGACTGTCACTCATCTTCCTCATAACAAGCATACCATTGGATGCAAATGGATTTATAAGATCAAGCTTAAATCGGATGGATCTATTGAGCGACATAAGGCTCGTTTGGTAGCTAAAGGCTATACACAACAAGAGGGTTTGGACTTTGTTGAAACCTTTTCTCCAGTAGCAAAATTAGTGACTGTGAAGGTTCTTCTTGCACTTGCTGCCTCACATAATTGGCATCTAGCTCAACTCGATGTCAACAACGCCTTTTTAAATGGCGATCTTTTTGAGGAAGTCTATATGGATCTTCCTCTCGGCTATCTTAGACAGGGGGAGTCCTCTTCATCTCAAAGCAAACTAGTATGCAAGCTTCACAAGTCCATTTATGGTCTCAAGCAAGCTTCGAGACAATGGTATTCAAAATTTTCTCAAGCTTTGCTCAAGTTTGGTTTTCTTCAGTCAAAATCTGATTACTCTCTTTTCACAAAAGGTCATGGATCCTCTTTTGTTGCCCTTCTCGTTTATGTGGATGATATAATTCTTACTAGTCCTTTATCTCAAGCTATTGATGAGCTCAAACAGTTTCTGCATGCACAGTTTAAGCTCAAGGATCTTGGTTGTCTCAAGTACTTCCTTGGTCTTGAGATTGCTAAGTCCACACAAGGTATTGTGCTTTCTCAACGCCATTACACCTTACAATTGCTTGAGGACACAGGTTACTTGGCTTGTAAGCCAACTGCTGTTCCAATGGATCCAAAACTTTGTTTAACTGCCACTGAAGGTGACTTGCTTCCTGATATAACACACTATCGACGGCTTGTTGGGAAACTTCTTTATCTCACTTTATCTCGCCCAGATATTACTTTTGCCGTTCACAAGCTCACTCAATTCTTGGCTCAACCTCGACTTCCTCATCTCAAGGCAGTGCATCACCTACTTCGTTATCTCAAGAAAAGTCCTGGTCAAGGGTTGTTGTTTTCTTCTACTTCTTCCTTGCAACTCAGAGCTTACTCTGATGCTTGTGCTCCAGTTCGTTTGAAAGCATTCTCTGATGCTGATTGGGGATCATGTCCTGATTCTCGACGCTCCATTACAGGTTTTTGCATATTTATTGGAGACTCTTTAGTCTCTTGGAAGGCCAAAAAGCAGACCACTGTCTCTCGATCCTCAGCTGAAGCTGAGTATAGAGCTCCTTCCTCTACTGCCAGTGAGCTTATTTGGTTGCAGCAACTTCTTAAAGATTTTCAAGTCCAGATTGATTCTCCTGCTTTGCTATATTGTGACAATCAAGCTGCGATACATATTGCCTCTAATCCCACCTTTCATGAACGCACTAAGCATATCGAGATAGATTGCCATTTTGTTCGTGAAAGAGTTGCTTCGGGAGTTCTCAAATTGCTGCCCATTAGATCTCAATACCAATTGGCTGACATGTTTACTAAACCTCTCCCATCTACTCAACTTTTTTCTTTGTTGTCCAAGATGGCTGTAAAGGACATTTACAAGCCACCTTGAGGGGGAGTATTAGGGTGTAAATATTGTAATAATGCTTAGTTGTTAATCTGTTGTAACTGTTAGTTAGTTAGATAGCTTTCTCATTATGCTTTCTGTTATAACTACTTCATTGTAATAGTGGCTATATAAATAGCTGGCTTCTGTATTGTTTGGCATATATGAATGAAGATCATCTTCTTCTTCTTGAGTGTAATATCATCCTCTATTGGATTCACACAAAAATATCACTTTGAATGATGATATCTAGCCATTGGATTCAAGTATTTTCTTCATCATGGTTTTTACGATAAAATGCTTGGCTGGACTCCAAGCCCATGATGACAAAATTCTTGAATCCTTTATCATTTATAATAATTTTTTAGGTAAATGACCCAAACAATCAAAGATTAGGAGCGAAAAATAGTTGATCACAATGGGGGGACTCAAAGTGAACTTGCGTAAGTTATAATCCAACATTAAGGATGGGGTTGCAGCCTAGTTGGGCCCTAAACCTATAGTGGATCCGATCTGGCCAAGTTCTAATCCTTCCCTAATGGCCCAAGCTAGTTCTGGGCTTGAAAAGAATTGATTGTTTTTTTAAATTGCGTTGATACGTATTCGAGCCCAAAACAAGTTGTAATTTCTTTTTATTTTATGGTCATATCTTTTGTTTTTAATAGGAAGGACTTTAAACTTAAATGATGGTTGATGTACATCGAATATCTTAAATCACTACTCATATAATCCTAACAAATTCTATATATTCTAATTCATGTATAATAGGCTCTCGTTAGAGTTGAATGAAAGAACATGATTCGTTAGTCGACCCTTAATCTTGGAGATAAGGCATATTTTTCATTTGCTTAAAAATTATGAACGGTTTGGCCTTGTTTTTCTGGACGGGCCAAGTTCGAAGGCCAAGAATCTAAACATTCTCAAATGTTATGGATGAGTATGCCACGTGGCACGTTAGGGATGGTGGAGATCATGTGTGTCCCACTCCCAAATAAGTGCTCTCAGACATTCTTCTTCTAAAATATAAACACCCTTTCAAGTTAAAACCTTTTGAAAGTCAAATCCACATGGGAACCAAAACCATAGACTCCCCAATCTCTATTAAAGAAAAACTGACATAATAGGGTGACTCATCTTTATATCCATCCTAGTCACAACCCATTTCCATTCTTAAAGAAATTGACAAATCCATCGAGCTTAAAAAAAAAAATGACCAAAAACAAAGTTAAAGAAGGGAATCTATGTCAGCTCTTCTATTTTTTTTTCTTTCTTTTGTTTGATTTGCTTTATGAGGCTTATCCAAGCTAATCAAAGTTCTATAAATGAAACCAAGTTATGGTTCAGAAACAACATTAACAGGCATAAGAAGAAGAACAGATTGAGAGGAAGTGTTGGGGAATTAATGGCGAACCTTCAAATAGTTCCAGCATACAAGAACGTAGAGGCACAGTACGTGGAAATGATGGTGCCTTTATATTCTTATGGATGTGAGAAGAAAGTAAAGAAGGCCTTATCCAATCTTAAAGGTAAACAAACCCATACTACAATTTCATCATGATAAAAATATGAGTTCAAATGTATGGTTTTTCGATAGAAAAAATAAACAAATTTAAAAAACTCTTAACTCCGTGTGGTTGATGAACTTAATAATAATGTGCATTTGTCGATCTTCTTTAGATATATGTATAATGAATTGTCAGCTTGGATGACATAGTAACTTTTAGGCAATTATAACATCTCGTAGTTTAACTCAATGCATGTTTAATATCATCATCTACACCATGTCATGTACGTCCCATCCTAAAAATTTAGGGTGCACTATAAGAATCATGTTCCTTCGTTGTGGCATTAAAGGGAGATAAGTAAAACCATATGTAAAAACAAACATTTTTCAAAATATGGGTTGGAACTAGAGATCATCATCACAAAAAATCAGCTCAATCTGAAACTTCTAAATCTATCAAAAATGGTTTACAAATTATTGATAAAAAATCGATGGTTCACATTCTAAATCACTTTTAATGGGGTTTTAAATTTCAGATCGGGCTGATTTTTTGTGAGAATGATCTTCTTATCATAGAGATCATCCTCACAAAAAACCAGCTCAATCCAAAAACTTCTAATTCGTATTTTTGAAAAATGATTATATCTGGGCTTTTCCCATTCCCAGTTCATAGACCATGATCTTGTCCAAGGATTAGTCTCAGGGCTGTGAATGGCTTGTACATCACAGACACTAAGTAAGTGAGGGTGCACCCTCGTGGGTAGCCCCTGAGGAATTAATATTCATACTGGTTATCGAACTCACGATCTACAGGGTAATTGCTTTTGAGCCAACCCCTCAAGGTAATATCTTCTGTTCATTATTATTGCAAGTGTGTTCATATTTGTTATCACTTAATGGGCCTCTGGTTGAGAAAGGTTTAGTGGCATAGATCTGGGGCCACACTCGAGCATAGCATTGCACGTTATTGTCACTAAAATGACAAATCTATTTTCTTCAAAAATTAAGGCAACGACACTAGAATTGATTTGGTCTTTGATTTATGGGCTCAGGGATATACTCGGTGAGCGTGGATTATAAGCTACAGAAGGTGACAGTTTGGGGCATTTGCAACAAGTTCGACGTGCTTGCCACCATCAGGAGCAAGAGAAAAGAAGCTCGATTTTGGGATTGTGAGGAGGAGATTGAACCATTTGCTCGTGAACCAACAAAGCCAATCATCCGGACAATGCTTCGGTCCCTTAGTTGGAAGGCATGGTTGAAGGTCATCAAATCCTATTAATATATAGTAGCATAGTAACCTTCATTTTGATTTACTACCTTAATTACATTTGTACATAAAGAGCCGATCAGCTTTCTTGTAATTAAATGGTTATACCAATTTGGTCTAACAAGTTGTTATGTGCTTGGCCGAACATGCCATTGAATCTATGCTATTGTTAGTCAAATTAGTAAGTTTGTTATCGAAATTATAAGGGTGTCAATGGACAGTTGAAAATTCGAATTCAAATTTGAAAAATTGGATATTATCCAAAATTTTCAATTATCATATTTAAATTCAAATAGTTTTATATATTCGAATCCTTATCGGATTCATATATTAACATTTCGAATCCGATTCGAAATAATATATAATATATATTATTTGATTTGATTTATTTTTTATATAAATAATATAATATATATTATTTTATATGATTTGTTTATTATATACATAGTATACTATATAATAGGTTTTTTTTCATATGAACAATCAATTTGATAAGGAAAATTTATGTTTTTTTAATATACAAATTATTTGAATTTTAATCGGATATTATCCGATATCCGATAGGATAATCGAATTCGAATTCAAATATCAGATAAACATTTCAGATTCGGATATTCTTGTATTTAAACTGATAAACATCCGTTGACAGCCCTAGGAAATTATTTTGGATGGGAAAAAAATTCCAAGGCTTATTTTGGGGGGAAAATCCAACAATTGGAATTCATATTTATAAGATCATGTGTTTTTTCATGAGGCCTGTGATCACCATTTTATTCCTTTAAAAATTTGATAAAAATCAAGAAATAAAACTTAAAAATTATTTGAAAATGTGATAGCTTACTACTTGGTTAATACCACTTATGAAAATTGGAGATACCTGCTTGGTTTACCAACTGATGAAAACACCCTTGACTTTGATCTTTCATAAAGACTAAAGAAAATGTTAGAAATGCCATCATTCTCATCCTGTTTTCCAAAAGAATTGTCTTTTTTTTTTTTTTTTTTAACTTACAAACTCAAGGTATTGATCAACATCTTCAACCTATAGGGGTCCAATACCCTCTTTTTATAACTCACAAATTATTTGCGCTAGCCTAAATTTATTTAATTATTAACAATTTTTTAATTGGAATGATGTATAATTATGAGTAAAAACATGAAACACTTGCATACAAAACATAAATAATTCATCCACTTATTAAGTGGGTAATCAAAAGGGGGATTACTTAGCAATGTCACAATGACAATCATTTTGTTTCAAGGATGTGATTGACCATCTAATTAAATTCACTATAGATTTAATCTAAAGGATATTATATTAAGGTTGTCGTTTCGTTTACCTAACAGATAAGGGAGAATATACTTCTACTAATAATGATGATGATTTGATTGCTTATATCAAATTGATCTAAATATGTTGATGGCCGTATCTATAATATCAAATTGCGAGGTAGTTGAGTATGATAGCCCTGGAATTATTTTGTATCCTCTTTTCAAAAATGATTATTTTTTCCTAATTAGCCTGAAATGTACATAGCGATGGACCTTGTATCTTGTGTTGTAGTATGCCTTATGATTATTTATACCTTATACATAGCCTGAAATATTTATTTCTTGTGTTGGACACCACACTCTTGAGTGTCACTTGACATTTCATTCTTAGATCATTGGCCCACTCTTTAATGGACCAATACTAATTATCAGTTCGATTGGTAATTTCCACCAACTAGATTCAACGAGTTTTTCCATGATGGGCTTATAATAACTCACACTCATTAAAAAGAAAAAAAAAAAACTCAACTCGACTCGACTCAGATGTCTAGTGAGTTGAGTCAAATTGACAACTTGCAAGTCAACTTGAATGAGTCAATTAAAAAATAAATTGTCATATTTTAAAATAGATAAAAGGGCATTTAGCATAAAAATTTTGTAGGTTTATGGCAATGGCAAAAAAGGGTCACTTTTTTTTTTAATACTCAAAATAGGGTTATTTGCTACACTAACTCATGTTTTTGGATAGAAATACTCTCCTCTATAATTTCTCTAATAAATCCTTAAAAATAATCTTCTAAATTGTAATTTTCTCTTTCTCAATATTTTATACCATCCAAAATAGAGAGAGATCTGTTCGCTCTACCAAAAAGTCATTGGAATTCACCAAAAGACTGGATTTGAGGAATGATAGTAAACCTTATAGCTCTCCTTTATGTCTTTAATTTTTTTTTTTAATCATTTTTATATTCTTATAATCTTGATATATTTCTCGTCTATAATTATAAAAATAAAAATGGTAACAAAATAAAATTGATTTCACAAAATTTTTACAATTTTATTCATAAAACTTCATAATTTCGAACTTCAACGCTAGAATGTATTATCGCATCGAGGCTCGATGATATCGATTGTCAAACCCCGACGAAATTGTCCAACAAAATCTTTGTAAGTGAAAAATGTTCACAGCACCAAACCTCGGCAATAAGTATTGTTGAGCCTCGATTCTATAATACATTTCAGCATCGATGTTCGATACTTAGTAAAATTTATGAACAAAACCTTAAAATTTTCATGAAAAAAAAAAAAAAATTGTTACTATTTTCCATTTAGATAACTATGAATGAGAAATGTAGTAATATTATAAGAATATATAAATGATTTTTAAAAAATGATAGAAATAGAGGAGAAATTGATTGCCTTTGATGAAAATCTTTGTAGATCAGGAATCGAATACGAAAGTGCATAGATCTATAAGGTTCACTATGGTTCCTAAAATCTAGAGTCTATTTGGAAGAGAATCTCTCTCTCTACATATATATATAATGTTGGGAGGGAGGGAGTTATAATTTGGAAAATTATTTTTCAAGAGTTAGGAGAGAAATTCTAGATGAGGGTATTTTTGTCTAAAAACTTGAGCTATTGTAGCAAATAGCCTTATTTTGAGTATTAAAAAAAGTGACCATTTTTTTACCATTGTTTTAAACTTATGAAATTTTTATGTTAAATGTCTTAGATAAAATATATAGTTTTTTTTTTTTCTCCCCCACAAAATGTTATATGTAATTGAATAACTTGGTTCAGTTTCTAACCTGACTAAGCCCATTTTTGAGTGGTCTTGTTAACGTGTGTCGTTACGTTAAAGTGTAATAACTACACTATGGAGATTCGATTTTGTATTGAAAATGCCCTCAAAAAATTATGTTTTACCTTCAAATGCTTATTCCCAAGATGTATTTTATTGTACTTTAATGTGTGCCCTGAGCACTTAGGGCACGTTAACAAAACCCATTCTTGAGTTAACTTGATGGTTTGCCAAGTTGGTTATGTGAGTTCGTTCCATCAAATTTTGAAGCTGAATCACCTTGAAATCCATAAAAGTAGGTGAGTGGCCCAGTGAGAGTTTTAAAACCATGCTGAAAAACAACTCTCTTTTTTACATCCTTCTAGGTATAATCATATCTTGGATTTCATTTACCCAAATCCATTTTGTCGAGAAAACAGAAGCAATCGAACCAAGAAATAAATCAAAACAAAATCAACACAAATCACATAGAGATTTCATTGATTCCTTCAAGATTGAGGTAAGTTCATGGATCACACTGATTCTAGTACTATGAAGAGAAAACTCGCAATTATAGATTATATTATTTTACCAAAAAAAAAAATGAAATATATAACGGCATCTCCATTGTGTTAAATAATGAACAATACTCCTTCTAGACAAATACCATCAGGCTCCACAAACCATAACACATTTCTCTTGGAATTTGCATCCCCTTTAAAACCAAATCTCTGCAATAAAAAGACCCTAAGAGTACCTCAGACTTTCACCGTTACCTAAACTTATTCAGAATAACTCTTATATTTAAGCATTTAATAATAGATTTGAGTATTTCTTTTATATATATATATATATAGCGTGGGGTTCCAACGACACACATTGTGACAACGTGTTTGTCTTATATGGCCAAAAATGTTTGGAATGGGCTGATTTTTTGTGAGGATGATCTCTGTGATGAGGGGATCATCCTGGCAAAAAATCATCCCATTCCAAACTTGTAACCCCATCAAAATTGATTTACAAAAATTGGACGGTCTATAATTTTTCAACAAAAATTGGACGGTCTAGAAGTTTCATAATGAGCTGATTTTTGGCAAGGATGATCTCCTCACCATAGAGATCATCCTCACAAAAAATCAGCCCATTCCAAACATTTTTACCCATATAAGACAAAACACATTGTCGCAATGTGTGTTGAAATGGTTGTCGTTTGAACCTGACCCATATATATATATAGACAAAGACAAAGTTTTGTCTTTGCTAAAAAGTTTTGGAATAGACTGATTTTTTTGTAAGGATGATCTCTATAAATAGTAGATCATCCTCACAAAAAATCAGCCAATTATAAAATTTCTAACCCCATGAAAAATGATTGCAAACTAGCGATAAAAATGATGGTTCACGACTCTTCATCTTATAAACTAGAGTTAGAAATTTCAGAATTGACTGATTTTTTGTAAGTATAATTTTCTCACCATAGAGATCATCCCCACAAAAATCAATCTATTTTGAAATTTTTAACCCATATAAAACAAAATACTTTGTCTAGAATGTTTTCTAGGATTTTGTCAAAAGAACGTCACGCATATATATATATTGATGATTTAGACATCTCTCTTGGACTTTCTGAATATTTGAGATATCTTATATTTTAAACTGATAACAAATCTCTTGACCTTGATTTTTATGAAAGCTACTAATAATAATGAATGAGCTATCCTTCAATATCTCATCAAAAATCTTTTTTTATGTCCGAGCATCTGCACGGGCATCCTTGAGCACCCGACTAATCTTCCGATAAATGCATTCCTCTTACCCGACTAATCCTCCTGCACTTGATTCAAGGTTTTGAGAATGGATCACTAGTGAACTTCTAAATTTAAGGGTGGTTAACAAAATTTAAATTTTAAAATTTTAATTAAAATCTAACGGAAAATTATATATATATTTAAAAGAAGATAATAATAGAATTGTTCCATCTACATCCGTCTTTGCATCCGATCATGCTCTTTAATTTATGCCACAAGTTGACCCAACGACCCTTAGTAAGATTTCAAATCTTAGTAAGTTAGTAAGGCTATCCTTACTAATGTAACTAAACATCATTGATCTTTCTGAAACGTTCTAATCAATGACCACGTGGCAGCCAAATAAATATCCACGTTGAAACCGACAAAGCAGACTACAATAGAACTCTAATGCGGTGGAAAGATCTTAGAAAATGCCAGAAAATTTTAAATAGAAACGTAGCATCAGCAGAGCTCAGGATTGGAAAGGACTCTCTCTCTCTTTTTCACCGTAAATTTCGACTTTTGGTTTCTAATTTTCTTATTTTTATTCAAGAATACGGAGACCCTTCAATTATTTAGCGGAGATTTCAGAGTTAGGGTTTTAGCCATAGTGGATTAGGGTTTTAGAGACATAAGAGAGATGATTTTGGTGGCGATTGTGACCGAGTTATTGCTTAAGTACACAGTGTTCCTGACTAGGGTTTTGGAGCAATTGTTCCATGGGGCACCGTTCCCGAGGCGTGTCCGCTCTCTGATACTGAGGAATCTCCCCTTCTCTTCTTCAAGAACATCTCGAAGGACGAGGCGCGGTCCTGCTTAGTAGAAGTTTCGGGTTGATTTCGATTCGGCGAACAATGAGGTTAACTTTGGTTTGGATCGGTATATTTTAGGGTTTTTTATGCGATTTGAATGATGTTTATGAGCAATTCTCTTTAACATCTCTGTAAATTTCGCAAATATCTGCCTTTTTTGGTTTATAACTATATCCTTGAAAATTTCTGAGTCTCTGATTCAAATCTTAGAACGATAGGAATCAAAATTTTGGATGATTAGATTTGGAATTTTTTTTTTCTTTTTTCTTTCTCACTTTATTATATATATATTGATGATGATGACGGGATGTCTTGCGAATGGTAGTTTCAGAGACACAATTATTTTGCAGAAAAGTTCATGCAAAAGCAAAAGAACCAATTAGAGTGCGAAGCCTCGTTTGGGTACGCGGTGGTCTAGTGGAATTCTCTTTGAATCGCTTCTCTAATAAGTGAAGTCCCAAAATGGGGGGGCATTTCGTTGGGTTAGATTCTGGTTTTGGATTCTCTGAATCAGATGAGGAAAACTAATTTCCAGAATCCATAATCTGGTTTAGCAATATTGATTTTTGAAATTGAGCTCGGAATCTAAAATTAGATTATAAGCTAAAAGCAATTTACTCTTTCTAAAAGGCTAATGATTTTTGAACTCAACCCGACAGCCGGACTCAAAACTCACCGAAGTGTCATGTCATATGCAAAGAATTGCAGGTTCTTTCACTCGGGATACACAACTGTACTTTGGGATATACGGCAGGTCGATTGTGTAGATCTGCCATCAGTGGTTATCCATCCAACGGATAGAATCTATGATTCTGTGCCCATGCCACATAACTGAGATTTTGAGTTTATGTGTCAAGAAGAGTTCAAAAATCTGCACTATTTCTAAAAGGTTTTTTTTTTTTTTTTTCTCTCTCAAGTTCTAATTAGGTTAAAAGCTGTGATCTTTTGGATCAATATAAAAAATACTGTTCATTTTAATTTCTAAAACATGCTTTCATCATTTTTATAACCTATGAACTCATGAGTTCATCTCTTTTAATATTTATGAATTTGTAGATATACCACCCCATTCATTGATTATAAAAGTGACAGAAAGAAAATATGTGAACGGTTGAGAACAAGTAAAAGTTATAGAAGCATTCTATTTTAGTTTTTATTTTTATTTATTTTTATCAAATTTCTATTTTAAGATTATGTGAGTCTAATCATAATTGTAAACAACTACTAAAATTGTGGGAATAATTGTTTTAATATTTTGTATTATTGAGATTTTAATTTGAGACAAACTTTTCTGACATTTGAAGACAGTTTAATCTTTAATCAGGGTGATAAATAATTTTAGAGTGTGGTAAGTTAAAATTGGGGTGCCAATGGTAGCGGTCATATTAAACTTGCAATAATGATAAAGTGACCGTAGGCTGAAACCTCACGTCAGCATGAAAGCCAATGAGAATCATAGATGCTTTCATCAAGATATGAGTGGAAAAGCCTATATGAATCTTATCCACTTTCATATCAAGAAATGAGATATGAGATTCCAGCTTGAGGTCACCTACCATGACTCTTTAAATTGGTACCCTACAATACTTTTGTCAGCAAACCAATTTTCATTAAATCAAGGAGCAAAGAAATCACAGTTTAACGTCATTTTGTTACGTGCTTTCTTTAGGCCTGGTGATATGGGGTTAAAATTAAAAATAATGCTGAACTGACCTCAAGTTGCACACCCTGACATGAAAGTGTGAGGTCCAATTTGAGGTCATTCAGCACGATTTTTTCTTTAATTCCGATTGGATTGAAAAATAAAGATGTGTGGCTTGTTTCATTGATCAACATTTCTTATTTGGATAATGTGTGGTTTTTTCTTGTTTACATGAATTTTGATGTAGATTTGTCAATAATTTGACTAATAGAGCCAAAAGATATCATTGGGTCAAGCTTGCTTGGTCTATGCAAAATACACTTTTTGATGCTCAAGTTAGAAAGGAATTCCCGAATATTAGAAAATTTACCTTCTCTGTTTTCTAGTTTTTGCTTAGGTTATTGTAGAAGCAATTTCTCGTTCTACCTTCAGATCTCCCCAGAAGGCTCTTAGCTCGGTGGTCCTGCAAAAAGGATCACTCTGATGATCAAATTAGAATGGAGTCGAGCTATTAAAGAGTTCTCTGAGTAGAATTTTTCTAACCTTTAGTTTGAATTGCAACTTGGTATTTATAGAAATCCTGATTGATGGATTTCTTTTGACATTTTCAGAGATTTGATTCAGAGTAACTGTCTTCTGACTTGTCAGTTGCAGGGGTTACAATTGCCCTAGTAGGCCTGGGGTAGTTACAATCGATCTGTCAGAGTATGGGTTGGTACATCTATCACTTGATGGTTGTGTTGTTGCTTCTTTCTAATTGACCTGTATTAGTCGGTAACACTTTCAAGGATTAACCTCTGTGGTACACTAAATAGGTTGGTAGTTGTCTCACCCATGCTACGTGTCAACATCTCCAAGAATTTCCCTCTATAGCTATTATAAGAAATGTCTCATCGATCAACATTTCTTATTTGGATAATATGTGGTTTTTTCTTGTTCACATGAACTTTGATGTAGATTTGTCAATAATTTGACTTACTGATTCAAAAGATATCATTGGGTCAAGCGGCTGGTTTGATTTATGCAAAATACACTTTTTGATGCTCAAGCTACAAAGGAATTTCTGAATATTAGAAAGTCTACCTTCTCTGTTTTCTAGTCTCTGCTTAGGCTATTATGGTTAGTTTATGATTGTGACACTGAATGAGACTCTCCCTTTACAAATGGGTCGGCAACCTCTTTTACATTTGGTGTTTGGCCTTTAACTCTTTTTAGAATAATCAACCAATTCATTAGGAGTAACAATGGGTTGGATAATATTCATTTACTTAACTCATCCTACCCGAGTTATTCGAGTATGGGTATAAAAAATTTATTCGATTAAGAATTTAGATAAATTTATTCATAATTATTGTTATCCAAATATTTTTTGGGTCGGATATGGATATACATCCTATCTAACTAAAATATCTGTTTTTCCAAATTCAATGCCGTAAATTCACAATAAAATATATGTATAATTCAAAATTAAGATTTTTTCATAATCTTCACAATGAAGTATATATGTGTGTGCAATTTGGATATCCGCTTGAGTACAAGTCGGATACTGATATCCTTTAAAAAATGGATAAATGGTTAGATACGGATATCCTTAGCATAAATAGGTAAAAAATCAGATATAGATAATTGGATATAGAGTTGGATAAGAATATGAGAATACCTCCATCCGATCCACACCCACCTCTCATCGATGTCCTTATTTTGAAAAGATATATGAGAATGCGATGCTTGTGCGATCCCCCATCTCCCCACTTGCATTGCCATGTGGCACCTTTTGTAATTATCTATAACAATGGATTATTAATCACATGGACAATTCTGAAGGTGTGACTTGAACACAAGACATCTTCATTTATTAAGAGAGGCCCCAATACTTTGATTGTAAAAAAATACTCTAAAAAATATAAAATGTAACTTACAAAGTAATACATCATTGAGATCTAGATGGATATAAGGATGGTATGTATCCGACTCGGGTCGAGGAAAATCAACTCATATCCGATCCATTTTAAGTCATGGGAATTTTGTCCATTAAAGTTTTTTCTTTGAGATTTTACTACATTAAATATTATAAGTTTCAATCTTGTGATCTTGTCCCTACATACAAAAAATTGTTTAATTTGTTTATTGGTATAATCTACGAATGGTAATTCTCATTTGCAAAAATTTGAATGAATGTATTATTCATGATTTGACTTGAACATTGAAGTATTTTTACAAATATCATAAGAAAGAGAAATTCGAGTTATCTCAAACAATTCAAAGAGAAAATTAATTAATGAACCCTATAAGAGGGATTTCTTCCAAATACCGCCTAACTTTTGGCCGATATAACCAAATTACCTTTATTTATTTATTTATTTATTACGTCTCTCTATCAATCTTCTCTCATGAGTTTCGGCATCCAACTGTACTGATCTACTCTAAATGATGTTCCAACGCCTCCTTTGATTCAATCTCAAAGACGCCTAATAAAAGCTAAAACATTCCTATAATAAAGTTCCTGCACTTAGCCTTTTATGATTACTGCATGTCTACGATAAGATCTAAATCTCTAGGGTATCAACGCTGCGCTTTGGATTACTTTAGTGTTAAATAATGTGTTCGATAAAATTTGAACCTCCAGGGTATCCAACACTTTCAATAACCTTGGTAATTATCACTGGCCATTACATCTTGTTCAGAATCTTTTTTCTTCTTAAGCCACCTAAGTCAATGCTTTCAATTATGGGGAACTTTGGTAAACCCCCAGCGAAAAATGGTGATATTATTAAATTTACCCACTGTAAAATGAAAGATTAGGTTTACCCCCTTAACTAAAAGTCAATGACCCTTTCTTATGAGTAAATTGTGAAAATTTGATTTTAACAAGTAGCGGATTCAAATTTTTTATTATCAGTTAACAAGCCTATCGATACTATTCAATCGTATCATTATGATTCTTTTTATTTTAATAGAATTCTTATTATATAAAAAGTGTGAAAAAAAAAATTATTTTAAAATTATTTTTATTCAGATCCACTCTAAGGATTCAACTCGTTAAATTTAAATTCAGATAACTCGGATTTCGAATAAAATCTAACCCATTTTCTATCCTATTATTTTTCTCGTTAAATTTCCTTCTTCCACTATTCCACGTCTCACTTCTGTTCTTCTTCGATGGGTTTCTCTATCTTCACAATAGGATACTATGTATGTTACAGGGGCAAAGTTAGAATTTTCTTGTAGTGAGGATAAACAATGATTTGTTGTATAGTTTAAGAATTTGAAGATGAATAGTTTTGATAAGAAATTCAAATGTCTTGATTAGAAGTTGAAAAAATTGATATTTAGATCATTTTCAATAAGTATATGAGCAGGTACGATCAAGAGAAAATGTCGTCAACAAAAAAAAATTGAAGAGGAAGGGGCGGGTTGGTAAAATTGGAGGGAGATGAGTGTGTGGGGGGTAAATAGAGAGAGAGATGAGGGAGTGAGGACAAATGGGGCATGTAATTAATTGAAAATAAAGGGGGTGTAACAAAGTTTTGTGGGGGCAATTGCCCCCACCAGCTCCTTACTAGCTCCGCCCGTGTATGTTGATCGCTTCCTTCTACTAACCTTAATCTTCATCTGGCGATCTCTGCTCAGTAGATTCTGACTTGGAGAGTTGGTTTTGATTTCGTTGCAAGCTTAAAGATTTCTTAAGCGGTGGTGAGATCTTCGGTTCCTGGTAAATCCTCTCTCCTTCAAACTCCAGCTAAGAAACCCTTGATTGTTCTCTTAAATACATATTCTACAAGATTACAACCCATCGTTTTACCTTGCTCTAACCCTGTTTTAGAAAACTTCATCAATTTTTTTAACCCAAATTTCATCTTTTTTTACATCCCCAAAAACGCAATCTTCCCTTGTGATTTGGAACTTGAAATAGATAGATTTTAGGATTGGAGATGACTGGTTTGGAGGGGGAAATGGCTGGTTTGGAGGGGGAATTAGGGTTTTTGATTGTCCGATTAGTTTGGAGGGAGATGACATGTTTGAATTGGATGTTATCTGATAAGTTTATCGGATTCGAATCCAAATATTAATGTCCTACACTAGATTATGTTGGTGGAATAGGATTAATTCGCTTTCGATTTTTATTTTTTATTTTTTATTTTTTTTGCAGGGACCTCAATTAGTTTTTTCTGATTTATGCGAATCGTTTTTTGTTGGTTCTAGCTGATTTTGAACAGTTGGGTCAATTATCTGTTGAAGAAAAATGAAGGGTTTTGGCCCTTTGGGTCATGGAGGATCATTTCCATCCTCATCAAACTTATCACAGTTAGCTCCACCGTTCGCCATTGATCCATCCTTCCCCAAACCAAACCAATTTGGGCATTTTGCTGAACCCCAGTTCTCTGAAGCATCCCATTACTCATTCACATCCAGATCTTCACATGACAATTGGCACCCATTCCGTCCTCCTACTTCCAGACCCAATTCTTTTGATTATCCCCACCCGGGAATTGATCCAATCCGTGGTACGGTTTTACCTTATGCAAGTCCTTACGGACAGCCAAACCCCAACTTCTTGGTGCCCCAGTACCCATCAGCGGCAATGCGCGAGAATAGTTCTTTGATGGCCATCAATGAACCTGGTTTTGATATGTTATCAGCATCTCGTGTTGCTCACTTAGCCCCAGGGAATAGTTTCCGGAATGGGATGAATAGTGGTGGGGTTGGATCGTTGACTTACAATGGCTCATTAAATCAAGGTATCTCCATATCTTTATGGCATGATGTAGAGTCCCAATTAGTATAACATGTGCCCTAAGGGCACACGTTAAAGTGCAATAAATGCACCTTGGAAATAATTATTTGAAGTTATTTCCGGTAAGAAAAAAATATTTTGAGGGAATTTTTGGTAGGAAATTCAATTTTGCAAGGTGTATTTATTGTTAACAAAACCCAATTTTTATGCTTAGTTTTATCATTATCATCCTTGTAGGTCAGTCTGATCATTAATTTTCTTATTCTTGCTTCTTTTTTTTTTTTTTTTTTTGCTTTTTTTCTTTCTATAGTTCATCTCAACCACATTGTGCATATTCTCTTGCTTTTTGTGTACTTATTTTGGCCTTTTTTTGTGAACATTATTTCCCGCATGCATATTGATAGCACCCCCCTCTTTAGTGATATTTTTTGTTTCCAAGTTCTCACTGCATGGAAGCTACATTCTGGTTATGGTCTATTTGTTGCTTGTTAGCTAGGGTATTGTTGTTGGTTTGCTCCCAATGTTATGATTGAAATATACTGGTATTGATTTTTTATCTATTGATGCAGTGAATTAGTTATGTTGCACTAGCTCTATCGTCTCTTTGTTATTGTGTAACAAGGACACTCCTCCACTTGAGAGGAAACAACCAATATGTTCCACTTATTGAACAGGGTTCTATGGTCAGTCCATGACCCGTAGATGCCGAAGGTGTCCATCTACTAAGAATTTTTCATATTAGACATAATATGGTATTCACATGTTGGACACACTGAAAAACTTTTTCAAACAAGTCTCAGTTTATTGAAATATTTTACTCCAGCTATTTTTATATGGTTTAATGTATATTAGTTTATCATAATACATTTTTTCTGCATTCTAACTTAATATGAACCAATGATTTTAAGATATTCATCTCTCAACATATATAATGAACTATACTAACATGTTGTAAATGATCGAGACCTCGCAAACAACAACGCTCCTTCCCCATATGGAGTTCGGAACCCAAAGGCAATCGTTGAGTGAACTGTATCTTCTTTGTGTTAGTTGACCTAAGCCACACCATTACTGCTGGGGTGGGGCTCGGCCTCCGAACCGTACGTGGGACGAGTTTCTGCCTCATACAGCTCGGGCCGAAGACCAGAAAAATTTTAGGAGAGATGGGGGATCCGGTAGGGCTGTTGTTCCTCGTTGGGGTGGGGGGTTAAGCTTGTGAAGAAGCCAGCTTATCCCTCCCAAAAAGAAACCGACCCTATAGCGCTTCGCGTTCTTTCTATTCCATCCCATGGAATTCCGGGATAGGCGGCTAATACTAATATAATAAGTTCAGTAGTCGTCGTCTGACCAATCGGCTCGGACACCAGACCGCTCGTGCCCGCCCATTCTGTCTCGCCCTAAATGGAATAAATCTCCTAGTTACATTGCACCCCAACCTGAGAGGCATTGTGTTTGTGAGAGTTAGTTTGTTTGGCACCTCGTATTGGTGTCAAACCTTGGCACATGCATGCCATGAAAGGAAGCCATGCAGACATTTGACTTTGTCTTTGCTTAGCCGAAAAAACTAAGTTTTTTGTATGTCTAACAACCTGTTAAGCACCACGAACCAAAAAACAAGGACAATACATTTTTTTTTTTTCATTTTCAGATCTTGCTATAAAAGGAATTTTCTGAGACTTCGTTTTCTCATGTATATATGTGCTACAATTTCATTTTCCGTTGTCCTAATCATTCTTTACTTTCCCTTTTGATATTGTTTATGGAGTAGTTGTTTTGTTTCATGGCATCCTCCCATAGTTGAGTAGATGGTAGCGAGACTTATATATTCCTTATGGCATGTTCTCGTCTACGTAGTCAGAAGTTTTTGGCAATGTATAGGTAACAAGGGTCCTTACTTTTAAAAAGGATTATCTATTTATGAATTGATTTGGAAATTTTAGCGTAAAAATATATTGATTTTACAAACATATTTGGACAGCCTTCTCAACCTAGATTTTACAAAATTTTGTAGAGTATTTAGCTGAATCCATTTTTTTGGGATCATGCTTGTTGTTGATGATGGTGGTGGATTGCTTTCGGATTATAAAGGTTTAGTAAACAAAAGATGCACCCAAATATATATATATATATATATATATATGGGGGCAGATCATGGGACATATGTAAAAACAAAGATTTTTCAAAATATGGGTTAGAAGTTTCGGATTGAGCTGATTTTTTGTGAGGATGATCTCTATGATGAGAAGATCATCCTCACAAAAAAATCAGCCAAATCTGATACTTCAAAATCCATCAAAAGTGGTTTGCAAATTATTTGTAAAAAATCGACGGTCCACTTTCTAACTCACTTTTGATGGGGTTAGAAGTTTCAGATTGGGCTGATTTTTTTTAGGATGATATTTTCATCATAGAGATCATCCTCACTAAAAATCAGCTCAATCCGAAACTTCTAACCCTTATTTTGAAAATTGATTGTTATTACATTGTTTTTGCATATGTTTTTACTTATGTCCCATGATCCACCCCCTATATATATATATATATATATATAGAGAGAGAGAGAGAGAGAGAGAGAGAGAGAGAGAGAGAGACACGCACACCAATCTAACCCAAAAACCTAACAACAAAGAAATGCAATAAACATAATCCCATCTCTTCTGAAAATCTTCAAAAAATAATTTTTCTTAACTGCAACCTACAACAAATCCAAGACACATGCATAACAACAGAGAATACTTTTCTTACAAATACAAATCTGATTCATATGCAGAGCAACAAAGAACTTTTCTTACATGTATCCTATTATTAACATTCTTTGTTTAGTCTTAAGTACCTAATAAGCACAACCACCTTATTTTTCTGGAAGCTATCTCCTAATCCTAGAGTTGTCAAAGTCCATTTTATTTTTCACTTTTCCTTTTTTATCTCATTGTTATTGTTGGGCTCGATAACAATGACTGATTCTTTTCCTGTACAAGAATTATTTTCGCCTAACAATCAAATACAACTCATAATACTTTACCTAACATCAATGTTGACGTTCATGCCCAACACTAAGCACAACTCAAAACTTTACCTTATTTATGTCACCTTACTATAATTCTTTTTATTGATTCCACTTGGGAGTCGAGTGAAACTCAAGTTTGTCTTGATTCCAATCGGGAGTTGGGAGAGACTCGACTTGGCCTTTGTTCTAGTTTGGAGTCCAGTGAGACTCAGTTTGGCCTTTATTATCCTTAGGAGTCGGGGTTGACCATGAAGAGAGTTCGGAAAGACTCATCTTGGTTTGAGCTGTACCCAAAGGCCATTTAGGAGTCGATGATTCCCTCGGGAGTTAGGAGTAACCATGACGGGAGTCAGGAATGATCTATATTTGGTCTGATTCCACACCTAAAAGGCCACTCGGGAGTCATGAGTTACTTGGCTTGTTCTTGATGACACATTGGAGTCGAGATAGACTCAACTTGATTTTGATTCTATTTTGAAGTCAGGAGAGACTCAACTTGGGAGTCTCGAGTTACCTATCTTGGTCTAATTCCACTCCTAAAAGGCCACTCGTGAGTCAGGAGTGACTCAACTCGGCTCAATTCTTCTTAGGAGTCAGGATTGACCATGGTGGGAGTGACCATGATAGAATTCCCATAACATCCTTTTGCTTATTCTTTCTGTTGCCACAACATCCCTTTTCACCTACTTTTTCTTTCAAATTCATGTACATCAAAGTTGATGTTCATGGCACACATTAAACTTTGTGTATCACACACATTTTTTGCATTGTTTACATATGCAAGGCATCATATGCATCAAAGTTGATGTATGTGGGTTATCATAAAAACAAATATTTAACTTTTATTTTCCATTTAACCTACTATGCAAAGTCCAAACGAGCTTAACTTTTTCACTTGGAATTTACACATGCCTTATGTTTACCTTTACCTTTGTTTTTGTCAAAGAAGCCTGGGATCTCTGATTGAAATTCAAGTAGAGCACAGCTTCTTATTCAATCCCTTGGTCCCATGGATAACGCCATTTTGTGGGGTAAAATAAGCGATGCCATCGATTTTTCCAGATTTTCCCCCAACAAACAACTTTGCTTTGCCTCACAAAGAAAATGGATGAAAAAAGACTCAAAACAAAAAATTTGATGATGGGGTTCGTCGTGAATGCAGACTACATCCCTAGGATCCAAAGAGCCATTCCATTGTTACATCACTCTCCTGTTGCATTGTAGCTCTCATGGCCCTTTTTCCTCCCCTTCGACATGGCAGCCCTCCCTTAAAATAGATAGTAAAAGTAACCCTAAAATGAAGGAATCAATCTCCTCACCCAAATCAAGGAATTCTGAATACCAAATCAATAATCATCCAGATATAGACACTCCCCAATCAATTTGGAGGTTTCTATTTCATGATAAGACTCAATTTTTATCAAGATTTGATGTAATTCGAATTATGCCAATCATTAGGGAAAACTCAGCCCAAAAAAGGGACTTCGGTGATGCGTTGGTTCTCCCCACCAAAGTAAATTATTCCTCCAGAAGTGTATATACAATTTCAATTATGCTGTGAGCAATTCAGTTTTCAACCCACCAACTGAAGTTTGGTGTATGTTCAGCAAACTGGCTTTTTATACAGTTCATAGCTTATTGCACCCCTTATGATATTGTTTTGTTTTATGGTGCTTTGAAATGGATACCTCATACATGCTTAAAGAAGTTTTGCTGAATTAGATGTTATTTTTATTACATTGCCCCAGATCTTGGCATTGCTGCTATTCAAAGCCATATGAGGGGTATTGAACCACTTCATGAGTCAAACTATGAGAAGTGGAAGTCCCAAGTAGATATTGTTCTGGGACATCTGGAGTATGATGTGGCCCTACTTGAGCCCAAACCCAATGAGCCTGACCATACTGCTCCTGAATCTGTGAAGGCAAATTATCAAAAGTGGATTAAAGCAAATCGTATGTGCATTATGATTATTCGAGGTTTAATCTCTGAGATTATAAGGCTTGGAATACCTGAAACAGATTCGGCCAAGGAGTTGATGGACATTATTAAAACCCAGTTTGTAGGGTCAACGAAGTCGCAGATTAGCACCACACTATCCAAATTGTGCTCATTGAAATTTAATGGCCAGGAAAGTGTGCGTGACCACATACTCAAGATGGTGAATTTGGTATACAGGCTCAAGGATTTGAAGATGGAATTAAATGATGATTTTTTAATCCATATGGTTCTCATTTCTCTCCCAAGCATTTATGATGCCTTTAAAGCAAACTATATCTCCATAGAACAGAAGTGGAATGTAAATGAGCTCATCAATGAATGTGTTCAAGAAGAGGCAAGGCTTAGGCAAGCTAAGGTTGATATCACTCATGTGAAAACTTTGGGGGTAAAGGCAAAGGTTTTTAAGAAGTCAGAAAAGAAGGAACCAAGAGCAAATAAGAAGGTCCTCGCAGCTAAGATTGAGGAAGAAGCCATCTGTTTTTTTTGTAAGGAGAGTGGTCACATGAAAAGAAATTGCATAAAATTTAAGAATATGTCAGAGAATAAAAAAGGTGAGTTATAGAATGAAATATAGTAGATACTTCGTTTAATACTTGGTGGGTGAACATGAGAAAATATTCATAGTTTTTAATGTTTGCAGGGTTTTCCAAACCTACAAATGCTTGATGAAGAGGAGTGGCACATGTACATGGAGAATGCAAAAATGACCCAAAGTTGAAGGCTATAATGTTTTTATCTTTTTATTTAATGATGGATCTATTTTAGATTTGTTTGATACCGGCAATGTGCCATGTCAAAGGTAAAACTTAAGTCTATGTTTCAAGATCCGAGGCACTTGGTTTTACTTTTGGAGTTTATGTTAGTTTTTCACATTATTTCGGAGACCATATTTTTAGTTATGCTATTTTGTGTGATGGCTTATACAATTAGTGGTCGTATGTTTATTTATTTATTTTAAAAAAATTATGTTATTTTAAAGATTTGTTAAAGTGAATAGTCCTCCCATGTTATGGTGTGAGACTAGGTTATGCTTCCAAAAATTTTATTGAATGACCAGTCATGGAAATAGTCACCAAAGTCATGATTTAATCACGACTTTTTGAAAAAGTCACGATTTAAACACACACACACACAAAAAAAAAAACATGATTTCATCGTCACTTTTAAAGGGTTTTCTCGCACACCATTTATTCTTATAGTTTAAAGTAGGATTTGATGATATAAATGATAACCCCACTTACTAGAAAATAATACATTATCCTAGAACTATTTCGATTTTCCCTCAATTTTTCTGTTTTTTTCGACTTTTTCCCTTGCCGACTTATTCCAGAACCCCGACTTGGTGACTATGGTCGGGGAGAAAGTCTTGGATGAGTTGAATTTCGGCGATCTTGCTCATGTAGTTTGTGAGGGCATATCAATAAAGGGAGATATCATCTCCTTTGTTATTGATCTTAACATGCTTATGTTAGGGATATCACATATGACTTTAGCTAATAATAATGATGCATTATTTGCATGAATGGTTATTTCAGCTATGAGCTCAATAGTTCCTCCATTTAATGCAAACAGAAGAGATCTCTCGATGGATATATATTTCTTCTTTTTTCTTTTCTATTTTTTTTTTTAGTTGTGAAAATGAAGAAATACATTGCTGCAGTCCAAGCAGGAGATTGTTAGAATTCAATGGTCTTGGATGTGATATGTGTTTGTTTTATTTTACACGATAACAGTACTGTGGGATTCAGTACTTGATTACAAAGAGAGTCAAAAGCTTTATTACCAATTAAAGCAATTGTTTTTTGTGGGTTGTTAGTTATAAGTCAGAATGTGAATTACAAAGAAGTATATTTTTTCTTGTAATCTGTTGGTAGCGCATGGTTAGGAAGAAACATATATGATATCTTCTGTGTAGCATATCCATGTCTGACACATGCCAGCAGAATTTTTATTTCACAATTTCAATAATAATTTATTTGTGTATTTTATTTCCAACTTTTTACATATTGCAGTAATGTTTTGTAATGTATATCAGCTTATTTATTCCTATTAAAAGTGTCGTAGAATTTACATATTGGTTAGCACGCACTGGGAATCAGTGTGGTAACACTTTGTACTGGTATCAAACACCGATCTGTGTGTCTTTATTAAATGAGATATTTTTCTCCTCATTCTACTAGTCAAGGACAGAAAGCTTGGTTGAAGGGTCAGCAGAAGAGTAAAAATAGAAACACAAGAAAGAAGAAAAAACTCCACATCTGGAGACCTTTTGGTTTGCACATCAATTTCATGGTGTGTCAGGTATGCTAAAATTGCTGGAATATTTGTACATTTTTCTATTTGTTTTACATGATGATAGGTGTCAGGATCTTTATTTTTTTGGCAATATCTATGAGCACGAGTACTATAAGAACTCACTTTCAGTGACAGAAGACTTGGCTATGAAGAGAGTGGAATGGAGGTATAGGATTTGTTTAGCTGGTCACAAAATTTTTAAGTCGAGGCTTTGTTGTTGTTTCAGTCTCCACCTTTTCCTTCTTCTCCTCTCTCTCTCCACTCCAATTTCATTCTTCTTTGAATCTACCTAAGTTTCAACTAGGGTTTCAACAACGATTCTTGGTACAAGAAGCAATACCCTTAGAGCTTGCAAAATAGGTTAGCAGGAAAAAAACATAGAACTTAACTCCTAATCTAAGAGGAGTTAGAAAATCTCGAAAAAAATTAAATCAAATAAAGCTTCATTTGGTAGGTCAATACTGAATTCTTCAACATAGATTCTGTAGGATCCTATCAAATCTACCTGAAAGGTCTTGGTAGGTGCCTACCAATCATGGTTTTAAATCTCGTTCAAGACGTCTCGGTATCATCCACCAACGAGACGGGTATCAGACAAGATTTAAAACCATGGTTCATTTGTCTCATTGTTGAACGAGACTACTCGAATGTATCGGAAAACTCGTCCGAGATGACTCGGTCTAGTTCATGGATGAGACGAGATGTCAAAATGAGTTTTAAAACCATGCTACCGATTGGGACTCGGTAGGATTCTATTGAATCTATGTTAAAAGAATTCGGTACTAACCTATTGCATGAAACTTCATTTGATTTTTTTTTCGTTACTGAGATTTTCTAACAACTCTTAGATTAGGAGTTGAGGTTTCCACGATCATTGCGAACCTATTTTGCAAGTTCTAAGGGTATTGTTTCTTGTACCATGAATCCTTGTTGAAACTTGTGTAGATTCAAAGAAGGATGAGAGAGAGAAAAGGAGGAGACCAAATGGGAGATTCAGTTGAAATTACTCTCCTTTCACCCACATTTTTAGGTGGGGGGTGAAAACAGTAAGTGGGTGAGACGAGCAATAAAGTGTGCAAATAGTGTGCCCCTTGTAGAAATTCAATATCAACAAGAAAAATATGATATGAACATGTTATCATTTGGAAAATCGGTAGGGATAGACTGCCTTTGATGTAATTTCTTTAGATAGCGTAACGTGCCAAATAATATGATTGGAAACCTAGTTTACACTTGCATCTACTTTTGTTTCACCCAACCAATTTGTGTATAGATGATGATGTTTGCAGTTATGGGTATTGTAAAATGAGGTGTTGACCACTTTCCCTGTTGCATCTTTTTCCTCATCAGTTCATCTATGATGCATGCAGAAACTATTGTCTTCATTTGCTCACGGTAGCTAATCTTCCATCAATGGATGATGCAACTTACTAATATTTGTAGAACTCTGCTAATCAATAGAAAATAGAATTAAGATTGTCTTTCTGGTTACTGTTATTTACGAAGCAGGAGAAAATAGAAGCTGAAAAGGATGGTGCTTCCACATAGATTCTCTGTATTCAATTATCTAATAAAATCACTTAATGAAAGAAAGTAAACTATATTCCTATTCATTTAAAACTGTCCATGATCTCTTCCTGAATCTTTTGATTTAATTGGCTCTCACGCCAAATTATTTATGGAGCATTCCCTTATCTTTATTTACAATTGGTGATACCCTGGAAATTATCTCACAAAATTTCAAGTCATTTTCAGATATGTAACCTCATGAAAACTTCATTTAAATTTGAGAATTTGAGATTACAATTAAATCATTAATTTTGGTCCTTATCTATTTATATAGAATGGTCGAAGTTTATGTGACAATTGGATTGTTTATGATGTTTTGTTAGAATCTGATTTCTACATCAAAACCTTGTTACAAAAACCTAATTTGATCACAGTGGTATAGGTGAAATATGATATAATCTTATAAACAGAGTATATAGCTTGGCCCAATTCAGATTTTTCTGCTCTAGCCCGACCTAGAGAAACCCATTCCAGTCCCTTTGGTCCAGTCATGGTCCTGTCCCAGCAAGCTAATAAATTCAAGGTCAAGACTGGCCCAATCAGCCCCCACTCCCCAAATGGTCAAATTTTTAGTTTTTAATTTTTGTTAAATCATTTTAAATCAGTTGACCTTATGTAAGTTTAGGAGATTTCAGTGGAACCTTGAATAAGAGAGGTGATCAGGTTTTAAATGTACATTTTTGGAAGGTGGTTATTATATTTGGTTACATTCAACTTCATCATTTCTTCTGCCTCCTCATCATCCCTCCCCCCCCCCTTATCAAATGAGTTCCTTAACCATTTTGGGTGTTACAATGAAGAACTGTTGAAAAATAAATAAAAACCATGCTAACAAGAACATTCAAACACAATATCGTATCTTCATAAGCAGAATAGCTTTTGATAAAAATGGGTTTTTAATTTCAAACAATTTTGTGTCATCAGATAGATTTTAATATCAAACAGTGATTGAAAGAAGAATGAAGATTGAGGCTGATGGGTGGGGTTTTTTTTTTTTTTGGAAAAAATAGTTCAAGGATCAAAAAATCAATAAACCTAATATTTTAATATATATATATATATATAAGCCCCATAGCAATTTGACTCCCCACCCTTCAAATTAATGGGTTTGGAGTTGAAAAATGTAGGATTTGCACGTTAGACTGTACGTCCTTACGGGTCAAGCTTACCAAACTCGCGGTATTCTTCGGGAGAAAATAAATTTCTTACAAAAAATATTCAGAAAAATGGATTTACTTTTTTAAGACAATGTTTACTGCTTGATTAAGCTTGGAAAAATATCATAAGATGATAATATCAAGTGGGAGTTATTTTCTTGTGACGTCCAAAAATAGAGAGAAGAGGATCGAATATACAAGTGATAACTCAGATAAATTTAGCTCGTCACCCATTGAAAATCAAACCAACGGGTAATAGCAAGGAAACACACAACTCCTTCAAAAGTTAAAGTGCTAAACTTTATTCAAATTTATTAGACCAAAAACAATTACAACTACGAATACCGAAGCCAAGATGTTGAACCAAAAGCAAAAAAAAAAAAAAAAAAAAAAAGTCAAGATTGGTTAATTTTTATTTTTCCAACCAATTCAGACGCCCTTGAGTGTTTTGCCCAATTCTGTTTGGTGGACTTTAAACTTGTGGACCTATTTGGGTTGGGTCTATGGATCTATGTAGCGCTCCAAAGTCATCTTCTTACATCCGTAAAAGAAAAAAAATCACTCTTAAAAAGATTATTTTATTATGGAAATGTGCAATTGTACCCCTGCAATTTGCGACGGCATTTGGTTCGGATTATAGACTTTTATTTTTGCTCATAATCGAATTCTAAAATCCAATGCGTTTGGTTTGCTCAATTTTATTTATTTTTATAATCAGAAATGAAGAAAAAAATAAATAAAGAATTTGAAACAGCTCTCAACCTTTTTTCTTTAAATCAAGGTATCTGACCTCTTAGAACACCCGATTAATCCTCAGGGTACATACAAGCAGTCACCTCTCCACACTCATTAAGTAATTCTTTAAGAAAAATCATTGAAGATGACCACAAAGGGGGTTCGAACTCAAGACCTCAAAATGCTACATATGGTTTTGGTCACCTCACCAACCCTTTGGGGGTTAAACCGCTCTCAACTTTTTTTCTCTTAATTCTCATGCACACACAATCCAGCTGTGGCATTTTGGGTTCAAGGGCTTGCTTGGAACATGCAAATCTTTTTCAATTGTAATATATTTTTGAAATACATCTAATAATAATAAATTTTGATATAAAAATTACAAAATCATCATAATTCTTTTAGGCTTCCCTCTTAACTATATAATTTTCTCGAAAACTAATAAATAAATAAAAACTTGATTTTTTCTCCCAAAAACCCTTTGTCTACAATCTCTAAGCTAAATATTTTCTACTCTCGTCTATTTCCGTTCCGTCGTCAGGGTCCACTTAGTCTCATGACGCAGTTCTACGTGCTCGATATCAAGGCAACCTTCAACCTATTGCTCGGAAGACCTTGGCTTCATCAAGTTAGGGCAATCTCTTCGACATAACAATCTCAAGATGTGTAAATGGGTAAAATTATCCATATAACTTTTCAGAAATAGTATTTGTCAAATGAGATTTTGATTAAAAATCAATTTTTAGAAACAAAGTAGCCAAATAAGATTGGATTCTGGAAATAAATTTATAACAATCGATAATCAGAATAGAGAATCAGGCTCTACCATCTATAAACCAAACGCTCCTAAATGTTTTTGACAAGTTGATTCGACAAGTTGGTTACCTTGAGTTCTAGGATCTAGTCACCTCAAAATCCAATTACCTTGAGTTTTGGGTTGACTTGATGAATATTAAAACTATGGACCAAGTAAGGAAGCTAAATAAATGAAGATTGTAGTACACACATTACATGGAATAAGCTAGTGGGCTGTATCCATTAGGTATTCAAACTATAATATGTGGGTTGTGGTGGAATTATCCACACCCACATTAAATGAAAGAAGAAAGGGTCTTAGTATCATAGCTCACATCCTCTCTCTCTCATGAGAAAGAAACTGCTTTAAATTAAATTCCACTGTTTCTGGGTATCACCTGCCACCACGCAAAGTTGTTATTGCCCAGAAGAAAATTAATATTAGCTTTTTTTTTTAAATCTGAACTCTGCAGTTCTAGAATCAGAACGAACTCAAAAAGAAAAAAAAAAGAATTAATTATATCAGATTTTTGTTCTTTTCTACATCATCTCTAAAATCAGATAGACTAAATGAGTCCAATTTATCTTATCCATTGATTTAGGTCTCTATGATGAGGATTAAAGAAGGAAGATGAGGTGTGTAAACTGTGAAGTCCACAATACTAGTAGCAGTTTTTTGTTGACTTTTGTTCGCAGTTTCTGTGGTTTTACTTAACTTTTAGTAGAAAAGAATGTAAAACGCGTGCTTATCTATTCTACTCCAATCTGTCTCGTAGTAGTTAGTAGGCTGCCGCTGCACTTTTGCATGGACCACGTTTCATATTTCTATGCATTAAATTACGTCCTTTTTTTCCTCTTGGTTGATAACGTCTTCGTTCTTATCATGTCACGTGTCACGAGTCACGACTCAATAATAGGGGTACAACTTGCTTCGGTTTGGGTTCAAATTGAAACTGATATCAGTTCCACTAAACAAAAACCAGAATCCAACCGAATTGCACAACTGAACTAATTCAGGTCAGTTTAATTTGGATGGATTCAGTTATATTGGTTGCCAATATCGTATAGAGTCGAGATCCCATACACAGTGTACCGTTTCTATAGTAAGGAACGGGGCCCACATGACATAATTTTGATTAGGAAACAATTGCATTGGGCTGAGGTGTTTTAAACACCGACTAAGTAGGCACCTATCCTATTTCCTATTTTATAGGAACGGGACACTGTGTTGGATCCTGAGTCTACCCTATAAACAAAGGTGGAGTCAAGATTTTGCCCATATGAAGGCATTTAAGATTTTAAAAAAAAAAATTTGAGGACAACTAAGAGTGGATTTGTTTGGGGGGCAATAACAGTGGATTTTTTATCGATCGCTAATATATATGTCACAATAACTCATTAGTGTATAGACTTTGAAAATTCTTGCCCTCATTGTAAATCTGCCCTTACCTATAAACCGAGCATGCTTGGAAGCAACATATTTTTTAATGAAATAAATAAGTAATAAATACTTTATATGATTAGTCATTAATCTATGTCGTGATTCTAAGGCAGCAAACACAATAAGAGAGAGAGAGATGAGAGTCTAATTCTTTTAGGAGTTTCCAATTTTAATCTGAATATCCTTTTGGATGAATGATCTGAAATAGTTCATAATAAATTAGTATTTATTTATTAATTTTATATGGATTTGGTCCTATACAAGCCTTAAATTGAGAATCGAACCAAATCAATTAGTTCTATAATTTCTTAATTCAGAATCGAACTGCAAGTTGTTGCAAACTAGCCCCAAGTTGTGGGTTTGGTTCTTTATTTGAACCAGACCAAGTTACCCTCCTACTCGGTGACCCCTTAATAATTTTTTTACTTAAAAATATTAAATTATATGATATACAATTTTTTTGAATTTAAAAGTAATTTATTTATCAAAAATACTTTATAGGCAAGAAAATTTCCTAATCGTACCTCCTTGTGGCATCCAAAAATATAATCGGATGCCACACTTGGTAGGGTACAAAATTTTAAGAACTTTAAATGAATGATAATTAAAAATGATAAATTTTTATTATTGGATTTAAATTTTAAATTTGGGAGTTCAGTGTAAAAAAAACTTTGATTAGGCAAGATAAAGTTTTCTTTATAAATTTTGTTTTAGTATAGGGTCTAGATCAATTTGGCAATTCATGTGGGCCCAGCACGCCTTATTAAGCACCTCTAGCCTGACTATTTTTTTTAATTATTATATAATAATAATTATTGATAAGCCTAAGCTAGTGTGGCACCTGCCTGCTAGCGTAACTATATATTTATCTACTAAGGAATGCTACGACCACACTCCTCCCAGAAGTGTTGTCGTAACTCTCTTGTTCTTCCCTACACAGGATGCATTCACGTTTGGACAATACATCTCTTATATACCTTATGTTTTTAAATCGGTGGCATACCCCTTGACATCACTCTACCCTTGTCAATTAATGTAAAATGACCTAAAAATCCTTGATTTTACTTTTCAAAATATGTTATGTTCAACCACTTGAATAAAATGGCGATGTTGTCAATCAGTTTCAAAACTTAAAAAACTCTACTTGATAATCATCGTCAAATATCCAGTTTTGTGGCAGTAGATGATAATTAGACATCCCCCCAAGTCTGGATTAGAAACGATCTGTTATCCAAAAACTTAGAAAAACATCAATAACCCACCCTTGAGGACTACCTGGTCCTGAATCTGAGAAGACTTCAGATCCCGAAGTCTAGCAGTATAAGATGGTCTTGTTTATTTGTTTTGTTGAGGAGGCATGCAAGCAATGGAATGACTTGGACTTCTATCATTTCTTGGGGGTAGATTTGATCAGCTTGTCAGCTTTAAGTAACTATGAAAAATACTCCTTGGATGATTTCATGAACCATTTGACTAAACATCAATTTTTGAAGGAAAAAATGACATCCAAAGTGTAATTTTCAAGGGTAGGGGAATGGCACCAAAAAGTATGAGACTTTAGACATCGATTTCTCAAAAATCGATGTCTAAAAACCACCTTATATGCACATTTTTTTCATCCAAAGAATAGACAATGGTTTTTTTTTTTACTATAGACATCATTTTAAAGTAATGTTTGAAGTCTTTTTTTTAGTAAAATTAGTTTTCTTAGTGAAGAAGATTGGATCTACCCATGGGCGTAGGCATTGTTGCTAAATCACATAAATCTTGGTATTCTTCGTTTAGTTCTTTATTTTCTTTGCTATTTTTTCTTTATTGTATTGAATATGTATTTCCAAATTTACAACAATATATTGTTAGGTGCTGGATTTTTACCAAGAACTTGTAAAGTGTAGAAGATTTTCCAAGATCTATGGAGAAGACCTAAGGATAAATTGGTTAAAAATAAATGTTTACAACTCTGCAAAAGGGAGCCCCAATGAGGGGAGGTACCATCAGGGACATCCATGAAAAGTTAATCAAAGCAGCTTCATGATTCCTCAAAATAGGCTCAAATAAATATGGCCGAGTGTAGAGTGTTAGTGAAAGGCCTGGACTTAACAAATCTAGTCGGATTAAACGTTATAATTGAAACTGATTCCATGCTCTTAGTTTGAACAATGCAAATCTTCCTTGGAGAACAAATTTTATTTCTTCATCTAATACTATATACTTTTCCAAACTCATCATGGAAAACTAAGTATATCTGACGAGAATGTTGAAGTATGGTTCAAAAACAATTAGGCCCGATCCAAGTATGTGTGTGTATTTTGAGTTGGTTGAAAGTAATCTTGGGTTGAGTTTGTAACTTATGTAAGTGACCCACTTATGTAGTGTTTTTAAAAGGGATTTTGTTTTCTTTTATTGTAAGAAGAGTAACTTCAAGTCTAAATCTTTTATTGAAAAGAGAGTAGAAAAAGAGAGAAAATCCAAGAGATGAGAGGTTTAGAAAGATTGAGATCTAGAAGAAGATGAAGTTAAGTAATAAAGGTGATTCCTTATATTGATTTGCTTCGTTTTCTTCATAGTGAAATCGAGCTCCAACGCTCATACCTCCGTGGACGTAGCCTTTGGGTGAATCACGTAAAATCTCGTGTTGTGAGTATTGTGTTCTTACTCTTTTCTTTGTGTGATTGTTTATCTTCTTTGCATTTGCTACTATTAGTTGAGTTATCCTTCATTGCCATTATTAAATAAGGTCTTGGAAGGTGTGGCATACAAAGTATTTGGTAAAATACACAATAGGCATTTGATCAAATTACCATGTGAGCTTTACAAAAGTGTTCACATACACAACAAAGGTAATATAGTTGCAAATGCATTAACAAACTATGGAGTTGAGACAAAATCATCAACTAATTTTAGAGGTCTACCATCTTCAAAATGTTATATGGGAGATCACTTAATATTGCCTGACTCTTTGAATTGTAAATTAAGGGACTTGTCCCTCTGTATTCTCTTTTTTTCCTTTAGCATACTCTTTACTTACTAAGCAAAGGAAAAAAGACACAAATGGGGAAAATTTTATGCAATCAAAGAATGTACTCTAGAACGATATAATGAATTGGTGTCATAACGCCTAGGGACATAGCAAGTTATGCGGTGAACGTTGTCAATGTTTCTTGACTTTCCTTGTGTTCTTCCAATTTTGAGTTTTTATTTATTTATTTATGATATTTCATTTTATTATGGTAACTAGTAACAAATTTATTATGTTGTTACTATCATAGTTAAGGGAAATAAAAAATATATTTTCTAAATAAGAAATCTACAAAAACAAAAAATGTCCTTTCTTAAAATATTAAAAATTTGTAAATTAAGATATAAATATTACATTAAATAAGTATTTTGTTAACTCAAAATTCCTAAAAAATGAAATTTATTTTATGAATAGTTCTTATAAAAATTATCTGTAAAATAAATTAAGTTAACTAAACAAGCCTCTCTTCTTTAAAAAATAAAATCTATATATTTTTTATTATTTCAAGTACATCATTGTAGTTACAATTCTCTCATTTTTACTAAAAGATAAATAAATATCAACATATTCAAAAAATGTAGAAATAACTCTAATAAAGCAATAAATTTACTTAAAAGTCGATTGAGCTAGTTTAGATAAGTTCATTTATTGTTCATGACAGAATACAAATCCAATTAGAATGATGTACACCAAATCATGAACAATAGAGATTTTATAAAGTGTGCGAGAAAAAAGATAGAAATTACATGTATGAATGAGTGGATGTGGATCTGATGATTGGATCCTCATCGGATAGATACCAAATCGACCCTAATTCAACCCAGAACCGATCCGTTGACAGTCCCATGAATGACATAACTATGAGCTACTGTTTCTTTCCAGTTTTGGGGTGTACTAATACTGGTGATGATACTGTACAGCTCTTTTGGGTGAAAAGTGTGAAGGGCACAGAGATCGATGGACAGGATTGAAAGTAACCCATCTTATTTAAATTTCTATAAAGTCTAGAAATGGCGAAAAGGTGGGTCTGGTGTGCAAGTTTCTGACTCCATGCAAGGAAAGCTGCGTAAAAAGAGTACGTTTTCGTTACTGTTGTCTTTCTTGATTCCTTATCGTACGCACACTTAACCCACTATCCTACACTGACCCTACTTTAATTATAATAATATATGCATCCGCAATGATTGGAGGACCCCCATCATCTTTAGGATCCATCTTATCACCATCAATCTGTCGCTTGATGATGATCACTTCTTCTTTCACAGGCATCGAAAGCGATGTCGTGCGAACATGCCACGTCGAATACTCTGAATCATTAACTTTATTTAATGTTGTTGGAACCTCCTTTTGGTCTCTCTATATGTCCATTGGATTTTAAAAAATATTTAAATCTGATTGGTGATTTGATTATTTCTTTATATATATATATATTAAAGAGATTCTATTGTCAAACCAACTTTTGCTTATGCCACCCCAATTCATTTGTAAATCACCAAATTAAAAATTAGCACACTAATGTGGTGGCACTAGCAAAAGTTGGTGTGGCACATTATGTGAAAAAAAAGGTAAGTTCATGTCAAATTCGATCAAATTTAATTCTTTTTTCATGTAGTATTTAAAAGAGTTACATCGAATTTACCCATTTTTTCACATAGTTGCAATATAAGCTCTCTATTATTATTAGGGTGGTTTAGACATAAACTCAACTTTATATGTAAACTTGGTCTTGCTCATAGATTTTTTTACTAAAATGCAGCTTGGATGACCATGCAAGAAATTAATTTGTATCAGGTACATAATATAACACAAGATATAATTAGTACAAGAGATTCCGAAAGAGTATTGTTAACTACTTCTTTATTAAATGCCAAAAGTATGAGCTCTATCATGCTCTGCAATCTCATCATCATCAAAGCTTTATCCCAAAGATCAATTTTTGTTGACTAAACGAATCATGTTCTTCAATTCAACTTTTTTGTGAACAATAAGACAATTTTAGAAAATTGGATTTGAACTATGGGGCAATGGTGCTAAGGATGCAACCATGGACTTTGTTTTTCCTTTTTTTTTTTTTTTTTTTTTGTCAACAATGTAAATCATGAATTGTGTGTACTAGATTTCCTCAAATAACTTTGGCCATGGTTTCGTAAAAGTATTATATTGGGGGTTTTAAAAGAAAAAAAAACAAAAATATAGGGGACTTTCTTTTCTGAATAAAACTGATATTTGATGGGTAAAGAAAGAAAAGAGAAACATTAATAACAAAGATTATCCTTTGTCTTTAAAGTTATAATGGTCCCCTATTAGGGGTAGAATTGAGATGGGTTATGAATGCAAAGAGGGAGGGGCAAACACACAAGCTTTTTTATGGAGGTGAGCTGGTTAGGGACCATACTACTTTTTAATTGATACTTTAATGAAAACTAGGGATACTTTAATGCTTTAAAATAGGGAAAGCCTTTCAACTAGGATGCAGTTGGGATCGCTATTTTTATGAAAAGAAATATATCAAATGTATTGCTTATGGAAGTTACTAAGTTGAAGGAATTATAAGGTAATTTGAATTCCAAGAGGAAGTTAAGTTAAATTATTGAATTTTTGACATTTACCACATTGTCATGTTTCGCCTCAAAATACAAAATGGCACTTGGTATAAAGAATTAGAATTTAGATCAAGTATAAAGTCGAGTCCAAGGGTTAAGTCGGAGTTAGGCTCAAAGACACTTTCTGTATGTCTTAGAGTTGGACACAGTATGTACCAACAACTGAGCCCTAGAATTAAACGTGTACATCCAGTGTGTGAGTGGCGTATCGGATTAAGGAAGGGAAGGACTAAATAACCCTAAGCAAAAAAAATTAAGAAACAAGGGGAGAAGAATAAAATAAATAAATAAATAAAAGATATACAATTTCCTATCGTAATAATTTCTGTTGTATTATGAGTGATTTGGGCATCGGAGTGCTTTTGTAGGTACACCTTAACGTTAAGTAAACTCAAAATCAAGAAAATGGCAACAATCTAGACTCAAATGCAAATCTCGAGATACTTTGCGAATCTTTTGCATCCACACATTTGCTACAATGAAGATTAAGTAAACTACCAATCTCTTTGCATTGCTTTAATTTCCAGCAGTTGGAAGAGTTTCCAGCAGGATTGAACAATTTGGTAATGTTTGCTTATAAACATTAGGAGGAAAGAAAAAAAAAAAAAAACCAATGTGGGAGTGATATTTCATCTTTTTAAGCTTTTACTTTTTTCCCTCTTTTGGAAAGAGTACTGTTTACAAAAAAATAACAATGTCACTCGAGGATGACCCAATTGGACCAGACACCATAATGCTTCTTCCTAAAATGTTCTTCCTCCCTCAGCACTCGCGCTAATCACTGTGCTTATTTTACTCATAAAATGTACTAATCACTGTGCTTATTTCCCATTATTCATTTGTACTTTAGGAACAAAATTTATAAAACAAAAAACAAAATCCTTGAATGGCATGATACACATTTAATCTTTGCTAGAAATCATCCAAAAGATTGACTGCCAAGTCTTAATTATGAGTTCGGTTAGAATTGAAGATTTTGAATCTTCATTTGGTGGTGGAAGAGATTTTAGCACAAATGATGGATACATGTGAACATCAGCAGGTGTTTTCCATGATTCTGCTAGTTGGATGACCATGATCCACATTTCATTTCACACACCAACAGCCATGAGACTAATTTATTAAGATTTAATTTCACCAATATACGTAGTGATGCTAGAAAAAACTGGAGGCCAGATCTAGTCAGTCCGTAGAATATGCTACCATTTAAGTTATATTAGACTTGTTATTCCAGAAGGGTTAAGAAAAGGAGAGAAAAATATAGAAGAAAGATTTTTTCTTCCATTGAAGGGAACAAAGAGTGTTTGTTCGTCTCGTTTTCAAGTTTTTATCTTCTTCATTTCTGCGTATAGTGAACTGGTTGAATCTCTGTGGACATAGTCCACATAAATCTCCATTTTATATGTGTGTGTGTTCCCAATTATGAAGTGTTCCGTAGACCCAAATTGAGAAATGAGAAGCAATCAGATTAGCTGATTAGGTTTTGTGGACATAAAATCGAAGAAAGGCACCATGGGAACTTAGGGACATAAATTATGAGGAACCAGTACTTATGCAAAGAAACATTTTTAATGAATGCTTTAAGATATCCAAGTATGTACATCTTACACAAAGGAAATTGCACCATTGCATAAGAACTACATACAATAATTCCATAAGGGAGAAGTAAAACGGAGTGAAGATTCATGGTAAACACTGCCTTTTTAGTAATTCATTCAAATGAACAAGCAGGAGCTACGTAACTGAAACCAAATTCGCAAACATAAGAGCAGATAAATATAATTACAAAGAAAATACTATAGTCTCAAACGAAACGTGAGGCTGAGAGGGTGGATATTCCTAGGGATTCCATATCCCTAAGAAACCTGTACTTGTCACTAGGAAACCAATATTGTGTTTCCTCCAATCTCTGCTATAACATTTGCAAACGTCGTTTGAAGTTATAAAAGTACTAATTATAATGGACTCTTTATAGTTCAAGAAAATGGGATTGGTTGGGCCAAAGCAACTATTGTGCCATATCTAATCAGATGATATACGATGTGTTTTATTTTTTGCTAGGCAAACAAGATTAATGGGTGAAGGCAGGTTTTGAACCTAGGTCATGATGTCAACACTCACAGACTTGAACCAAATTAGCGAGCACAGGCACGTTGATGTTCGATATATTTTTTTACTTCTCATTTGAACAAATTAAAAACCCTATGATCCATCAATGAGATGGGCATGGGATGTTATAGCTCTACAGGTGGAATGCACCCTACATATATCTTCGAATACAATAGTTTAATGCTTGAACATATAATTTTTGCCAATTCTGTTAGCAAAGTTAGACAATCTGAGCAGTATGGTTACAGTAACAATAAAGCTTCAGTGATAATATAATGAAAAGTTACCTCTCTTATCTCACTTTAGTGTACATGCCAAATAAAGAGAATTTCTTTTAGGATTTTTCTAATCTCAAAACATGGTTGATGCACTGCATCAAACTTATGGCTGAGATGGGAGGAAAAATGCAGGTTTTCTTAGTTCAGTTTCCTATGGATGATTTTCACAAGAGGGAATATTTTTTCCTTTCTTTTATTCCCATTTTAATGAATTTTTGGTATTTTGAGTGATTCTAATAGAAAAACTTATTGACAATTTTGGATGGTTAACAAAACAACTATGAAGGATTGACATACAGATTTTTTATTTTTGAAATTTAAAGGCGGGTTAGGCAGACCCCCAAACCAGAAAGAAACTGCACTCTTTCATAGGTACAAATAGAAGAATCCTAATAGAAGAGAACCCTAATTAATAATATTCCATTCTTGATCTTTCCTAATGAAAAAACTTGCCATTATTTAACTCTTTCCTTTCATTACCTTTCCTTGTTTCATCCTTATATGCAATTTTCTTTAGTAAAATAAATTGAACAGGTTTTTTTTTGGTATCCTTTCTTATACTTATGATTGTCCTTATGTGGGACATAGTACATTACTAATTTTTTCTTTAATTTATTTCTTTGTTCAGTAACAGCACTAGTTATTGATTCTCAAATAAATTACAACGACCCTTAGAAGGACTAAAATAGAATAAAATAATTTAGTATAACTACCGATCGTAATCCAGTAAGACATCATTTTCTTTATATATATAAGGCAAGCAAGGGGGATTAGTGATTAGTAATTAATAGGTGAAGGTGGATTTTGAACTCATGTTGCGATATGAAGACTCTCAAGCCAAAAAAAAAAACAAAAAGAAAAAAAATCTCAGAGTACCCTACTCTTCATCATGAAATATGATATGTTGTACATCGTATTACAATGCATCATTATCTATTTTTCTAATAGTACTTAATAAAATCATATTACAGTTAAGTCTATAATTGAGATTGATATAGCAACAAAAACATAATTTATGGAGTTGATAAAATATGTACAGAAGCAATCACCATCTCCACAATGTTGAATCCTAAAGCACTTGAAATGAATATTATTAGTTTAACGTAATATACCAACAGAGTGGTTCATGAAAGACATTAAACAAAGCACTGACTTGTTAGACACCTTCAAGAGTAACTAAGCTCAGTGTACGAAGCCTGCCCATTTAAGGGAAACTGTTTTCCATTAAGAGCTTTATGTGCAGCGATTCTAAATGAGAACTAGCGATAAAGAGATGGTGGGAAGAAGAAGAGACAACAACAACTACCTACCATGGTAATATATAAAAACAAAATAGTAAGAGATGTTCCTGCACATTTAAGAACGAGAGAGAGAGAGATGAACAAAGTTTTTCCAAACTAATTCAATGGTGACAATGCCATAGAGATACATTTTGGAGAAGTCAGGATATCAAAATGGAAATTTTGAAATGATGGGCATAATATTTTGATATATCTATCTATATATGCTTATACACAATTAAAAGATAGCAGATGGATATGGTGTGGCATCTCTCTTGTCTCTATCTCAAAAACCTAGACCTTCAACCAACCCATGTACCAAAAGAGAAAAATTAACATAAAACACTTGTCTTCCATATCATTTAAAATTCTTCTTGCTCAGTTTCCATGGCAATTGGGTAAGAATTCGTCGTCTCAGATGTCTAAATCTAGCGATAAGGATTGTTTCCCTTCCTTCGGAAGCTCGATTGGCATTGTGGGTATCGAAGCACCATTGTAGAGCCTTAATTGTAGAGGAAGATGAGAAGGGGGAAACTGATGAGGTGAGTGAGAAGCAATTGTTGTATGTTGCACCGTCTTCGAGGATAATACATCGCAATTGGGGGTCTCTGATGATATGGGACACTCTAGGTTTACTCCAAACAGCCTAAGTCTTTTGGCTGCAACCTTACCATGGACCACAGGCACGGAGTCGAAAACCATGGGCAGATTCCCACCCTGTGGCAGTACCCCAACCTGTTGTGGACCTGATGATGATCTTAGATAATAAAATGATCCTGGACTAGGGTTAACCACATTGTAACCATAGGTGGTACCATTGTAACTAGTCTGGTTGTGATGGTATTGGTGATGATGATCATAATTCAGCTGTGACATGGATGCAGACATTGTTGGTTGTAAGAATAGTCCTCCCCCCCATGGGCCAGACCGAGGCAAGGGAATCGGTAGAGATGGCAATGTCGAACGGTCTGGTAGTTGGTGCCTCCAGTCGATGTAAAGATGGTCTTTACCCAATTCACCAGCCCCACGCTCAAATGACACAACATCACCGGCATATAGCTTCTTCTCCTTCACGAAGCGGCTCCATCCTTTCGTCATCACATAGCTTTGGCTACTATTCCAGTAAGAGTATCGGAATCGCCATGGCTTCCCGCACCGATCTTCAAAATTCAACAGTAGTCCCTTCTCATTTGTTGATGAATCCAAGGGGAAGTACTTTTCGGCGTGCTGCTTAGGTATAACAAGGCGATTGAGCTTACCAACATCGCTTGGTGTCACAACCTTATCGAACATGTGTTCTCTCTCAATGCATACTACATCGCCACCGCCACGATCAGATTCGACTTGTCTGTTGTTGTTGTCGTTATGCCTTGACGACAAGTCCATTAACTCAGGTTTTGGGCTGAAATTTGTAACAGCCTTACCGGTGGCAAACTTCACCGTATCTTGATCATAAGACCGCATGGCCTCTTCATCGTAGATTTGAGATCCCCATGGCTGGTTCGTATGAGAAATGACACCTTTGTACTGAGAAGAAGAGTGATAGGAAGAAGAAGAAGAAGAAGAAGAGAAAGGGAGCTTGCCCATATTTCCATTCATCTCCTCCTCTTCATCCTCACAACACACTCCTCTTCTTTGTAAAGACTCCATGAATTTTTTTTTTTTTTTTTTTTAATCTTTTAAAAGGATAATACGAAGAAGAAGAAAAAAAAAGTGGTTCTAACAGCTATTAGAACAGCTCACCTGTGATATTGTTCTCTTGGTCTAGATTTCTTCAAATCTCCCAAGACTCAGATGAACCACAAGAGATCTCTCATTACAATAACGGTCGGTGCCTTCTTCTTTGACCTAGAAGAGTTAGACCCATAACAAGACAAGCCATGAGAGAGATTCAAAATTAGTGGGTTTTCTTGTTGACCTTGTAGACATAGAACTTGAGATAGATAGAGGAGAGAAATATAAGCTTCTCAAGGATTGTGAGATTTTCTCTCTCTCTCTCTCTCTTTTCCTCCTTTAAGAGAATAAGAAAGAAGAAGGATGAGAGAAGAGGAGCTTTATACATAGGGCCCATGAATTATCTGGTTGGGCTCATGTGAGTATGTCCTTTCTTCATTTTGGGTATCTGTATTTCCTTATAGATAAAGATAATACCCAAAAAGCCAGTTGTTCTACAGAGGATGAGATTTTTTATAAATAAATAATTAATAAATTTCCAATTTTTTTTTTTTTTCCATTACAAAAGAGTTGTTAAGGACTTAAAAAAAAAGGTTTTAATTTGCTAAGCAGGGTTTTGACTTTGAAGTCATTTGCTCTTGTACTTGCCTGGTGGTGGGAAAAGGTGGGGAGGGGATGGTGAAGTATACCAACCAGTATCATCCTATGGTAATGATTATAATAATATAGATAAAGGAGAGCAAATCCTCCTTTTTCTGTGACACGTGGCACATTCTAATTGATTCAAGTAAAAATTGACTCCCACCAGTTAATACCCTGATTGGTGATTTGTAGCTGTTGGATTTGAGCAGTTTTTTTTTTATGTTCAAGATTTCACCAGATAAACTTATTTCTGGTGTGTAGGTTTAGCATAAGGTGGGCAAACAATCATGGGTCAGCAGGACAGAAGATTCCTCCAGGTGGCATGCAAAGGAGACAGAAAGTCAGATTGCTAACCATCTTTGGGGAGTACATGATCTGTGCCCTATAGCTGAAAGCAACTTGTATTAGAAGGGAAGTTGCGATTTAACCTGCACATGCCTAAATACTAATTATTTAAAATTAATGGGTATTTAAAGATTATATATCCAATTTCTTAGTTAAACGGGCTTTATTTTGCTGTTGCAACTAATATAATTCTGATTAATATTTTATGGGTTTACAGATAATCACCATTGATTCCATGCGCGCGGTGCAGTTGATCTGCCCCATCTTGAATTAGAGCCAAATACATCATAAGTTGCAGCACAACTTGGATGAATGGTTTAAGATAGTGGGGACTAGGACAATTCATACACTGCCATACCACCAAATACATTCTCTTTGTTACTAGTTATAATTGTGAGGATGAGGAGATGTGTCTGTCGTCATCTTCCCTGATTAGGTTGACGTCTTGTTTATCGAACTAAACAAAATTTTGAATTAGTTTAAGGACAGCATTGTCATAACTCAAGACCCTTGGAGTTTTAAATATTTAATTTTTTAAAATATATAGTTCGAAAATTCCAAGCGCACACTATTCTAAGATCACCAATCACATGAATCTTTGTCCCACCTTGATTGATCAATTCTAGACATCAGATTTTGATTATCGGTTTGATCCATGTGATAAATAGGATTATATTATCATTGGGTAAATGATTTTTCTAGGTATGTACCATTTGCAAGTGTATGATTGCACATTTTTATAGAAAATTTATTTTCTCTGTGAAAATGATTTTCTAATCCTGATGGAAACTATTCTGAAACTAAAAATCAGCTCTTGTTCCATCCTTTTATCCACAATCAAACACCAAAAAATAATTTCTGGTTTTTTTTTTTTTTCATAACTATTTTCCAGAGAAAACGTTTGCAATGCAATTATATACATGATATCCTAAGGGTTTTTTTATTCTTTCTATTGAACCCATGATGAAAAATATCACAATCCATCGGCTAAGAATCACTAATCAAACTTATTTTAAACCCCGAGGGGGTGGCTCAATGGCAATTTCAGATCCAATAAGCAACGAGAGTCCATAGGTTGTGAGTTCCATGCCTAGTATAAGTAGCATTTCCTCGGGGCCACCTGTGAGGGTGTACCCTCACTTATCTGGTGAGTGTGATGTGTGGGGGAGGGACCCATATGCTTTGTCTTCAGGTCTAGCTCTTCCAATCCTCCTAGGCGGACGTAAGTTCGGACACTCCCATTATCATAAAAAGAAAAAAAAAATTCAGATATTTGAATTGATGTCGTGTAATTGATTTCTACTTCATCAAAACTAACACCACCTAAAGAATTTTATTTCAATTGGAATTTGGTTGTTTGAAATTTAAGATGATCCCCATGACGCTACGAAAGGGTGGGTTGAAATTCAAAGGGTGGGAAGAAGACCCAATTTTATTTAAGTAACCTCATTAATTCAATCTCCTTAATTTAATAGTGTTATTAGTTTGTTAACATGAAGGGTCCCTTAAAATATGAAAAATGTAGCAAGTGTCCCTAATTTCTAACACAACTTGCAACTCTCATCCCAAAACCATGACTTCCCACTTGTTTGAACCAGCCAACAACTATATTGTTTTTCTATTATAGATATTATATCAAACTAGACACGTGGCACATACAATGTACATCACCAACAACTACGAAATGGGTCCCATTCAGGTTTCTTTTAAGTTGAAATCAAACTTGATTGGATGATCAACCTGTATCCCATCTATTTCAATCTTCAGAATGGGAAAAAAAAAATGTGACCTATATTGGAGACAAAAGATTGAAGGGTTGGGATCAGCCAATAAGATTGGAATTTTGGATCAGGGTGGTCATACATGTGGGACCCAGTTACAAGTGGGTCATGAGCTGTCTATCAACAATAATAGAGTATTTATCTTGTCCTCCCTAAAGCTAACATCCTGTTGGTCACTATGCAAATGAACTGGGCCATATGGTTCTCCCAATAAAATGATGACACGTATAAATAAGTTTAAGATATTAATATGATACTTTTTTATACGTGTCAACTTATTATTGATAGAAGAAAATATAGGAAACTTAGAAAGAGCAGAATTCCTCTCAAGAAGTGATGGGCTAATGTAATATCATTTGAAATTTTGAATCATTAATAATTAGGTAAACTTGACCATATAACAGAAAATACACTTGAGATTACAAAAATACCCAATTTTTTGCATTGAATTCATTCATGGCCGGATTCAGCCATAAAGGAGGTAAAGACCAGACAAAACAAATGATGAGTTCTACACACACATTAGATCACTTCTTGAGTTGCCCTCTTAACTTGTCTTCTTACGCGATACGGTTCAACTTCATCTATGAAATAAATAAATAAATAAAAGACATTCTGGCATGAGGTTGAAGATGATGATATTTTGATCATTTTATATCAATTCATCATCTTGAAACCCCACCTTTGCTTTTGAGTTTTGAATGTTGAATATTTTATTATTATTATTTTGAGGATAAAGGGTAAATATGTTACACATTTAGCAATTAATCAATTTATGATTGATTAATTCATTGATTGGGCAACTTTACGAATTTATGTAAAAAAAAAAAAAAACCAAAGAATTTGTGAAAATAAATTATATTAGATGTTATAATGTATTGTAATAAGATATATATTGATATATAATAAAATATTTAATTTCCAAAATTTGCCAGCAAATGATGTCTAATGGTCACACAAAATATCAAGAAATGAATAAAGTTGACATCCTAAAATCCACAAAAACATAAATCAGAAATGCTAAGAGCATTCAATTCCATGAAGGTCTAACATCATAAATATAGTTATCTCATCCAACTTTGACCTAAAATTTTGATATAATATTTCAACGTAAAACGAATAAGGGATGGAGGATTTTCTTAATCCAGGCTGGTTTGAAAAAGCTAAAAGGTGAACCATTAAGAATAGAAAAGGAAGAAGTTTTGCAACACCCATTAACATCATTTATCACGAAGACCAATACTTTTAACAAAAGGTTAAAAATCAATCCATCAACTAAGACTTTTTTATGCAAAAGGTTACGTCACGTAACCTTCTTCCACTTGGCTTGGGATAAGGCTTTGATGATGATGATGATGATGATAACAGTAAACACGTTATTCGTAGACGAAGAATCTCCAATTCTAGAATATATTCATTCGATGATAAGTTTGGGGGTCAAACTCAAAAAAAAAATTGACAAGATAATTTGTGTTCGATGTGGGACTAAACTCAACATGCCCCCGTATGTGTGGGCCGGACTGAGCCAAAACATGTGGAGATATGGCTTGGATTTGGTGACGTGGAAGAAATAAAGACCCGCTTTGATACCATAATAAGTTTGGGGGTCCAACTCAAAATCAATTAACAATGAGTAAAGAGGTCCAGGAACTTATAAGGAGAGAGAGACAAGGCAATTTATGTCCGATGTGAGACTAAACTCAATAACTTTTGAATTAACTTAAGATTTTGTATTACACAGGGACAACTTTATTTGTCCATTTTTGTTGGATGAAAATATTCCATTGGGTAATTACACAATTTTCTTTTACTTTTTTCAATAAAAAAAAAATTTTCAAATGAAAATTTGAATTATACTGAACTTTTTTTAAAACCATTTTTATGGTAGGCAAGTGGCTAATAGGCCAGCATTTAATTTGATTCTCAACTCAAGTCGTGTGGTCACTTTTAATATTTTTCAAAGGGTCGCCCAAGTCGGGCCACTCTATCGATGTTTCCATCAAAATGGACCATGTCTCAGCTTGAAGGATTTCCACATGTGCATTAATGGTCCAAGCTGCTATAGATAGTACTAGTTGATATGCAACGTTATTGTGTATCTCCGGACAAATATTATAGGATCTTGAAAAATCGCTTAGATATCATCTTGTTTTATGATCGGTCCAATTGTAAATATGACAGTACCAATAAACTTATATTGAAGCAGGTGTACATGCAAATATATACAAACAAATAGAAAGTAACAGGTACCAAGAAATTAGTGAGGAGGAAATATCAGTATGTAGTTCACATCAGGGTCTAAAACATAGATGGTGGGGGGTGGTGCAATGGCTCATTAGCTCATATGGGGGGACCTCTGTCTCTCTTATTATTCAGATCAGATAAGAGATCCTCTTCTCTTCATTAAATAATTTTTTTATTTTATACATAAATTATTGGTACATATACATTTATATAGGCTTAGCCACCTACCCAAAGAAAAAAAATAAATAAAGAAAAAGAGTAGTCTCATAGGTGTAGGACCACTCTCTCATAGCACAAGATACACTAGCTTCCAGTTGGCGGCTATCTTGTTTCATAATTAAGTGTGTTGGCTTTTTTTGTCTCTCTCTCTCTCTCTCTCTCTCTTCTCTCATGATCATAACCATACATGTGGTTTACATATAGGGTGGTAGGATTCATTATTCAATAGGTCCCCACCTAAGACAGATATCTATGGCACTAAGTGGTGTACATTTGTAGGTCATGAAGTCAGGGTCTTGGAATAAATCTGAAATATTAGAAGAAAGAAATAAAAAAAAACAATAAAAAAGGGATTAGTATTAGGATTTTGTAATTGTTCATACATCAAATCTTATATTAAATTAAAATAATAAATCATCAAATTTTGAATCACAAAAATTAATGATAAATCCTCCATATATTTTATATTATTTTACAGATGTTAGTTTCGTTGATAAAATATTTGGTTGATGACACCGTAGAATTGGATTCGATTCACTCATTATTGAGTTATTAAACTCATTAAATATAGATCCGTTGATAAAAAAAAATGATTTATATTATTTATAATATAAAAAAATAAAATAAAAATTATGAGTCCAAATTGAAAATCATTAAATTCAATGTCATCCTCATTTGTATTATCATTATTTCACGTTTCATCGATTATCAACATCTTATCAATGTCATTTATTCCTACCAATGCATCATTTAGGACTTGATATGAGAAGGCCAAAAGTTTATGACATTGCATACCCAAATATTGCTAAAATAATATTGAATTTTTTTTTTCTAATTTAATACTAGAGTTCATGATTTAATTGTGAAGTTAATAATTTTATTACAAATTCATAAAAATCACAATTGATTGAAAATATCATGATTTAACTCGTGATAAAAGTTATAGTTTGATCTTGACTTTTTCAATAAGTTGTCATATGTCACGATCATAGAAGTCTTTATTCCTATTTCAATGAAATATATCTAATGCTCTAGCAAGTAGTCTACTATGCCTAATGAAATTAACTTTTTCTAATATAATGGCAAAGTTCATGATTTTATTACAAATTCATAAAAATCATGATTGATTGAAAATATCATATTTCAATTATGATTTAATTTGTGAAAAAAGTTATAATTTGATCTCGACTTATTTTAATAAATTGTCATTTTTTTCATGATAAGAGTTCTTGACTCGTAGACTTGCTATCGATGCAAAAAGAGAAGTGAGACAACCAACTTTTTAAGAGTGTCATACCTCACGCAAATCCCTTGAGTACATGCAATATCTCACAAATCATACATATTAGATAAATAGAAAAAAATCTTTGTAGGTGACCAATGACAAACGAAAATGTTTGAACTCAAAATCTCTCTCTTTTTAGATAGATGTCTTGCCTTCTATCATCGAATGTGTTTTTATTATCAAATTATGAAGAATGACGTAAGATTATTGCGATTTTTTTTTTTTTTTTTTTTTTTTTTTTTTTTTGGGGATGTACGATGTAGGGTGTAGTAGACTAGTTCCTAGAGCGTCGGAATAATTCCATGGAAGCTAGGTGGTGATCATTCCATGTCCAGGTGAGGGGCCTGTGTCTGTATGGTGGCTGAAAGTGTAAAGCTATTGTTGGTTGGCACTAAAACCCAGATAATTCTTGCAGCAGTGTCAGCCCAGCCAGGCCCATCTCACACTGCCATCTGCTCAGAAACCGTTGAGCCTTGCCTGTTGGGTCGCTTTCTAAACCTCTGGCCTCATGCATGCCCATGGGATCATCATTAATTCTTCTATATAATCACACTTAATTAAAAAGGACAGCTATAGAGAGACATAGAGAGGTTGAGTCTATTCTTGTTAGGTGGGATTCTTAACTAATTCGTGTTTAAGGAGATGAAAACATTAAGTCACATGCCACATAGTTTTTCAACAATACATAAAACTCATAGACTCGGAATTTACTTAGCTGAGTCATTTGAATTTTGCATAGACTCATCCTTAAAACACATTTTCACCCAATCAAAGAGCCATTTCGGAAACACGACTGAGTTAAGCTTGAAATGCATCGATCATTAGGAACTCGACAGAGTTGTGTAATTATATTCAATGATTCTTTGAAAAATATAAATATAAATAGGACTACATGAGTCTGTGACATTACCCCACCATAAAAGTATGAATGAACCTCATAAGTTATTTTATTATAAAATCAAATCATAAGTGAATGGATGCTACAATCGCAAAATTCCAATTATATGGTCTATGATGTGAGATTATAACAAAATCACTTATGAGCCTCGACTAAGATTTGAGGCTTTCCATCAAACGGATGATTGGATGGTCATCAAATTTCAAATTTTAAAATTAAAATTTAATAATGAAAAATAATTTTTAAATTTTTTTTTTAGATCTACATCACCATGACATTTGATTACGACACATTCCTAAATTAGGAAGGTGTTTTTTCTATATTTATTTATGTTGGTTGAGTCGACCATTAAGTTGATTCAACTCACATGTTCCACAACCTTAAAAGTCCTACTCACCATGACGTGGATGCCATGTACTTTGAGCTCACCATGCACCCACGTACCATAGTATCGTAGCTCCAAAATATATAATATTAACTTTCTTTTCTTTTATATATATATATATATGTATATGTATTCTGGTAGACAGCAACGTTTGCATGTGATTTGTATGGGAAGGCCCAAATGGTCTTTAGGGTGGGGGCAGTAGTGGAAGAGAACAGTCTTATCTCATTAGTGATTCTGTACACCCCCAGCTGATGGAACTAGAAAGGAAAGGAATGAGAAGCTGACGTCACAGGAGTTTCTCCCTCCAACGACAAGAGAAAGTAATTAAAAGGAATCTTTCTTTCTTCCAAACATCGATGGATAGATACATCATATATCAATCATCAAATGCCAGATGTCTGTTTCCTTTACAAATTCATTCCTAATTACCAATATACCCCTGCACATATAGTTGTTATGTAACCAAATCAACCTCCCCCAAACAGCAAAGAAACCAGTTAACTTCAAAAGATTTTTTTATTTTCTTTTTTCTTTTTTGACTTTTTCCTTCCCGAGTCCATGTAATACTACTAGTATAATGTATCATAGAGTTAAAAGTCATCGAGTCTGACTCGAAATTTGAGTCAGTTTGATTAACTCGGTTTGTAAACTGGTTTAAACCAAATCTATGATTCGAACCTAATAATCCATACCATAATTTAATCAATAATCTATCATTAAATTTTGAAATATGATAATATTTTTATCGTTCGTTAAAATATCAAGAATTCTTTAAATTTGAATAGTTCGCTAAATTTATATCCAAATTTACCAGATTGAATTCTCCTCCTAATCATTATACTATGCAATTATTTATTTGACTCGTCTGAGTTGACTCGGATTCACCAAATTGATTTGATCTTGTGGAGTTTTAAAAGCATAACCTGCGTCCTTGTAAAAGCACAGGAGAGCTGGAGTTTGGTAGCTACCCAACTCCTTGGAGTACAGGATCAGTTATTCTAAAAAGAGTAGTGGTTTGGAAAGAAGCTTCCCAGTGGTCCTGGTTTTGTTCTCATTGGAGAGAAAGCGTATTGGGGTTAACAAGCTAGGGGTCATCGATCTCTTGATGGATTTTTGTCCAGTGAATACATGACAGTGTATCGCATGGCTTTAAATGCAGTTAGGGATACTTGATGGGATCACCATTCAAAAAAAAAAAAAAAAAAATTATGGAAAATTTGAATCATTTAGAATCCAGCTTCTAAACCCAAAAGCTATTCTATCGCAAAAATGACATTTCTTGTGAGTTAATCAATTTTCAATTTCTCACTAAAGTAAAAAAAAAATTACTCACAGAAAATTCAATATGGGATTTAAAAAACCTTTGATTGGACCAGTTCACATGAACTCGTGTGTATTAATGGTTTCCTCACCCTTCTAAAATTGTAATTAGTCATTTGAGATTCTATGAAATCATGAATTAATTTTTTTGTGAGTAAAACTTTTCTCTTGGATTAAGTGTATCCAATGCAGATGATTAACAAAAAAGACACCATCCATGTTGTGTGCATGTCACATCAAATGGTGTTGATGTCATAGCATCATGATGACTTGATGACATTCACATAGTAAGTGTGTGTGATCACCAATTGTATTAGAGTGGGGAAGGGGGCAACAATGCTTATTTGTTTGGCAGTCAAAAGGGAATAACATGCGCGACGCCTTGAAGTCACAAGGGTTGATGATGTCATAGCTAGCATCATGTTAAAGTGTTGAACTTGTATAAGAGTTGTTTATTGGCATGTGGCGGCAAAACCTTAAAAAATGTAGAAAAGCTTCTAAGTTAGGATTTAATGGTGCTCAACCTAATCCAATTCATTACTATATATATTGAATATATGTATATTATGTATAATTACATGAATAAAAAAATTAAAAAAATATTTAAGTATCATTGAAATTGACATCGTTTTAGACATTACTAACGAGAATGTGTCTATACAACCATAGATGCTTTTCATTGAGATACAAGTGGGAAGAATCTATGGTTCTATGCACACCAATGTCCCTAACAATGTCAATTTCAATGTTACTCTAGGATGACTCTAAATATTTTACTATCGTGTCTAACTGTTTTTCAAGTAGGTTGGAGATTCAAACCGATTTTGATGAAAAGTAGTATCAACTGGCTTTAAATGATTTCTGGAATGTACACAAATTTAATATTTTTTATAAAGCCCCAAAATCAACCCAAGCCCACTACGATCATTTGGGCTTGGCCCGATGGTTATTTAGGACTAAAGGACAACGTACCTCAATTCAAGCCTGAAATAAAACCAGCCCATTGACATCCTTGCTCGCGTATCACTCTTTCCAAAAAAAAAAAAAAAAAATTATTTTTATCTAAAATTGTAGTAACTTCTGATTTATAAGACGATTTACAACAAAGACCTAATTACCATTACACATGTTATTATTTTATTTTATATTATTATAGAGAAATTATTTCAATTGCCTTAATAGATCAATCTAAAAGGTAATTTTATATTTTAAAATTAATGTAGATTTGAATCAATAATACTAATATTTATCTCATTACAATGGTAAAGATATATAAAGACTTCGCCTAGGCAGTTACTACCTCATACATATTAATATGTAATTTTAAATTTTTTTGAACTTTTTTCTTTTTATCTTAAATAAATGTTTTATTTTCTTTTTATTACAATAAATCATAATTGTGTGCCACATTGGCAATCGAACGATAATGTTGCAGCACTAACTAGTAACTAGAACTGCTAAATTTTACTGGTTTCAGTTCTTATCGGTCATGGTTCGGGTTCTCAAATTGATGCAAATTGGGCTCGGTTTCCTATCAATTCCGATTCTCAATCGGTTCAACGAGACCCGATTTCTAATCGGTTCCAATAAAACGGGATGGGTTTTCGGTTCGGATTCTATGGGGTGCCCATTGGCGATACCCCTAAATTCGAAGTAAACAGTTGTGGCAAGAATTAGGTTCGAGTGATTAGGGTTTTAGAGCGAAGCTGTGATTGATTGATAGATCGATGGATTCGTTCTCATCATCTTCGATTGGTTCTTCTTCGTCTCAACCTTCACCAGAGGTTTTCATGGATCAGCTCAAGACTCAGCTTGCACAGGCTTATGCAGAGGAGTTCCTCGAGGTAACTAACCTCTCCAATCTTTAAAACGCTAAATTCTCTCTATTGGTTTTGATGATGAACAAGTCTTATTAGATATTTGATTTAATTTATGTTTCTCATCTCATGTGTTTTTGTTTTTATTTTTAAAATTTTTACTGCCATTAAGCTTTCTTACATGTCTAGACAATGGTAAATGGTGTTTTAGGAGTAGCGCTAGATGATTGATTTAGTAGAAAAATTAGATTTGGATTCATGATTTACTCATAATTTATGAGAAGAAATCATTAATCTGTGGTGGTGTTTTTTTTTTTTTTTTTTTTTTTTGTGGAGGATGGAAACAGGATATGAGGAAGCATTCATTGCAGCCATACCAACTCCAAAAAAAAAAAAACCACAAAAGCTAAAGAAACAATTTCCTCAATCCTTTAAATTGTTTTGAAATTTATATATTTAAAAATTCATGCTAGTGGACTTTATGTCTTGAAGCTTATTGTCATGGACTTTTAGCTTCAACACACTTTATGCCCGTGCAGCACTCATGCAATCACCCTCTCGAGTGCTTGAGTAAGTCTTTCCATGCAATGACTTGGGAGATTTACACACTCTCTAAGACATTAAAGAGCATCAAGAAACACAATAGCACACTAGAGAGTTTTGAAAGAAAATTGTATTGAATACAAGTTTTTGGATGCTTACAAACATACAAGGCTCCTTTATTTATAGATTTGGGGAGGAACAATGTAGAAATTCTAGAAGATTCTATGCAACTCCATACCATTAAGGAATCCTAGATGTTTCCTATAATATCTATAGAATATTTTATAGACATTCCTACAATTACATTAAGGGCCTATTTGGATTGAGTTCTCCAAGTACTTCTGACTCCTACGGGAAGTTAAAAGCACTAACAACACTGTTTGGATGTCCGTTGCCAAATATAATCACTCTTGGGTGGAGCCAAAATACATGTTTTTGGAGAAGTGCCACATTTGATGCTTCTCAAAAGAGAAATTGCGCAGAGCTATTTTTACCATGTTAAAATCCCACCAGTTCAAATTATACCTTTCGCCAAATAGGATATTTCCGCAATATATCCTTGTCCTCAACTAATTCTCTTCGATATGTTATTGAGCCGTAAAACCCACTAAACATCAAGCTTTGTCAAACCCGAACTCCACCCTCAAGTGAATCCTTTTGCGGCGGCGACTTTTGGTCACTCTCTTCGGCAATTGCAACGACGTCTTCAAATCTCCTCAAAGGTATGTCGATCAGTAACTCTTCTAGGGTTCTAAAACCCTAACCAAACCATTTCTCCATCTACAACTTCAGCCTTTAATGGAGATTTTATAGTGTTTCTCTCCAATTATATAATCTGGTGTGAGTTTGATTTGAGTCAAAATGATGATCTTTGTTACCTCTGATTTTGTAGTTTGATTTGTAGTGTTTTTCTATTATTTATACTTATTTCTATGTAAGGGCATGTGTCCATTCACACATTAGTTAATATAAATATCTACCAAGCTCTCATTATGGGACGTGGCAATTATTTTTCTACAATTCTTCTTAGTATCAGAGCCCTAGAAGACCATTGCCCCCCCTTTTAGATTCCCCTCTTCGATTTTTTGGACCTTGAAGTCTCTTCTCTTCTCTCTTTTTTTTCCTTTCTCAACACCTTTGGATCTTGAGACCTAATAACCTATTAGCAACTTCGTTAGAAGGTCTTCCCTTTAGGGATTTTTGTTTTCTCTTTTTATTTCTATTTCCTTTTATCACATTTTGTGATAGGAATTTTTATAAGATTTTCATATGCTACGATTCTTCGCTGTGTTTTTTGCCCTAGGATAGTGTTTCTATCTTGCATAGGCTATTTGATTTGATCCCTGCTCTACGTTAAGGTTTTTGTCTGTGCTAAACCTGTTGGAGTGTTGTTGGTTACCTGATATATGATTATTTTTTTTTGTACTACGATAGTAACTAGGTGGTTTCTTGTGACCTGCGATAAACAAACTAGTCATTTATACCTCCTGAAACAAAAGGTAGCTTGATTACCGACCGTTAGCAGTAGCAAGGGTAACAGTGTGCTGTGTATGTGAGTACAACAGCAACAGTGTGGATTTTTGTGACATGTGACAACAGCATTGTGTTGTGTAGGTGAATGCGAGTGACTACGACAACAATAACGACAGTGTGGACTTTGTCGCTTGCGACAGGAACAATGTGTTGTGTAAGTGAATGGACAGTAACCAAGTTGTTTTGGGGGCTGCATTAAACCTTGCGATAGCAATTAGGTTGTTTTTTGTGGCCTGCGACATCAATAAGGTGCTGTGTAAGTGTCTGCGAGAGCAACTGGGAAGCTATTTGGTGGTTTCTGTGGTCCCTTGGTGGTTTTTTCAACTGTAACAATTTTGTTTGTTTTTAATTCTCTGATATAGATCTTCCTTCAAACCAAAGTTACTACTACTCTCTTGTTTGTAATAAGCAATGACAAACTAAGGACTCCAATACCATTCTTGGACCAAATTCCTCAGCCAATGCATTACTAGTGCCTTATTAGATGGTTGGAACTTTCAATCCTGGTCTCGGCCTATTAGACTTTATTTGGACAGTAGAGGAAAATCTAGATGGCTTTTGGGCATCATTAATAAGTCACCTCTTATTGATCTCAAAGTTAAATAATGGGAGATTAATAACTGCACTATTCTTAGATGACTTTTTAACTCCATGGAGTAGCGCATCTACACTATGTTTATGTATCATGAGACTTTCTCCTATTTGTGGTCAACCCTCACTCAGACATATGCGCATGCTAGGAATGACTCGAGGATATATGAACTTTATCGAGACATCGCCCATGCTACCCAAGGAACTCAGAGTGTAGTTGATTCCTTTGGATTTCTTCAATATTGTTGGGAGGAGCTCTCTTATTATGGGTTTATGGTTGAGTTGTCTGTAGAGGCAACTAGGTATGTGGTAATGAGGATTACTCGACATTAGACATACCATTTCTCATGCGTTTATGTTATGAGTTCGAGGCATTTCGGACCCAGATTTTTAATACCACCCTTTTACCTTTTTTGTTTGAGACATTTGCGACCATTAATAGTGATGAACGTCGTCGCTGTGTAATTCATTCTCAAACTCATGCTCTTGATATTTTTTCTACTCCAGCTACAGATTAGATGGCTCTAGTAGCCAATTCAGATTTTTCTGATTCTCGTGCTCAGAGATCTAGGAGTCGAGGCCGTGACCGTGGTAAAGGGGGTGGTCTTACTTTCAGCCATTGTGGGAAGATTAGTCATGAAAAGACCCGCTGCTTTCAACTCTATTCCCATTTGTTGTGATCTTCTGTCATTCCTTATTTGGGACATTTTGTTCCCCATGCTACTGTTGTGGAGTCATCTTCAGTTCTTCCCATCGATACTTTTGCTTCTCTTGGTACTATTGATTTACATCAACTTCAGACTCATATATTGATTCATAGATGTCGATTATACTGGTTCTCTTATAGATAAGAGATCTGTCTTTGATTTCTATACTTTTTATGGTGGTAACCTAATCTCGTGGAAAAGTAAAAAATAAAGTGTGGTTTCTCGTTCTTCTGTTGAAATTGAGTATCATGTTATGGTCTTTGGTACATGTGAACTTATTTGACATTGATCCTTGTTGACGGAGCTGGGATTCTCTATCTCTGGTTCTTCTACTTTGTTTTGTGACAACAAATCTGCTATTATACTTGTCTCTAAATCAGTTCTTCACAAAAGAACCAAGCATATAGAGGTTGATATTTACTTTCTCAGGGAGAAAGTTCAATCTGGTGATCTTCAAACAGGCTTTGTATCTTCTTCAGATCAACTTGTTTACATGCTTACAACGTTTGTTGGTTTTTCGTCCATTGGTTCGTCTGTCACTAACTCTCATCTTATCAAGCTGTGCTTAATTGATATATTTGCCACAATTTGAGAGGGAGTATTGGAAATATGTAGTTTATTATTTATTTTCTATTATTTCTGTTTATTTCTAAGTAATGACATTTATGTCTATTCACACATTAGTTAATATAAATATCTATCGAGCTCTTATTATGAGACTTGACAATTACTTTTCTCCAATTCTTCTTACATATCTTAGATTGGTCTGGTTATTGAATTACCTATATTATTCATGGTACTTCTTGTATATGTTCTGCTTCAGTAGTGGGATTATCATATTGTATTGAGGCTTTGTTTGGTTCAGAATATGTAGTTTCTTGTTTGAAAAAGAATGGCTTAAAATTACTCATCAAAAAAATAAAATTACACCTTTAAATCAAGCTAAGACATTTTGAAATGTGTAGTTGTAGAACTGGACTGTTCTTGTTTTCTATCAGTTTATAAACAATTATTGATGTTTTTGGTTTGTTTGTTTAAAATAAATATTTTTTTTTTTAAATTTTAAGATGTCATTTCAAATATCAAACATGGAAAAGGTCAAACAAGTAGCAACAACAAGCGACAGGGTAAAGCATATTGGTTCCCTAATTTACACAAGATCTTTGTCGATGTATGTCTTGAAACTGTCGAGCAAAGCCATAGGAATGGGCAAATCCTAGACAAGTTAGGATGGCCGTTTGTTCGAACTCAATTTTTCAATAGAACAAGAATTCAATTCGAATTGAAACAATTTAAAAATCATTGGACCAGAACTAAACATGATTGGAAGACTTGGCGCAATCTAATCATAGTAACTAGAATTGGCCAGAATGGCTATTCATTCATCATGAGTGATGAATGGTGGATTGACCGAGAACTAGTAATAAATTATTTTTTATACATTATTTTTCATTGAATATATAAAGATATCTATTCATATTATTTATATTTCTTATAGCAACATCTGGGGATATGAAGTTTCGTTATAAGGCGTTAGACCACATAGATGAGTTGGACAAGTTATTCGGTGGTACCACAACTACCAGAGCTCGTATCCAGTCATCTGCAACGATGAACATAACGAACGAGTCGATTGCAAATGATTTTAATGAAGATACCCCCGAATACATTCTAGCGACACATGAAGATATACCCTACAGAGAAGGTCATCAATGAGTGAGGATTCCAGATCAAAACGCAAAAAGCGAGGGAAACCAAAGCCCTTCGAGAGTGAATTCAAACGTTTGGTGGATCTTTTTCAATCGAAATTACATCGGGAAAAAGTTCAAAAAATTCCAAATGAACTAAAAATGCATACTCCCGGTGAATGCATGGTACTTCTCAATGAACTAGTCGATGCGATCCCTTTAGGTAGCGACCGATATTGTCACGCAATATCTAAGCTTGTAGAGAGTGCAGATTTTAGAAATGCATTCTATAACATACCGTCAAAGGATGCTCGCGTATCATACTTAGATTTTGAATACCGTCATTACCTTGGTGATCAATAGGGGTTGGTGTAGTTTTTTTTTTTGAGGGGTTAGCTTTCTATGAACAATTTTTTAGGTTGTTTATGTGGTGGTTCAAACAATGCTTGTTTTGTGGATTATGGTTTGTTGTTAAAAATGCTTGTGTTGGTGGTTTATGGATTATTGATTAAGGAATATTGATTATGGTTTGTTGTTAAAATTGCTTGTTTTGGTGGTTTATATGATTGCTTATGGATTGACCATGGTTTGGTTATTAAAAATGGATTTGATTATGTGTTTGTGCTTGTTTATGGAATGTGGAATGATATTGTTTAGTGATTATTTAAATAGAAACAAGATGAATTCATACGATGAGATTATGTGCATGGGTACACTTGTTGCAGCACATCATTATCGTAGGACTCACAAACATAAATTAGTTCGACAACCTAAAACTAATTGTAGCTTCACTGGACAAAATTATATGAATTATTTTTTGTTTGGAAATAATACGATGTCATAAACAATTTCGGATGGGAAAGCATGTATTCGAGAAATTGTGTTCGAGTCTACATGATGAAGCATGTCTCGAGGGAACAAAATACATTTCATTGGAAGTATCATTAGGAATATTCCTAAAGATATTGGGATAAAATGAGGACATGAGGATTATGGTTTTGTAGATCTTGTAATGGCTCCAAGAATAGTGGAATGGCCCTTCGGAGTTCGGGAAGTCCAGATTTGGGACGAATCTTGTGAACAAATCTTGTTTTTTGTCCTTCCTTTTTTTCCCTTTTCTTTTATTTATTTTTGTGTGTGATTTTTTATCATTTGTGTGGATCAATAATAATGAAGATCAATCGTTAGGGGTAAATCTCAAGGAATTGACGACATCCGAGATTTACCTCTATCGTCCTCAAACACAAAACTCTATCATAAGTACTTCTGACAGTACCTCTTCTCAAATAAGTGCTGAATCTTCATTTTTGTTTTCTCATTCATTCATCATGCAGACAGTTAGGGGAAAGTGTTTTACAAAGTGTATAACAAAGCCGGGAGCAAGCCTGAGTGGAAGTGAAAGTAGTTGTATTCGAGATGTGTGGAACGCTACATTGAGGCTACCGGTATCATTAGCCATGCTCTTTTTAGCACTCCTCGATAAGGTTCCAACTACAATCCATTCTTGAGGAATTTTGCAGCTTCAATATCTTGCTTGCAACTGAAACTGGGAGAGAACATGTTAATTTTGTTTTGTTTTTTTTAACTTACAAATTTTCATCGGGTCCTGGTGAGCATTGAGGTCGTAATTTATAAACTTGGGTGTTAGCCATATTGCTTTGCACTCTTGACCTTTTTCTTACTCGATTTGTGTATGCTTCATTGTTATCACAATTGTAGAAGGTTGGCATCTTTGTCTACGCAGTATGTATGTGGCTGATGTGGCAAGGGCACATAACTGTAGATCTTTTTCCTTGTGAATCCCAAAGAAAAAAGTTCTATGGTTCTGTGCCCTTGACATGTTAGCCACATACAGACCAGGTATGGATTTATCGAGTCCATTCATCACAACTCTTAAACATTTCTTCTAATCGGTCGTCATTGTGCTTTTAGCCTATCATCTCTACGCAAAAAAACTTATTATAACATATAATTTTTTAACAGCCCATGTTCTTAGATTCTTGGCTAAGGCGCTCTCACAACTTCATGTCAAGAGTTGTATCTTTTCTATGTGAACACTACATGTTGCTGTCTCATGTTAGACAATCTATGTAGGATATTGCTGTGATAAATTTCTCTCCCCTGTTATAATGGTCCTACAGTGTAGGTCATGGAGGACTCGTCATGCAAGTCATGTGGACCTCATCACATTAGGATAGATCATGATGGTCTTGACCACGGTGAGATCATCCAAATGTGGATTATATGTTTGATGTCCATGTGCTTAATATTCTTCTTTCATGCCGTTGCCCCTGAGAATGCTTCTTCAAATAGATAAATTTGTTAATAACATTGCTTAGTAATTTTCTATACAATGGTAATAAAAAATTTAGATACAAATTCTGTGAATTTTATTGAAATCATAAATGGATAGTTAGAATAATTATACTTTATTTATATCATAATATTTTTTGGGTTTATTTGTCATAAGTAGGTCATCTCTCTCTCTCTCTCTCTCTCTCTCTCTCTCTCTCTCTCTCTCGTGCGTGTGTAGAGCAAAGATGGGTTATATTCCTCTTAAAATAGGAGATGGAACGCCTAGATTTAGAACCAGTCGTCAACGCTGAGTCCTCTTATGCTCTTGTTTATCCTCACAACTAATCTCTTTGTACTCTACATCTTCTTATCCTCCGTAAGCAAACCACCTTGCCCATCATCACCCCAAACAAGGCTCTCTGATACTCGGAGAGATCATCGCAAAAGAAGCTAGCCCAGGTTAAAACAGAGCTTCTTGGCTACGAAAATATTGATATTTCAAGATCCAATGTCTCAATGTGCATAACCTAAATGTGCGTCTTATAAACCACAAGACTTGGTCAACAATGTTTGGAACGATGGCAAACCACCTTCAGTGAAGGGATTAAGGGATTAATGACGACAATGAAGATGAGATTAGTCTGTCTTTTTATGGGGTAGACCTCGTACTCGAGTACTATTTTATATAAACAACCCTAAAGTGAAGTAATCCCTTAACCTTACTTTTTAAAATGAATAATATAATCTTTTTTTTCATTTTTAATAAATGCAACAGGTGTTCTTACATGTGGAGATTGGAGACTCGATCTCATGAATGAACCCTGGGAGCACAGCCCTCCACCATTCTGATGGCCATAAATTATTATAAAAGAAAAGAATAACTATAATATCCAATGAGGTTAGACACAAAATATGTAAATACCAATAAAATATTATTTATTATAAAATATAATTTCTTCTCAATTATGAAATACCAACATAATCTTAAGGATGATGATGTTGGACATTTTTCCACCCAATAATTATCCTTATATAATTTCTTCTCAATTACAGTAAAAAGAGGGCACGGAGAATTTGTAACAGACTAATGAAAATGATAGCAATTGAGTTCAATTTTCAATCATTCAAATTTTCTCAGACTAATTAATTCCAAATGCAATCTTCCTTCAAATCTCAGCCATGTACATTAGAGCATAAGAGAAAATCACCCAAATTTAATTTCTTGGATCATGTTTACTTAAAATTAAGTGCAAGTCCCACCTTTCCAATGGGAAAGTAAGTCAATAGTTTCTCATAAGGTGAGGAATTGAATTTTTTTTTTTTGTTGGTTGGATCATTTCCATTCCATTAGACAAATCCAACGCCAAAAATCCGTCAAATGAAGCTAGTCTCATAATCACACTCCAATACCATCCATCATATAGATTTTTTCTCAAAAAAACACATGAATGGAAAAGAACATGATTACCAAAATAACAGAAAAGTAAAAGAAAATTGTGGTAAAAAATGAAGATAGGACCATCAAAATAACAACCTAACAAAATGGTCCTAAGCCTACTAATTATAGTTAAACAGGACCAAAAGTTTCAAGAACTCACCGATGGAGCAATAACTCAGGAAAGGTTGGGGGACTTACCTAGGTTGTGAGTTCCATGATAGCACTTACAATATCTCCATTGTGAGTCTTGAGAGCCTTGACGGCCTTGCCCTTTGACACACCAGCTTGCGTCATCACTAAATCAATATCGCGAGGCTCCACCCCTGTCTCATCGACCTCCTCTTCTTCCTCATCGGCCTCTGTGGCAGCAGAGTCAGCACTCACTTCTGGCTTCGCCATAACAGATGCCATATCTGGCATCTTGAACTGTTGGGCGGCTTGTGTCTGCAGCTGAGAACTCAAATCCTCAATCTTTGCCTCTCCAAACATGATGTATGTCTCAGAATTTGGGCTCTTGAAGACATCGGGTTTTGAGATGATAAACTGTATCTGAAAATCCCAGCAAAAAGTCGTACTCAGTCATCCATCCATCTAGCAAGAAGATTGATTAAATGTAAATGCTTTTTAGTTAAAAACTTACATTTTTGGTTCTCCTAATGGTAACCCTGCTAACACCTGTGACAGGTTTCATCCCCAGCTTCAACATTGCCTTGCGGCTCTTCTTTTCACTTCTGCTTTGCTTTGAGCTTTCATTTGCACCAGCACCTAAAGGGCAATAAATAAGATACAAATATCACACTAAATCAGTAAGGGCAAACCCTCAATAACAAATCATGTAATCATGAGAATGAGGATGAAAGCTGAGTAGTTGGTGAATAACAGGCAATATCATAAATTTCTTGATAAATAATTATATCGCAGATTCTTTTGTAGATCAATCACCAGCCCAGTATCAATTTCCTCACCAAAAACTAAACCAGAGTCAACTTTACTAGACAATCTGAGGTCCAGTCTAGGCCATACACATGTTCTCAAACTGAAAGGCGAGCCTGTAACCAAGTCTCCTAATTCAAGGTCCCAATTTCATGGGCAATCTGTAGCAATAGTGGAGGCATTTCTTCAAATCTGTGGAGACCCATCAGGATTCAAGACTAAGAACAATCTGTGAAACCTTGCCAGACAGCCCAAAACCACCAAAAATCCTCCAAGGATGGAGTATTTCTGCATTTAGACTTCCAAGGCCATAACATATCTAAGCCCAACACATGACCAATTATTCAGGACCTTGTCTATCCGTAGCTCCCAGCTTGTATCCAATGCCGTTCACTATGGATTAATGAATCCCACCTCAGAGCACCTTGCAAACACCATTTTGACTAATGTTCTCCCCAGACTTCCTACCGAGAACCGAACCACATCCAAGGCTTAATCCACCAATCTTTGGGACCACACATTCTCAAGTGCCTCCATCTATCACATACATCCCAAACCATGATACCTAACCAAGATCAATCCATTCAAAGACTCAACATTTGTATTGGGTGCACATTGAATATCCAAAGTGAACATCCTCTCCCATCATTTAAGACACCCAACACTTGTATTTAGTGCACATCTAATACTGAAAGTGAATAAAGTCTTCCATCATGCAAAAAACAGAATTAATAAGTATTTAAGAAAACTACCTCGCTTTCTCTACCAAGCTACCCAGAATCCCCGGTGGTTGTCCATGGATCCCTGGCTGCATCAGGAAGACTTTTATTCCTTTCATATTTTATTTTTTTTAAGGTATATGAATATTCAAGTGCTTCTATTGGAGGAATAAAGACTTTAAATTGTTGTTGCAGTGTAGGTTGGCATTTATCAAAGAGTTTTAGATGCATTTTTATCTCAAAGGTCACATCTTCAATTTTTAACAAGTGGAGCAAATAAAAAAGCAGAAATTAAACCCCAGGAGGTAAGTTTTATTGTTTTAAACAGGTAAGCACTTAGTCATAGTTTGGTTAGGAGAATTATTAACTCTATGAAACATTCTAAGAAGATCTACTCACAGATCTTCCAAAAGAGTCATTGGTCAGATTTCACTAAATGAAGTTGGAAGGCAAAGAGTTTCAATATCAAATTACTGGAACAACTTTAAACACTTCTCCCCCGCTCCCCCAAACACCCACCACCACAAAAAAACAAAAATAAAAAACAAGGTTCAATAGTAGGACTCAAATTCAAATCATAAAAACGAAGAATTGTTGGTTTTCTTTTATTTTCTCTTTTTTTTCCTTTGGTGGGTAAGCTGAGATTGAACCCCCCTAGAACCTCATTATGACTGTTAAGCCCCAAAACTATTGCTTTGTGTGTGATTCCAAAATCCATGAAAACCCCATTTAAACTCTCGAACTTTTTTCGCATAAAACATCAATGGATCATCATCAATCATACAAACAGCATCCAAAAGCTTTCCTACTAAGTCACATTATTCTCCAAATTTTACCAAAAATTCATAAAATTCTCCAAATAAGGGGTTGGGATTAGCCGATTAAACCGATGAATTAATTGGCAACTTAGCAATTAATCGCGGAATATGGTAACATTTTCACCCTTCACCCACAAAATTTTATTTTCTTCTTCATTAAATCTCGAAAACAAGATAGGGTTTTTAGGGAGGTTGAAGATGATGGGTTTGGTAAGAAATCCAAAAACATCATTTGTACATACCAAGAAATTTCGAATCCGAATCCCAATTTGGGTTACTGACATCCCCATTAAAATTAAAAATAAATCACATACAGTCAATCAAAACCCTAAAAATCTCAAAGATCCCAAGTAGAACAATTAGTATAAAAAACAGAAACCCTAGTTAGAGAGGAGAAATGATCCAGTACTTCAAAGGTACCTTCAGTTCCGTTCTCATGTTCATCATCGCCGTCTTCATCATCGACTTCATCTTCATCTTCATCGTCCTTCACGTCTTCGATGACTGGTTCGTCTCTCTGCAAAAATACGCACCGTATAAAATGCTAACGACAACGGAACTGACCGTATAACACGGGAGGATACGCGTATTTTATACCTGGACTTTGCAGTGGTCCTTGAAGGAGGTTAGTTGCTCCTCCTCCTCTTCAACTATGGGGCCTGGCATCTTCTTCCAAGAACTACTTCTCTCTTCCTCTGTCTTCGTAGTTCGTTGGACAACTTACTATATAGACCTATTGTGTGCTCCTAGGGTGCATTGAGGATGATGCTCCCTGAGTGATCTCACCGTAGTTTGCCAATCTTGATCCGTTTTGATTAGTGGGGCATAAACTTAGAGTAGGGCAATCAATGGATCGGGTTTGAATAGGATCCAGATTGATTTGGTACCAATCCAATAAGGATCGGATTTTTAAATTCTTACTACGAACACTCCTCTTCTCTTTCTTTGTTGAATAATCTCTCTTGCTCTCTCAAAAGGGAAAAAAATATGGTTTTCTCTTTAAGTGGTGTGCAAGTAGTCACTACATATAGTCATTTCTTTGAGTTGAAATATTGTTAAGAGTTTCATTCACAAGCTGATGTGCATAATAGGAAATGTTCAGCACCCAACATTTTGCCCAACAATTTGCCCAACATGTTTTGTCCTACATGGGAAAAAAGATTTGGAATGGAGAGATCATCCTCACCAAAAATCAGTTCATTCCAAAACTTCTAACCCCATGTTTACAAGTTGAAAAATCATGGACCATCCATTTTTTATAAACCATTTGTGATGGGGTTAGAAGTTTTTGAATGGGCTGATTCTTGGTGAGAATGATCTCCTCATCATAGAGATCATCCTCACCAAAATCAACCTATTCCAAAACTTCTAACCCATGTAGGATAAAACATGTTGGGCAAAATGTTGAGTGCCGAACAGACCCGTGCATAATTACAATTGTTGAAGTGGATCAATATGATATGGGTCATACAACCACATAGTCACTATTGTATGAAAAAGTTGAACCAAGATAGACATATATTGTACTATTTGCATAAAAAAATACTTGATTGACAAGTGTTTTAAATCAAAACCTCCATGTGTCAAATCCTCTAAATCTAAAAGAAGACTCAACTAGAGTGACATGTGACAAAAGTGGAGCACTTGACTAGCACAGCCGAGTGATACTTTCGTTAAGAAAACACCATGACAACGATTAGAGATTTTGAGTGGATTCGAATAGAAGATTTCCCCATATCTTTATGATTCTATTTGCAATAACGTGCTCAAATCAAATTATTAAGCGATTGGGATTAGAAGGAGTCATGAATGAACATGTAATAAAAATGATAAGAATTGAAAGTTCCTTAATAGAAAAAGATACTAAATGTAAGGAAAGATTGATAAATTTTTCATCAACAAAGTTGTCAAATGAAGATGAACTCTTTGGATTTATAAATAAAACACAGGAAAAATGACTTTTGGTTCATTCTCTAACTAAATTATTTTGTAATCTTGTTAATTTTGTCATCTTAGAAATCTTGATCTAGGAACACTCTTAGATTTGAGACTTTTTACAAAAAATAAAAAGGAGATCTTCATCGAGACTCAAATTTAGGAGTGAGGTAATATTTTTTTACTTATAGGAAACTTATACACAAAATGTAAAATCTTGTCTCGGGGCAATATTTCCATTAAGAGAGAGTTTTACTCAAAATACTTTGAGATAATTAATTTGAAGCATTCAATAACAAAATTTTAAATACTAACGCATACTGAATGTACATCTCAATTAAGAACCCCTACTATCCGACCAATCTAATACATTAGTATGAATGTGATTTATTAGATTAAGGTTGTCCAATGAAAAAAAAAATTCCTTTTGAAGTATGATGACCTCCAATAAAATTTTATACGATATCAAAAAGATTAAGCATGCTCAGCAGACTTGAATGTTGAGCAGTAAAAAAAATGGCTCAAATAAATTATGCATAGTAAAAATAAAAGACATTGAGATGGATGAATGATGATGTTGTAAATGAATGAATAAAAATAGATATATTTGAAAGAATTTAAGAAAATAAAATAGAGAACATAGCGAGATACTTTTGTTAAATGCAACAAAAGCATCCCGCACCACAAATATAGTGTAAACTTCAAAAGATGAAATTAATAAATTATACTCAAAATGGTGAAGCTTGATTTATATTTTATTTCACAAACTAATTTTGTCATTTGTCGCAAAAATATATATATTTGTTGAACCCAGAGGACATGTCATCTGAAGTATAGTAACAATATTCGGATTTGGTAAATATTTGGTCGAGCTTCGATTCAGTTAATTCAAATAAATTTGGGAAGAGTTGTTTCGAAAGAAACAAAAAAAATTATATGTATGCTTCTTTGCACACCACCATGTTAGCACAGTGTTGAGCATAATATTGAAAGAAGTCTATTTAGTAATTTTCCATTCGGAAAATTTTAGTAAAAAAGTCAGAAAATTTTCAGAGAATATACAAATGATGTTTCCGAATTTCTGATCAAAACCCATCATCATCAACGACTGTCAAAACACTGATCTCTAGGAAATCTGAGCTTTTCCTCTTAACTCAACCATCTGTTTGAAGGAGAGCCTCAACATCTGAGTTGAGGGTCCAAAAGTCCTCATGTCATTAATAGCCTCATTAAATTCTCTCAGTCATCCGTTACTACTTGGTATGATGGATTGTACAAAGTTAAAAGAAGAGGAAAGCTAACCAATCTCTGAATCTCACATTGACACATTATGGCTTCTGAACACCTCCATTTCTTCATCTTTTTCTTCCTTCTCCTCCCTTCAGTTATCAGCAGAGGTGCTACCAACGTCTTCCTTAGTGATGAAGAGAATGAAGTGATGGGTAAGACACGCAGTGCTCTTGTATTCGGTTTCTTCCCCAAAGGAACCCCAATTGAACCTTCTGGCCCATCCAAGTGCCACAATGAGAGCCCTGGTGTCGGTGTCGGTGTCGGTGTCATGAAGAAACATTGTCCTAATGAACCCCCAACATCAGCACCCAACCTAGCCTCTTGAATTACTTCTTTTCTTTTCACTCCTCGCAGATATTTGCTGCTTTAGTTGTCTAACTCTAATAATACAGTAGCAATAGTATATTTAATGTACCTTGCTTGTCTTGTGTTGATTGTATGCTATGCATGGATGAGACAAGTTTCATATCTCCTCTCTATTTTTTTTTTTTTTGTTTCTTCAAAGTTCTCTACTTTCATTTTGTTTACTTACAGACTCGATGACAAAAACTTGAAGCTTCTTACCTTTTATTCGTTTACTTCTAACTAATTTTTGACACCCCTAACATGCTTGCAATAAGCACACACAGTCATAAGGGGCTTCTCATCAATATGAAATACAAGGGCATCTCAAATAATGACCAAAATCCATAGGGATTATTAAAGAACAGAAAAAAGATGAGGGGGGGCAATTGCCCCCTCTGGCCCTTCCTGCCCCTGCCCCTGCCCCTGCACAGTAATGAAGGCATTGTTTTATTGAAGTTAGTTAAGCATTTTTCTTAGTAAAATGCTAGAGTGAATGTGTGGGATACCACATTAGACGCTAAGTAGATTTGGATGTGTGCACAAAACCATAAATATTTTTCCTTGAGATACAACCATAAATTATCTTTTCTCTTCTCCCCTTTTCAAGAATAACCCTAATTTTATTGCCCATCATCTTCTGCCCCTCATTTAGGGAAGAGTCGGGATCCAAAACAGTGTCTCGTTCCTATCACAACAAATGGTGTCTATGTGGCACTTTTTGATTGGATATTAAACGCATTGTGCTTTGTTCCCCATAAAAAATGGCTTGATTAGGAACCAATGTGTTTTAAACACCTACCAAAAGGTGCTATGTAGACACCATTCATATTCTATTAGAACGAAACATCGTTTTGAATCCTGGTTCTTCAGGGAATACCCCTTCAATATGTTATTTGTCTTTTCTCTTTTATTTTTAATAATACACCTCTACTTTATTGTCTTTTCTCTCCTCTTTTCTCATAATATCACTTCAATTTTATTGTCTTTCTTCTTTTACCCACTTAACCTCAAAGAGGATGTTCGTAAGCAAGGGCAAAACTCTAGTAACATAATACATAGCAACATTAAGTCAGAAAGATAATTAACTTACAAGGTTTTAAAAATCTAGTGATCTTAAAGTGGGGTAGATCATTCAAATCATGTTCCTAGCTAAACTCAACATTTTTTGGTTGTTAGATCAACACAAGATTGGACAATCCAAAAACATAATCCTACTTTCACTAATATCTCTTTATAGGTTTATCGCGTGCAAGTTGAGGTGTCAAAATAACAGACTTGAACTAGAATCGAAGGTAAGTTGTTCTTGTAAGTTGGTAAGCAAACAAAGTGAAAGAAGAGAAATTTGAAGATAATAATTATAATAATAAAAAAGAGGAGATATGAAATTATCCCTTCCATTCATAGATATAGCATGATAACAACCAAATTCATAGAAGTAAATTACATATACTACTGTTGTTTTACCAAACAATTAAAGCAAATACAATGAGAAATAATAATTCAAGTAGCCAGGTTGGGTGGTGGTTTTGATGGGCCAGAAGGTGGAATTGGGGTTCCTTTGGGGAGGAAACCAAATGCGACTGGAGCATGAATCCTTTCTCGAATGGGAGTAGCCATGTTGGATGGTGGTTTTGATGGGCCAGAAGGTGGAATTGGGGTTCCTTTGGGGAGGAAACCAAATGCGATTGGAGCATGAATCATTTCTCGAATGGGAGTAGCCATGTTGGATGGTGGTTTTGATGGGCCAGAAGGTGGAATTGGGGTTCCTTTGGGAAGGAAACCAAATGCGATTGGAGCATAAATCATTTCTCGAATGGGAGTAGCCATGTTGGATGGTGGTTTTGATGGGCCAGAAGGTGGGATTGGGGTTCTTTTGGGGAGGAAACCAAATGCGACAGGAACATGAATCATTTCTCGAATAGGAGTAGCTATCACTTCAGTCTTTTCACCGATCAGGGCGACACTAGGAGCTCCTCTGCTGTTAACCGAAGTGAGGACATGGAAGACAAAGATGACGACGATGAAGATATGGAGGTGTTTAGAAGCCATGAGAGATTCAGAGATGGGTTTTGGGTTTAGTTTTCTCTTAATTTATAGAAGCCATCACCGTAATGGATGAATAAGATAAAGTCGAATGCCTCTCTTATTTATTATCTTTCCTTATCTCCCCCTTTCTTAATAATACCTCTCCAATTTTATTATTTTTCCTTTTTTATCCCCTTAATTAACCTCAATTGTTTTAATAATACCCTCCAACTTCATTATTTTTTCATTTTTACCCTTCTTAACCTCAAAGAGGATGCACGGGCAAATTATAGTCTATATAATAAAAGACAACAGTGAGTCCTTACTTTGTTATAGTTTTATGGTAGATAATAGGGGAGTGGGGTCCACCCTTAAACTTTATTGTCTTTCATCTTCTCTAGCTTTACTGTTTTGCCTCTTTTACCCATTTAACTCACTTTATTGTCTTTCCTTTTCTCCCCCTTTCTTAATAATACCTTTCCAATTTTATTATTTTTCTTTTTTTATCCCCTCAATGAACCTCATCTTTTTTTTAATAATATCCTCCAACTTCATTATTTTTCCATTTTTACACCTCTTAACCTCAAAGAGGATGCCCGTGTTGTAGGCATGGGCAAATTATAGTCTATATAATAAAAGATAACGGTGAGTCCCACTTTGTTATAGTTTTATGGTGGATAACAGGGGCGTGGGGTCCACCCTTAAACTTTATTATCTTTCCTCTCATCTAACTTTACTAACTTGCCTCTTTTACCCATTTAACTCACTTTATTATCTTTCCTTATCTCCCCCTTTCTTAATAATACCTTTCCAATTTTATTATTTTTCCTTTTCCATCCCCTTAATTAACCTCATTTTTTTTAATAATACCTTCCAACTTCATTATTTTTCCATTTTTACACCTCTTAACCTCAAAGAGGATGCTTGTGTTGTAGGCACGGGCAAATTATAGTCTATATAATAAAAGACAACGGTGAGTCCCACTTTGTTATAGTTTTATGGTGGATAACAAGGGAATGCGATCCACCCTTAAACTTTATTGTCTTTTTTCTTTTCTAACTTTACTGTCTTGTCTCTTTTACCCATTTAACCCACTTTATCATCTTTCCTTATCTCTTCCTTTCTTAATAATACTTCCCCAGATTTATTATTTTTCCTTTTGTATCCCCTTAATTAACCTCATGTTTTTTTAATAATACCCTCTAACTTCATTATTTTTTCATTTTTACACCTCTTAACCTCAAAGAGGATGCCCGTGTTGTAGGCACGGGCAAATTATAGTTTATATAATAAAAGACTATGGTAAGTCCCACTTTGTTATAGTTTTATGGTAGATAACAGGGGAATGAGGTCCACCCTTAAACTTTATTATCTTTTTTCTCCTCCTAATTTTACTATCTTTCCTCTTTTACTCATTTAACCCACTTTATTGTCTTTCTTTATGTCTCCATTTCTTAATGATATATCTTTAGTTTTATTATTTTTCCTTTTTATCCCCTTAATTAACCTCATTTTTTTTAATAATACCCTCCAATTTCATTATTGTGCCATTTTTACCCCTCTTAACCTCAAAAAGGATGTACGTGTTGTAGGCACGAGCAAATTATAGTCTATATAATAAAAGACAACAGTGAGTCCTACTTTGTTATAGTTTTTTGGTGGATAACAGGGGAGTGGGGTTCACCCTTAAATTTTATTGTCTTTCATCTCCTCTAACTTTACTATCTTACCTCTTTTACCCATTTAATCCACTTTATTATTTTTCTTTTATCTCCTCATTTCTTAATAATATCTCTCCAGTATTATTATTTTTTCTTCTTATCCCCTTAATTAACCTCAATTTTTTTAATAATACCCTCCAACTTCATTATTTTTTCATTTGTACCCTTCTTAACCTCAAAGAGGATGGCCGTTTTGTAGGCATAGGCAAATTATAGTCTATATAATAAAAGACAACGGTGAGTCCCACTTTGTTATAGTTTTATGGTGGATAACAAAGGAGTGGGGTCCACACTTAAACTTTATTGTTTTTCCTCTCCTTTGATCCCTATAATAATATCCTTCAAATTTTACTATTTTCTCATTTAACCCACTTTATTGTCTTTCTTCTTTTCCCTTTTTTAATGATGCATCTCCAACTTTTTTTTTTTTTCATTTACCCCCCTAACCCCAAAAAGGATGCCCCTGCCTTAGGCACAGGCAAACTTTAGTTTTCCTTCAATTTATATCTATATTTAATTTTTTAATCATAATCTCACCACTTATCTATCTCAATATCTTTATTCCCACCGATGCAATTTTTTTTAACCATTCAACATTAATTTTGGAAATCATATGTTAATCTTATTTTTTATGATACTAGGGCTCTGCTTGGTACATATATTGCAAATCAACTAATTAATTGTTAAGAAATTGTAGTAGATGATTTGACGTGGAAAAAGTCTTGCAAGCCATTTGCAAACATTACTAGCCTACAACCATGTACATTATCTTGTCTTTCTTTCTCAATTCAAATATGAAAATAGTCCTTTGTACTTGTTAAGTGGTATAGATTTATAACAATACTCTTCATAAAAATACATTAAGTGGTATATTAAAATTACAAAATACCTCTCGTCAAAAAAATTATTTAAATTTTCAAAAAAGAGCTTCTATCATCACACCAAATTTTGCTAACACCACCCCAAGATGTGTGCTTATTCTTTGGTGCTTTACATATGAATTGGGGTGGCGTTAGAAACACTGGTGTGGCAATATAATTTCTCTATGAAAATAGCACCCATTACTGGCTACAGTAACATGAATATGAATTTATAAAAATATAATCACTCATCAAAGATAGATAAACTTGTATATAAAAATTACAAAAAATATCCCTCATGAAATAAACTATCCAAATTATAAAAGTAGTTCTCATTACTTGTTATGGTAGCATGCATCTAAATTTACGGCAACATCTCTCATCAAAGATTAATTTGCATATCAAAATTATAAAAATATACCTCATGAAAGAAATGATTAAAAATACAAAAATATCTCTAAGTACTTACTGCCATAAAATGCATAGAAATTTACAAAATTCTCCTCATAAAAAATACATTAATTTATTCAATTAGGTTAGTGAATAAAGTAAAGAAGCACTTATGAAGTACAATGACACAATACATCAATTAGATTAATATATGCATTCGTAGTTGAACGTTGAATTGTTAAAATAAATAAATAAAACCATGATTAAATGACTCCCCCACATGGCATACTCAAAATACTAACCTAACATGGTATGTGTCAGAACCATAGATTTTTTTTCATCAGGCTACACAACTGCATAGTTTTATGGGGATGTGTTGTTGTGTACCCCGAGGTATAAAGCCTATGGTTATGGCACATCCCATGTCAAGTGAGTATTTTGAGTATGCCACGTGAGGAAGTCATTTTATCACGACTCTAAAAAAATGGTGCAAATAAAATGTGCATATGTGAGGTGTAAACACCCCAATTTGCACAAAGCCATTAAAAAAAACTCAAAATCTCAAGTTGATTTCAATTAAGAACTTAAAGTCTTTCAAAAGGCCCACATTGCATAATAATTTATTTGATTGATACATTTCTTCATGCATACATGCACACAGATATCATCTCATATTGGTTTGCATGCCCAAACCTTATCCCTAATTCAATCAAATTTTATACCCACTTCTTTAATCTCATCCAATTTTATATCATTTTCTTAATCCAAACTAATTCTCTATTAATCAATACATTATACCCTAACCTAATACCTAGTCCACATTCAAACCTAATCCAAATACTCAAACTTAAACCATCCCAAACTTATAACCCAAGCCCAAAACCAAAATTCAATACCAAGTTCATTTTAAGCCTATGGTCTTACACCTTCCCCAAGAAATGACACATGTTGGTCTCTCATAAGCTTCAACATCCAAGAATGATCATCATTGGTGGACCAATGCTCCAACCTAATTGGAGGGTCAACTCCCTCGAGAAAACCCAAAAATGCTCTCCTCAAAAAATGGGGTCAAACCAAAAAGATGTTTTGGTCTTTGGTAAAAATCTGTAAAGTTGAAAGAACTTTCAATCCTACCCTTAAAAGGTAAAAATCTTCAAATACATATATAGAGCTCTCCTATTAGTCCATTTTCAAATATATATATCCATCATTACTTTATGAGTTATTTGCAAATGAACCAATGTCTTTTTTTTTACCTACTACTACACATTTACGCATGTCACTCTCCTACTCACACTTCCAAAAATATTTTTGTTCTCTCACTTCTATTATCAAAAAATCAAAGACCAAAAATATTTTTAAGGTTTATTCTCACAAATTCTACTTTTACCCTCATAAAAATGAAAATTCCAAAAATAATAACTTAAACTTCATGTATTTTCTCTGTATTGTTAGGATTTGACCACTTTACCTTCAAAAGTTCTCTAAAAACTCTATAAATAATCTTATTTCCTATGAGCAATTCATGTTCTCAAACCTCAATCTCTTAACCTAAAACTCTATCAAAATCCGTACTCTACCTCTCTAATAATCTCTCAACTCAAAAACTTCTATCCATTTATTAACTTTTACCTTCTTTAATCTTCTACCATCAATTAAAACTCTCAATCTCCAAGTTACTTCTTTCAAGACTCAACATCATTCAAGAACATCAAGAGACAAGGTGGGTATAGAATTAAGATTTTTATTTAAATATTTGCATCTTCTACTCTTAATCCTCTATTTATTTTTATGTTCTGAAAAGCCTTTATGATATAATGCACACGCTTTCGCACCTCTAATAAGTTGGACTTTGGTTCGACCGAAAGAGTGGGGGTTGAAGTCTTTTTTTCCTTATGATATATCTTATGCATCATATTGTACATCATACACCTACTCACATATGTTTAGCAATGATGAAGAAATGTGTCACCCTCTTATTTTGGTTAAAACACTAAGTTTCTAGCATTGCATACATGCATCGAGGTTGTGGCATTAAGGGACCTCCATCACGGAGTCTTTCTAAAAAGTCCAAACCAATATTCTTACCCATGAAAATAATGTTGACTATATGGGTTTTCTTTCATAGGATTTTTTCAATGTCTCATATTAACATCAAAGCCTTCTTTAAGGGTATATTTTCACATATTGCACACACCACTTCTAAACATGCATTTCTTTATTTTTTTAAGTTTTTCAAAGATTAGTCGAGTTTCAAAGTAACCACTTTTGGTGGAGAAGTTGGGTGCCTAAAACTTTCCCCATCCTCTAACTATACCTCCATACTTAGATCCTAGGTAGACCACACATTTTCCATAAGTGAGTCACTACAACAGTAAAATAAATTTCAAAGTCATTTCGGGTGTCATTCACACCCATTTTTTTTAAAAAATGGTAACCACTCCAAATAACGTAGCATTGAGGTTCTATGATGAACATCTTATGTCTACAAGAGGATAAATATATTAAGATGGATAAGTTTACGTATTTCCCCCTCATTAATTTTCCCTATCATCCACATTTAATAACCTCATTAAAATTTATCTTTATCTCATTCATTCGTGACTCTGATGACTTCTATAAATAAGGTTAAAATTAATAGGAGATTGAACCGAAAACCCATCTCTGAATCTTTTATGGCTTCTAAACATCTCCATATCTTCTTTTTCATCATCATTTTCTCTTCCATCTCTTCACTTTAGTCAACAGCAGAGGAGCTCCCAATGTTGCCCTAATCGATAAAGAGAATGAAGTAATGGGTACTTATATTCAAGAAATGATTCATGTTCCAATCGCATTTGGTTTCCTCCCCAAATGAAAAACTTGAACTTGGTTTATCTTTGATTTCAGTTCGAGTATGTAATTTTTGACATCCTCAATTTGCATGCAATATTAAATTCAATTTTATCTCTCACCCACCGTTACAGTGATGGCTTTTATAAATTAATAGGAAACTAAACCCATCTCTAAATCTCTCATGGCTTCTAAACACCTCTATATCTTCTTCATCATCGTCTTTGTCTTCCACCTCCTCACTTCAGTTAACAACAGAAGAGCTCCCAGTGTCGCCCTGATCGGTGAAAAGACTGAAGTGATAGCTACTCCCATTCGAGAAATGATCCACATTCCAATCGCATTTGGTTTCCTCCCCAAAGGAACCCCAATTCCACCTTCTGGTCCATCAAAACCATCATCCAACATGGTTCATTGAATTACTTTAGTTGTTTAATAAAACAACAGTAGCATACTACAGTAGTATATGCAATTTACTTCTATGAATTTAGTTGTTATCATATTATATCTATGAATGGTTGAGACAGTTTCATATCTCCTCTCCCCTCTCCCTCAATTTTTTTTCTTCAAATTTCCCTACTTTTACCTTGTTTGCTTACAGACTTACAAAAACTAGAACCTTCTTACCTAGGATTCCAATTACGAGCCTTACTACACAGACTTCCTACAACATTGTTTTTAACACTTTGTTTATAGAAATCATCGACTTTTCCTCAAATGTATAACAATAATATCTCGAGGAAAAACATTTATTGTTCTATGCACACCACCTAGTCAACACAGTGTTCGAAGAAGTTAGTTTAACATTTTTCTTCTAGTTCTGGTTTCTAATTTTTGGCACCCTCAACTTCCATGCAAAAGATGCATTTTTCTTATATATATATATGACAATGTTTGCAGTCATAATTTTATCTTATATGGGTTAAAAGTTTCATAATGTGTTGATTTTTTGTGAGGATGATCTCTATGGTGAGGAGATCATCCTCAGAAAATATCCAATTACAAAACATGTAACCCAATTTACAAGTTGAATTAATTTATAAATCACTTTTGATGTGGTTAGAAGTTTCAGGATTAACATCACTCTAGTTATGAGGGATAAATATCCCATCTAATTACATTGGAGTGAGGTGCACACTACCTTTTCTTATTTATCCCTTCAACTTTATTATCTTTTCCCTCCCCCCCCCCCCCCCCCGCCCCCTTTTCAATAATATTCTTTCAATTTTACCATTTTCCTTCTTATACCCTCTTTTTCAATAATACCTATCTAATTTTACTATATTTCCTCTTTCACTCTTTCAACCCACTTTATTGTCTTTCCTCTCCTCTCCCATTCTTAATAATACTTTTTTAACTTTATTATTTTTCCTTTTTTACCTCTTTAACCCCCAAAGTTTTTTGAATAATACCCTTCAACTTTATCATTTTTTCAAGTTTACCCCTTTAACCTCAAAGAGGATGCTTGTACCATATATATAAAAGAGAGAGAGAGAGAGCAGTGGACGTGGGACCAAGTTTTTGGACCGCCTAGCATGTGCTGATCTAACAACCAAAAATGTTGATCTCTTAGTGGGAACATGATTTGAATAATCTGCCCCACTTATGATCAATATATTTTTAAACTCAAGTAAGTTAATTATTTTTTGACTCATCATCTAGTATTATGTCACTAGAGTTTGTTGTAGGCATGGATATCCTCCCTGGGGTTAGGGGGTTAATAAGAAAAGACAATAAAATTGGAGGGATATCATCAAAAAAGGAGTAAAATTAAGAGGTATTATTGGAAAATGAGAGTATAGATATGACAATCTTAAATCTTGAGACAAGAACCTTCGAGAAAATCGTGTACACTGAGCTCACCAACTGATGGGTCTGAAATCCTTAAGATCTTCCACTTCTTTCTTCGGGATGGGGATGAAGAAGGTGGAGTTGGAGGAGTAATAAAGAGAGCACCACTCATAAAAAATCTTGATATACTAACATTAGATCATCCATGACAATGTCCCAACTAAACTTAAAACAAGCCATCGAGAAACCATCTGGACCCAATGCCTTGTTCCCCCCCAAATCCCCTAAGGCTTGGAAAACCTCATCCTCGCCGAAGGGTCTCTCAAGCCAGTCTTTTTGGTCCGGCGAAATAGAATGAAAAACGAGGTCATCAAACAAAAGCGTTTCCTCACAAATTTTGGTGTACAGGTTCTGGTAGTACTCCACTATGACCTCCTTGATACTTTCCTCATCCTCAACAAACACTCCACCTTCATGAAGTAGGGTTAAATCAGCTTCCCATTAAGCCCAAACTCACACAAATTTCAGACATTCACATGTAGCCTAAAACTCACCAGTTCTTAACCCAAGCTTGAAGTAAGAAGGTTGGGCTCTTGGGATAAATAGAACTGGAGTTCCAGGTTTCTTGTTTGACCAGAGGGATACAGATAAGGTTACACAGACTAGGAGAGAATCCCACTTGGATATTGGCGTTGTTTTCATATCATACTAAAAAAATATGTAATGGAAATAGAGTATAAGTTGAAAAAGATTAGAGAGCCCATTTAAGTGAGGGAAGCTCCCTTTCTGATCTTTGGTTAAGATTCCATCATTAGGTAGGAAGGAACCTAAGCCAAACATGAATATGGATAAGCCTCTTTTATAGGATTACATAGTGAGATGGGTGCAAATTGTTCAGATAAGAAGTAATGTAAAAGGAAAAAAATAATTAAAACAAGAATGCAAAAGAGTCGAACTTCCTCAGTAAACAGTTCAGGGATTAACAAGAACTGGATTCCAATTTGAGTTTCATTGGTTCCCGGCTGCTTCAGTGGGGGTTTTAGTAGTCATCTGGTCAACTGCATGCACGGTGCTTTGAAGCTCCTCCCATATTGCTTTGTATACCATCCTCTGCCTGTTCACAGCTGACTGTCCCTCAAAGGATGAGGAGATAACATCGATGCTGCACAGCCGGCAAAGAAACTGAATATAAGGTAAAATTGTGGTACGGTTGGTAACTAAATTGGATGTCATAGATGTGATGGATGTCTACATGCTACCAGCTTTAAATAGAGATATATGCCTGTGTAAATCCAAAATATAACTTTAAGCAACAACCACTACAGATAAATCTATTATGTAGAAGCATTCAACTTAAGGATAAATATTAAGATGGCACATGATTTTAAGTAAAAGAAAGAGGTGATATGGGTAACCATGATTCAAAGTTTTGTTCCATTTCAAAAGGTTTCGCCGGTACAAACCAGTTTTAGTCAACACCGCAATGAAATATTAACCCCAAAAAATTGAATGCTTTGAGAATTTTTCAAATAATCCAGAACATTTTGGTTGAGACAGTTTCAGTTTTTCTCCTGATCAAAACTTGTCTCGAGACAATATTTTAAACCATAGTGGGTGTATACATGTATATATTTGCTAGGCAAGCAAGGTGGTTAGTTGTTAACGTGAAAGTGAGTTTAATGGGGTTTGAACCTAGGTCATGGGATCAACTCTCCACATGCCTTTACCAACTTAGCTAAGTTGGCACCTTCAAAAGTGGGAGGAGTGCCAGAAGGACTTCCCAAGAGCTCACCCATCCTATTACTACTCTCACCCAAGCACGCTTAATTGTGAAGTTCTGATGAGATCCGGTTGGCGTATCTAATTGACTTGAACCAACTTATAGAATAGAAAAAAGTGTCATCGGCGCTGGGTTGGGTACCTCTTATTGAGATGGCAGATAGTCACGTCAGAGGATCTAAGTTACTTCACATCCTACAGACTAGCCTTTACAACTCATTAGTTTCATGTTCACAATGATTTTTTGTTGTAAAGGGTTACTTAAACATTTATACTTTTACCTATAGTAATGAAAAAGTAATTTGATGATGCCTACAGTTTTATGTGATTTCACCACTTTGAAAACTTCATAATACTGGGGGCAAATTTACAAGATCAAAAAGTGCAACTAATTTTTTAGTGTGGTTTCTGTTAGCTAGATTCATCACAAAGAAATAGTATTCGCTGACATATGCTAGTGTATCATATTGGTTGGGTCCAAGATGCAATATTATTTTATTAATTAGTATGGTTGAGTAAATAGGCAAAAGAATCTCAGTATACTAAAAGATACAACAATGAAAGAGAAAGCCAAGAATGGAAGCTCACCAAGTATGAAGCCTGGAGTGAGGATCTAACCGAGGACATGCCCCACGGATCAACTTCCAAATTCACTTCTCAACCTTAATGGTGATAAAACACTCCCCACAAAGCCAACCACGAAGAGTGGCCATATCATTGATCTTCTAATCATTAATATTTCTCCTAAGAGACAGATTCCACAAGACACTCCCACAGTCCCTAACAACACAGTCCTTAACAGGAGCCACTTGAAAATCCGACATAGCAAAAATGAAGGGGAAAAGCATAATGAAGATTGATATCACCATAACAACTATCCTTACAAAACCTCACAATATTGTCTGTCCAGACCTTTAATTGAACACCATCTATGGAGCCATAGGTTTAGTAAACACCTTTCCTCACACAAGTGCCATATAAAGATGAGGGCACATTATCATCCCAATCATTATTCCTAATTTCCTACCTCCATGTTTGCTTTCAGTCAAAATTCTCTGTTAAGTTGTATTTTTCCCATTTAAACCTCCATAATGGCTTTCACTCGAAAGAGCATTATTCATGTCCTTGAAGTATCTTAAACCAAGAGCACCACAGCTTTCCATAAGCAATTAAGCACACCTTCCAATTTACGAAATGGTATTATGAGCTTGCCCATTTCCTATCCACAAAAGGTCACTAACCAACTTCAGTACTCTCATTGGCATAAAAAAGAAGAGAGCAGAGTAAGAGTGCTCCAAATAACAATTTCCTTTCCACCTTTGAAAAGAAACCTTTTATCCTAACAAAGAAATTTCCTCCCAAATCTATCCATAACATGATCTCAGATGCATATAAATCTAAAACTTAGCCCAAAGGGCAGCTCTAGGCCAAGGCATAGAAAAATGTCCCACCTTACAACCCATGTTTCTCACTAAGTCCCCCATACTTTCCAGCTAGCCAACTCCATATTTTTTCTCTTCACAATAACCAAAGAGTGCTTCAACAACAAGAAGTTCTAGAGTCAATGCAAATGATAAGCTATGAGCACTCGAAAAAAAAATTGCCTCACTTTGAAGAATGTCCCTTGGAATGGAGAAACGACAAATCCAACAACACTTTCAATCTAAAAGTTTAAAGCTACAGAGATTATTTTTGTATGCACTAACCACAAAACTTATTGGAAAATAATCTACGAGATCACCTCTTTTTGGGATTAAGATTCGATCCAATTCATATGTTGCTTCTAAAATCCTCCTCTTCTGAAAAAGGCCTTTTCAACCAGCTATTTGTTCTGAGGTCGAATTATCAAAACCCAGCACATCTAATATGGATAGAAAAGATGCGTCCAACTCATATGTTGCTTCTAAAATCATCCTCTTCTGAAAAAGGCATTTTCACCAGCTATTTGTTTTGAGGTCAAATGATCAAAACCAAGCACATCTAATATGGATAGAAAAAATGTGCCCAACTACTCAACATGAACGTACGGAAATTAATATTATCCAGCGAATCCCGAACTAGTTGAAGAAGAATCTCTAGATGTCTATGAACAGGTTACAATACAACAAGTGTTCCATGTGTCTCACCATTTGCTTTACATAGAGAATATAAATCAACCATGATCCACTTTCAAGTAATGATATTATCCACAGTAGAAATTTTATACAAGGAAAGAAGGATACCATTAAGGGAGTTTCAAAGTCCCAAACAAGAGAAAACAGTACAAAAGGATCCCACTGAGACTCAGCCATCCGAGCCATAGTCCTAAAATGATCCAATTTTTTTCACAAATTCATAATTCACAACATAAAAGACCAGACTATTAAATTGGCAAATTGATCGATGATGGGTTTTGGAAAAAACCCAAAAACATCTGTATAATCCCTAAAAATTTCCAGAATGTTTTACAAAACTGTCCTGAATTTAGCAGAATAAACCGAGCCATAGTCACAAAATTCTTCAATTTTTTCCAAAAAATTTGTAAAATTCACCGCATAAGAGACCAGCCAATTAAATTGGCAAATTAACCAGTTTTTTTTTAATAGGCAATCAACCAATTATTCATCAATTAATCAACGATCGTGGTAACATTTTTACACTTCAACCTCATAATGTTATGTTATCCAGGGGAACAGGATTTTGCCCATGTGGGGCAACCAAAGAGTAAAAAAAAATTGTGGGGGCAACTATGAGGAGAAGTTTTTTTTTGTGTGGGCAATAGTGATAGATGTCTTTATCCCCAGCAATAGCTCACTAGTCCATAGACTTTGGAAATTCTTGTGGGGGCTAGTGCCCCCACTTTAAATCCGCCTCTGGTGTTATCTTCTTCAACCTTCAAATCTTAAGAACAAGATAGGGTTTTTAAGGAGGTTGAAGATGATGGATTTTGGGAAAAAACACAATATATATATATATATATATATATATATATATATATATATATATATATATATATATATATATCAATTCTAAACACAGAAGTATCTTTAACACCACTGATTGTAGAGAGAGAGAGAGAGAGAGACCTGACATGTCGACCATCTCCATAAGCATCCTTGACGACAACTACATCTGCATTTAGTTGCTCTTTGATCTGTTGATGAGACCCACAATTACATAACAGAGAAAAAGAATACAAAGATATCGAATTGGGGATTAAAATTCAAGAGACAGGAAGACAAACAAGACCTTCTTCTCCATGGATTGTATCAATGGAGGGTCGATTGAACCTGAATCCTTCGCCTGGGTTGCTCCAACGCAGAATTTCCTCCTCCCCTCCATTATTAGACCTTCGAATTTAGATCCAGTGTACGAGACGCCATGAATGTCGAGCTTATCACCAGGGACCTTCATGGAAATAATAGGAGAAATCAAGGGTCTCTTTTGAAAATAACAGATGGAGCGGCGGAGGTGTGGGGTTCGGAAGACCGATAACATGTACGGACGCATCAGCAGAGTCTTAGCCATGAGAACTCTCTCTCTCTCTCTCTCTCTCTCTCTCTCTCTCTCGCCAACACACAGAGATCGAGTCTTGTAACTTCGTTCTGGTTAAAGCTGATTTATGGGGGAAGAATTAGCACCATTTTTCTTCGAGATTTTGTGCCCCGAGATTCGAAACTTGTTTCAGGCCTTCGGCGATGATTAAAAGGGGGTAATTGAGACATACCCCTATGTTTTCAAACTGATGATAGGTCCCCTGACCTCAGACGACGTAGAAAATAGTCTAAATACCCTCGTATTCTATCTTTAGTCAAAATCCCTCATCATCTATAAAAAAAATTTCATGTCTTCTATTTTCTAAAAGAATCTTATCTAATTCTTGAGGTTTGAAAGGTTGACGTAGTTACTGATTTTTAAGGTTAAAATAATTAATCATATAGTTCAAATTTATTAAAAATAATTTATCATAAAATTTGAAGAATATTAACATAATGAATTTTTTGAAGAAAAATAAAGGACTGGTAAAAAAAATTCTCCCTAAATGATCCTAATTTTTTGTTACTATTGATTTTTATCTGTTATGGTTCTCAATTGATTTGGTTCCAAGAGACCTGATTGTAATCAGTTCCAATAAAAAGGGATTCACAATCAGGGTGTTTCATTACTTACAAACTTTTTTTTTCCTTTTTTGATATTGTAGGGATTCCCCCATACCCTTTTGGATATGACTAGTCCTTACAATCACATGCCCTAATCCCATATTAGTTCCTTAATATGCAATTAGGTAAGTCATGAGGCCACCAAAGTTCAAACACACAATCGGGAAGAGCAAACCCCCAATCACTAGTTTACCATTGAGTCAACCCCATTAGGGTTTCATAGATCATATATTGTCTCTCGATGTTTGAAGGTTAAAAGAAATATAATCATAAGTGTAGACACAAGATTTTCGAGTATGAAGATCTCTTCTACTTGGGTTTGGAGTCATCATCATTCTTTTTAAAAAAATGGTATGAATAATTACTCAGGAAGTTATTTTTGAAAAATCATTTTTTGTTAGTGATTTTAGGTAAATGGGTTCATATTAAGGAGTAATGAAGATGTTAGACACCATACTACATCCACTATTAGTGGTAAACTCAAATTCGGACAACTTGAAGATGAAGATAAAAAAAAAGTTGAAAAATCGATTTGTGCCCTCAAGTGTGAGGGACTTTGATTTCGATTAAAACCAATAAAAGCTTATTATTGAGGAATGAGACTTTCTATAGTCCATACCTTTAAACTAGTTTGAAAAATGTAGGTTTTTTGTTAGTTTGTGACTCATTTCCATAGGGAAAGGGCCCAAGGCCTTAGTCTCAAAAAAATTTTGGTGTGTGCATTAGTGTAGGAATTTTAAAAACGTTTTATTTTGAAAAGATTTTCAACCTCAACCTTTTTGACTTAGTCAGAGCCCAATCTAGTCGAGATAGAAGAGGGTTTTCATCCCATCTTAATGCTAAAAAATAAAAATAAAATAGAGGGGAGAAGTATAGGGGGAATATGGAGAGGAGAGAAAGGGGATTATTTCTTTTCTTTTAGTCTTTATTCTACCTTTCTTCACTTGATTTTCTTTGAGTCTTCTGCTTGATATTTCAAAAATGGACTTCTTGGTCTTAGTCTTGATATACTTGTATAGTAAATGTTGTGAGAAAGTTGAGAGAGATTATTAAGAATTGGGGGTTATTGTGTTGAGAATGGGGGATTTTATAGGATTTTGGAGGTAATTTTTTATGGGTAAAATGGGATGAAAAGGTGAAAAAAGGTAGAATGGTGTGAGGTTTGTGAGAGACGTGTGTATAAATTAAAAGTAATGGAAGGGCATTTGTGAAAGGGGTATAAATAGATTATTTGTGACCCAAATGAGTTAGATTCTTCAACCTATTTGGGTTGAATGTTAAGTGAGTTGAGTGGAGTGGATTTTGATTAGAATAATGAGATGTGTATAAGAATGGTTGTTACTTTTTTGGGAGGGTGGATGATATGGTGACATGTGTCCAAAAGGTGTTGGGAGTGTGTGTTAGGTGAGTTGATTAGGAAGAAGGGGTATGAACGTGACTTATGATGGGGGATTTGAATAGATTGGTGGGCGTAAGTTATAATATAGGTATGGGTGAGATGTGGGTAGGTTAAATTTTTAGAGAAATGTGATGTGATTGGTACATGTATTAGGGAAGTGGGTTGAGGTGATGACATGTGTCCCACTTTTATGGTCATTAGTGATTAGTTGTGATCATTGGGTTGAGACTTGGACTTGGGATAATGATTGGGCTTAGGTGGTGGGTTGAGTAATAAGGTGATGATGGTTTAGAAGAGAAGCAGATCCCTAACCCATGGGCTATGCAAGAGGGGGCCTAAGCTAATTATTAGAAAGATAAGTAAAATTTTGTGGGTTTGGGTTTTGAGACCTGTAGACACCCGAATTTGAGTGGGCCCTCGACGCCAAAATACCCAAAAACAAAAATAAAAACCGTATTGGGCCCTCAAAGCCCATACCTTCAAAAGTCTTGTTTTCCTCAAAATAAATGGGCCAATCCTATTCACGTGGCCCATGAATCCCAAAACCATCTATTCCACCCAAGCTCAATCATTCTTATTAAATCCAAGTCCATCCTCATTACCATTCAATTCCCTATCCAAGCCCACACCCAAACCCAAACTACTTTATCCAACATTAACCCAACCCAATCTAAGCCCAAATCCTAACCTAAGCCCAATTCACTACCCAAATCCAATCCAACCCACCATCATCACATCAAACCAATCACCAAGAGATGACACATGTCATCATCTCCTTCCACCTCCCTCATCTAATCAACTCAACCCATAACCCTACCCTAACCTAACCTATTCCCCATCCTCTCATCATCAGCAACCAACAACTCAACCCATAACCCTATCCTAACCTAACCTATTCCCCATCCTCTCATCATCAACAACCAACAACTCAACCCATAACCCTATCCTAACCTAACCTATTCCCCATCCTCTCATCATCAACCACCCACCTCACAACCCATACCCTAACCTATTCCCCATTCTCTAACACTATCAACCACCCACATCACAACCCATATCTATCCATCACTTTCCCTTAAAACACTCCCATAAAATCACCTCAACCCATACCTCCCATACTCTTCTCTCTAATCATCTAACCACCATCACCAATCAACCAATCTCATCATCTCCCCATTTGCCACATGTCTTCATCCCTTCACCTCTCCCAAAATCCAACCAATCAACCTCTTACACTACACATCATCTCAAATCTAACACCTTACCTCTTCAACCATCTCTACACTCATTCTCCAAACAACTCTCTTACACCCATCAACCATCACTCATCTCACCCCACCAAACACTCTACCCAAATGGATTTGGGTAAGATCCAAACCATTTGGGTTAAAACATAACCCATTTCCCTCATTACAAAACTACCCTTATTTCCATCTTAAATTTCATACCCCTCTCCTCTCAAACCCATGCCATTATCCATTATTCTCTTCATTCACCCCATTATACCCTCAAAATATCTCTCCAACCTCTATAAAAACCCCTCCATTCTTCCCTCACCACAACTAATGAAAATTTGACAAAAATCCTCTAAAAAAAATAACTCTCTACTCTACTCTACTCTCAACACCCAACTCTCAACTCTCAACTCTCAACCTTCTCTCAAACAAGTCAAGCAAGGAAAAAGAAATCAAAGGAAGTCAAGGAAGGAACAAGGTGGGTTTGGACCAAGAACACCCCCCTCAACTTCCCTCCTCTACTCTCCCTTTCTCTACACATTTGCACACACCCCACTATGGTCTAAATCACCAAAGGGCCCCTTCTTCATAAGGGTGCCCTCAATGATTTGAACCAACATCGAAAGCCCCTCACACTTGAGGGCACACATCGAATTGTTTTTCGATTTCATTTTCTTGTTATTTATTTAAAATACCGAATCCGAGGTTACCACATTATGTGGATGGAGTAGGGTGCCTAACACCTTCCCTACTCCATAAATGGATCCCCTTACCTTGAATCGAGGTTGGACCACGTGCATTATCCGACGAGAGTCATCAAACATACAAATGTATGATTTTTCAAAAAATGTGACATCGGGCGACCATTCACACCCTTTTACCAATTTGAATGGTGGCGACTCCAAAACACCCCTAAGTGGAGGGATGTTTGAAGAATATTCAAAATCCCGTGTCCACAAGACCCATTTCAAATTTTTTGTGAAGTTCTGAGCACTTTGTATGGAGGGCTCGTCCAAATCCGAATATCTATAGTAAGATTGAGAAAGGAGGTAAAATTTTTCAAAATTCAAGCTGATAAATTCTAAGACAAATGATAATTCTACCCAATCCAATCTTCCCATAAAGTCATCAAAGAAAATTCCTTTAAACTCCACAAAAACTTTGCACCAATAAAAAAGAAAATCTTTTATGGAAACTAAAGTATCTTGCAACAAAGCCTCTTTTCTCATAAAAAACAAGACAATTCCTTTCTTTCCAATTCCTCCAACAAATTGTAAACGGAGTAGCTAACCATAGAATTGCACCCCATAAATGAGGCACCCAAGGTACGTCAATACTCAAAGAGACTCCTTACCAAAAATGGAAGAAAACCCATAACACCGAAAATATCCAAAAATTAATCTCATAACTCTATTGCTATCGAACAATGTAACAAAAGATGGCACTAATTTCCCCTAATCCTACACATAAAACAAAAGTTTGGATAACAAAAACCCCTGTAGGCCCAAATTGTTGCCATCAAGAAAGCAACCCCCTCCACACCCTGCATAGTTCTATAAAAAGATTGCACTGTGAAGATTCCATCTTTTGATTCTTTCCATACCCTCTTATCAACTACATTCATTGTGATTTGCAATTTTAAAATCACACCCATCAATGAAGCTAAGTCTCAATTATTAAAAGCCCTCGTAAACCCATAGTTCCATCCAACTGTCTCATTTTCGTTCACCTAAAAAAATATGAAATTAATCTTCCTTTCTTTAAATATAACTCATAAAGAAGTGGAAATATGTCATTTAACACTACATCCTCACACCAAGAATCCTCCCCAAATCTAACTCGACTACCATTCTCCACCTTGTAACTAAAATCCCACACCAAATGTGCCTAGCTTTCAAGATCCCTCTCTAAAACCCACACCCCATTGTGCCTAGCTTCCTCACACTCTCCCATCCTAACTCGTTCTCACAAAATTTTGCCGCCATCACCCTTCTCCATAAATTATTAGTTTCCTCACCAAAACTCTAAAGTCATTTGCCCAATAACATCTTAGTCACCGTTCTCAAACTTCGCACTCCTAAACCTTTTTCCAACGGATGAGGTGGAACTTCCTTTTACCTTTATCATGTCATAGAAACTCTCAAAATAATTTTTCTAGCTGAACTTCCACTGAAGTTGGCATTTTGAACAAGGAAAGATATTATCTTAAGTTCGAAGAAGAGGGCTGAAAACTTCATCCTAAGGTCAAAGATGGCTACTTTTGAAGATAATTTACATCATAACTGATTTTGGAGAGAAAATCAGCTAGAGTTTGAAGACGATGACATGTAGGTCACTTATCTTAGTCTCTCACCAAGAATAAGAAGGTCAAAGGGCATGTAATCAAATTTAAAATATAGGGGTATCATGGATATTATTTAAACAAATGGGGAGCATATGTTTAAATCACCCTATTTTTATTTCATTTTGGTTTAGTCGAGCCGAGACGCATGGTCTGTATAACGTGCACAATTGCATATAGTTTAAACAAGGAAAGAGCGGAAAATGAAGTTCAATTAATCGTATCGAAAGAAAATAAAAGCAGATATAAAACAAAGCAAAATCACTCGAAACCCCAAAGAAACCAAAGAAATAGAGAGCGAAAAGAAAAGCTCTCTCTAACCTAAACTTTTAAAGTGCAGAGAGATCCCTAACTTCTTGACGAAGAAATCGAAAAATCATCTTGTCATGGATCAATCCAGCAAACCTTCTGGTTCGGCGGATTCTTACATTGGCAGCCTCATCAGTTTGACGAGCAAGGCTGAGGTTCGCTATGAGGGCGTCCTCCACAGAATCGACACCGAAAACTCCACGATCGAATTGCAGAATGGTATGTTAATCTCCCGAAATTCAATCGCCATTTTCATCGTTCTTCTTTGTGAATTTCTTTCATTCTCTTTACGAATTTTGTGATTCAACTAGGGTTTTGTTAAATCTTTGGTTTAAGGTATCAATGATGTTGATGAACTAGGGTTTTGTTAGGAAGAATGATGACGATCTTTGGTCGATCTTGTGTTAAATGGACTTTACTAAGAAGATTTCCACTATAATTCCAGTTTCAAACTCTTTATCGGCTCCTTCACGAATGGTTTCAAATCTTGGTTTATCGTCTCGTTACCAAGATGACTCGGACGGGTCATTTTGGTGTCTCGAACGAGACAAGAAATTAGTTTTATAACCATGGTCTCGGGCAATTTTGAAAATCATGGTCTCAAGAGGGATCACTGTACCCTATAAGCCAATAATTCTTCATTCAAGAATCTTTGGCCTTTGAAATTGCATAGAGAAGTAATTTTAACCTTAACAGAGTCTAACTAACCTTACATAATAAATTAATTATGTTTATAATTTTTAATTGTAATGGAAGAAGGTGATTCAACTAGTGGTATTCTTGGAGTATCACCACAATCTAATCCGCGGATCTAGGCATGGAATCATTTCAATAATGAAGCTGGCTTTTTTTTATGCTTGAAACATTAAATGAATTTATGAATCAATTTCAAACTGAAACTACTATAAAGTAGATTATGTGAACTTAAACCTTAATGAACAAAACAATACATTAATTTCGTCAGAACAGAATGACTAAATTTACTACAAAATGATGTAAATTTTGTATTCTGTATGTTTTTAATTTGTTCTGATATGTTTGTTGCATTTGTGGTTTGAAGTCCAAGATTGCCATTCTTTGTTAGATGGGAAAGCTATTATTTTTGTCCCTAGAATGCATTGTTTTTTAGGTCTTATAACAAATGCCATATAATCAGCTCACATGTCATGGTTGGCCCTTAGTTAGTCATGATTGACAATTTTACAAATAATTGAAGCTAGTTGAAATTGACGAGGTTATATCACTTTTGGTCCAATATATATATATTTTTTTTGTGAGATAAGATATGATTTTGTTTCTTATTGAATTGCCAATGATGCTTGCTTGTAGTGAGGTCTTATGGAACTGAAGGCCGAAGGAAAGATGGAACACAAATTCCTCCAATGAATGACGTGTTTGAATACATTCTGTTTCGAGGAAGAGATATCAAGGTAAACATGTGTGATTAATCAGTTTTGACATTCCATAAGCATGTTGTGACCCACGCTAAGTATTGAATAAACTGTTTTTCAGACAGTTTTAAGATATTCACTAGAACCTATCAAATTATAACAGTGCTAAAAATCTGAATCTTTTTTATGAGTAAGCTTGTTATTGTTTGATACTGCCATCTTTGTTTTTAAATACCCTAGCATTTCTCTCTTTCCATGATTATGGCAGCAACTCCTAGGAGATGATTGGAATAAATCAGAAATTTTCTTTTTCCATCAGTATAAACATCAACAACTTTGAATTGGATCAGTTTCTCCTCGACAAATAGGTTTTTGGGCCAATAAAATCCTACCTAATGGATAGATGGGTGGAGATCCCTTGAAAGACAATGCTTTAGTGGACCATCCTCAATAACCAATTGCAATCCAAAGAGCTTGAAGGAAGATCAACTGAAACATCTAGAGAAAAGGCAATGCTTCGATGCCCTCTACTGTTGAAAATCACCACTAATTGCACCTCTAAGGATAGGCATACATCAAGGGATGTCCAGGCCAAGTGGAGATTCCATTACTAAGGATCCTCCTAGAATCTCATGGTTGTGCCCCTTGTTAGCAATTCGGAATATGGCAATAATTCAATGCAGGAAAAATTCGAGTTTTATTCGATTTTGAAGGGCAAACATCCGGTGAAAGATTCGCAAAACGGCAAACATTTGGCATATGATTTATGCGTGTATTATTCTTCACACATAAAAAATCTGGAAACCAAATATTCGCCTTCATCAAATAAGACAATTCAAAATCCAAATAGATAGAATGAACTCACATACATGGGTAGAATTAATTCTTTTCAAATAATACCATTGATAAAAAAAATATGAAAAAATATAAATCATAGAATGAATCAACAAATTAATTAGGTTGGGTTCTAGAGTTTAATCTAAATCAAATGAAGAGAGAAACTCCAATCTTATGGAACAGGTGGTCTCAGGATTTGCACCCCAAAAATTCAAATTTGTGGATAGGAATACACCACCAAACTTATAGGTGGGACCCATGCTTGGATGAGTAAATCTTTCTATTACCAATGTAAATCTAAAAAGTATTAGCTAGAAACAAAAAACTTTCTATTACCAATGTAAATCTGAAAAGTACTAGGCTACTAGCTAGAAACAAAAATCTTTTTATTACCAATATAAATTTGAAAAGTATTACTAGAAACAAAAAGGGGGAACCTATTGATGGGGGTGGGTCTCTTCGTCTTCTACCTCTACTCTACTGTTGAAAGCTTGAACTTCAAGCTAAAGAACTTCTCACCTTCCATCCTCCTTACATCGCAGATCTGGTATTCTCTCTCTCTCTCTCTCTCTCTCTGTATTTCCTCCCAAAAATTCATTATGTCGACTATTAAAATACTTAGATGCTAACAAAGAAAAACCTATAACATTTGTATTTCCTTAGAGTGGAATGAAGTAGAGAGATAAATGGAGAAAGAGACATGGAAAAAAACAGTAAAAATCGGTGAGGTCGAAGTCGAAGTGACGAACAAAGAAGACGAAGGAGCTGCTGTATTTTTAGGTAAAAATTACAAAATTTTAGGGGTAAAAGTTAGTAAATAGGTATTTAGGTTTATTTTTTTACCATTTTACCTAGCTTTTTTTTGGGAGGGATTTTTGAAAAATCCTTTAGAATCTGTTAAATTCTTTTTAATAGCAAAATCTCCGACTTTTTGTGAATCATTCAAAGGTGCGGCCGAATAATTACTTCTAAAAAAAAACGAATAACTCGTGAATTTTTTGGCTAATAGAATAGGGGATTGCTAACAAGGGTCGTGCCGTCACCCACTCTGAAATGGGCACCTCCACTGAAGAAAGAAGAAATATTAACTGGATGTGTCGAACTTCATGAAACTTTCTCTTTTGTAAATGGATTAAGAATATGCCGGAGTGGGTCATCTCGACCGGCCTTTCTTTGTATCTTTTCTCTCTTATCTATAAAAAAATGAATATGTCTGAGATCATACACAATCGCATATATAAAATTTCATTCATTAATTTTTCTTTGATGTCAGGACTTGCAAGTTAAGTCCTCTCCTCCTGTTCATACAAAACAACACATACTCGATGACCCAGCTATTATTCAGGTAATTATGCTTTTTGAGATTGGTGTAAATTTATGAAGATGTAAATAATTTATTTTTTTAACGAAGTTTTACCTTTTTAAGGCCCTTTCAAATGTTTTGCTTTCATTTGCTCTACAGTCGCACTATGCTCAAAGTCCTTCAGCTTCGCATACCGTTGGTGGAGCTTTGACAGAACCAAGCTTTAACAGCGAACCATCAGCTTTATCTGCACCAGTCAATCCAGGCACATTGCCTTCACATCAATATAGAGCACACTTGGAACCACAGGGCTCTCTTTCTACTCAAAATGTGGATGGGGAATATCTTGCCATGCCGATAAACTGGAACGGATATTATGCATCCTTAAGTAATCAGCCTCACGTTCAACAGTTACCTTTACCTTTCCAGCCCCCTTCGACAATTCCTACTCCATTGACACTACAGAATCAGTTACAATATCACGAAGTTCAGGTACCTGAAAGTACAAACATGGTAAATTTGGCTGGACGTGTTGCTCTTGTACCTCCACCAATTGATCGCACAGCTAATTCTTTTCCTTCTAATTTTTCATATTCTCCTACTCCAATCCAGGTTTCTGCTCCTAGGGAATCTTTGCCTTCTAACCATACACCTGTAACTGCTGATTCACTAACTCTGTCTTCATTACCTTCATATAATCAAGATCCAAATGCAACCATTCGTTCATTTTCTGCTAAATCTGAATCTACCCCAATATCAGGCCTTCCCATTCAGTCCTTTCCTTATTCTGCATCTTCGATTGTGGGTTCTACTTCTGGTCCTTTATTGACAATATCTCCAACTTTGTTAACCCCGGATCAATTGATAAAACCTGGATCACTTGAGCCCTCTTCCACCCAATTATACCCTGAGCACAAAAATATGGAGGCCCCAGTACCAACATCATCAAAACTTTCGGCCTCGGCCTCTTCTACACCACTGCAAGGGTCATTATTGCCACTTCCTCACACGTCCCAAGAGGTTAGATGACATTTATCTTTCAGGTCTTGTTTGGAAGCTTTGAAAATTTTTCCTCCTAAAAAACATTCCCCTAAAAATGTAACTGGCGCTGTTTTTTGGCGGGTGCATGCAAAACGCCAAAAGCAGCAGAAGTTTCTTAAGAATATTTTTTGGGAAAAATATTTAAGTTTTCTATAAAGAATCTTTGCAAAAATAATTTAGTTATTCTAAAATTCAGTTGATTATATTAAAGAAACTGTGTTAATTGTGTATATACACCATTTTTGGCTATTGACTTGCAATATTTTCATGATATAATGTTGAAGGGAAGTTTTCTAAGAATGCCTTCAATCTTCCTTGATCCTCCATGATTAAATGAATGACAAAGTTGTGCAATAATTAGTTTAATTTATGTTTATGATTGCTATGATACTCCAGGAAGCTTGTACTGGAATAGTGGATTCTGCTTTGCTTGTGCTGGAACTGAACTTGAAGCTTTCAAATAGCAGTCTCATTTTCATAAGCTCATAGATGAATCCTAGGTTTTTCATCTGTTGCGCACCCGAGACTCACTTAGAGCTTGATTAACAGGATACTCTACCCACTAGCAACACAACAAGAGGAAAAAAGAGCACAACTGAACAAAACAGAACAAAACAACAGAGATGAGGAAAAAAAATCAAAAGAAAAAAGTCAAAGAAGAAAAGAAATCAAAGAAAATGCCTAGGGACGGATGGTTTACAAATTTGTCAACCAATCTTACTAGTTGCTAGAGGTTGTGTCAGAAAGGAACACCCATACAAGGGATTAAACATTTTATAATAATGGACTGGTAATTGGCTAAAGCAGGTCATTGAAATAAATGATGTATTGAATCCCATTAGATAATCTTATTTATGACATTGTGCAAGTGAGATTCCTTAAATCTCATTCTTTCTTCACATTGAGTCCAACTCGGGTATGTATGGTCGGTCGGGGTTGGAGCCAACCCAAGCTCAACATGTCCTTCAAATGGCTCAACCCAAGCTTAGGTTGGAATAAAGGCTGGGATGAAGCTTTCTTCAATCTTGGGAAATCTAATCCAAACTTGGCCCATGGTTGGGTTGGTCTTGTCCTAGTTTAATTGCTAATCTTCACCCATGAGATATAGTTTATCTTTCTAATTACTGGTTAATTAAGATGGGTATGGATTTATCCATACAAGGTTTCTATCATTTTATTATTAGGGAATGCTTTTGGCAGATTATTTTTTACATGGTACATCATGTATAAGGGATTACACAGCTGGACCAGATTGGTCTGGCTGGAATGGACTGCTTACACTCTACGTTCAATGAGAAGTAACTGCAAACATCAAGCTTTTAGAAGGGAAAAAGAATGGGTTTTACCCCCATGTGTTGGCTCAATGGTAAAGCTAGCGACAAGGGTTTGTTCTCCTTCTACTCATGTGTTCAAACTGGGTGGCATCCTGATTTACCTTGTTGCATATTGAAAAACTCCCGTAGTGTTGGGGCGTGCGACCGTAGGAATTAGCCCCATCCCGAAAGGGATGTGAGATGACCCCGAGTTATCAAAAAAAGTATGGGTTTTAATGGATTTCAAGTTTTGGCATTTATGAGAATTTAATGGGATAAAGGAGCAAAGAGAAAATTGGTAGCAGAGATGAAAGAGGGGATCATAGGCTTTGTGGATGATATACAATGAAAAGGGCCCATATAAAGATTACGTGGGCCTGATGTGGGTATGTGACGTAGTGGAAGCGTGTGAATCAATAGATTCGATATGTTGTGTTCAATGAAACACTCTAAATCAATTTGAATCAATAAATTCAATTGATAAACAAGCAATAACTTGAAAGAAAATAAAGTATACAGCTAAAAAATAATTAAAAGAGAAAAGATAATTAAATTGATTATTGATTGATTTTTAATTTTCGGATTTGGAGCTCCTTATATAAATAACTCCATCATAATAACTTGTAATCCTACTAAAATATCAAAAATTAACATTTCTAACCTATCTATAACATAATACTAGTTTTTTAATCCTCTTAGAACTCAAATTGGAGATTTCTAAACACGTCTAATTATGATTTAAATAATAAAAACGAATTTAAAACAAATTATAAACTAACAAGGAATTGTACCCCTAACATAACTATAAAATAGAAATCCTAATAGAACTAGAAATATAAATAAATCTTAATAGAATTAGGAAACTACTTAGGATTGTAAATGTCCTACATGAAATTCATTTTCTTTTAAAAAAATTCGTCATTGAGTTGTTCTTGAATGCCTTTTTTTTTTTCTTCTTGTTTTCTATTCATCTCCCGCTCTAATCTACTTTCAGTGATATCCGCTCTTCAGACTTAGATTAGAGAATATAATTGACCATATCATATCATCGGGCAAATTCTTCACATTAACATTATCATTGATCTTCTTTAAGATATGAAGGAGTTCAATTTTCTTCAACTTGGTCTTGTTGTAAGTTATGGCAAGAAAACGATATTTACTAAGATAAATCATGATCAAGTCTCATTTTTCATACCTTTTGAATCTTCTATCGACACTGATATTGTACTTGTTAGTAGAAGCTTCAAGGTTCTTTTTCAGTTGTTTATTCAATGTCATATTCTTTCAAACTCATCCCATAACGGGATAGATTTGGGAGACTTGCATCGGGTACCAAATCGGTATGGTGTTGTATATTATTCAAAAGAGACAATGAATTCGACATTTCCGAAGAAAGAACACGAGATAATTCGTCAAGGAGGGGCTGCACTTGATGAAAAACTTAAGTAGGAAGGTCTCGGTTGGAAGGTTGTACTACCATCGAGGGAATACTTGGTTTGTTTCCTTTAAGTTCTCGTTGATATTGGTAGAAACAAAGCATGTTTTATTCTTCTTGGTTGGTTGGGTAGCCTTGGGTTTTGAATGAGAAGGGTGTAAAATCACTTTGACACCATTATTCATGAAAGAATAGGTAGTAACTTTGCCTCGGTAAGTGACATCATTACCATGAAGCCAAAGCCTTCCTAAGAGGATGTGGTATGCTCTCATTGGGACGATGTCACAAATAACATTATCTTTATATTGCTCAATGTTAAAAGAAAGAGAGCATTGACTTGTTACATTCTTCTTGTATTCATCGTCCACCCAACCTATAGAATAAGGTGTAGGGTGTTGTGTAGTGGGTAGCTTGAGTGCATCGACCATGTAGCTTAAAATTGTATTTTTCAAACTTCCACTATCTATAATTAATTGACACAACTTATCTTGCACCTTGAATGTAGTTCGGAAAAGACTGTCGGGTTGAATGATCAACATGTTGTATTGGCGTTAAGGTGGGAATAATACAGTTGAGATGTTTACCTTCGTTCTCCTCATAAGTCTCAAAGATGACAGTCGCATCATTATCAATATAGGGGTCATCTTTGTCATTGTCATAATTAGCATCTACTACTAATGTGCGAGTCCTCCGGCACACTTCGGAGGTATGACCCACTTTCCTGCACTCAAAACACTTATTTTGCTTTGAGTGTGCATAAGGATTAGGTTGGTGGGATTTAGGTTGTTGTCATAAGGGGGCTGATTGTGGGATGGATAAGGTTGAATAGATTGGGGGGGGGGGGTAGATCGTGGATAGTTAGACATTTGATTGTTGGTATAAGAAGTACGAGAATCAAACATAAAAGATTCTACTTTTAGGGCATTGTTTATGGCTGCGTGCAAACTTGTGTATTGATGCATGGCCAATTTCTCTTGAAATCTTCTATTCAACCTATTGATGAAACGCCCAATAGTTTGGTCTTCATTCTCTTGAAGTTCATTCCTTGAGAGAAGTCATCAATATATTCTTATACACTTTGAGACCCTTGCTTACAATTTTGTAGGTTGATGAACAAGGTTTGGATGTAATCTGATGGTAAGTATCGTTGCTTAAGCAATTGCTTCATGGCTGGTTATGATTGAACTTGTCAAAAGCCTTGATGTAGTCGATCTTGTTGGAGATGGTTCCACCAAGAGGAGGCTGCCCCGGTTAGCTTTAAAGCCACAAGTTTGACTTTCTTATCCTCCGAAATTTTCATGTACTCGAAGAATAGTTCAACATTGGACATCCAATCAAGAAAGTCCTCAATGTGCAAGAAGAGCCCATTGAAGGTAGGAATATCACTACTTTTGTTACCCATTGTTGCGAGGATGTGGGAGTCGGTGAGTATGGGGAGGGTTAGGGAGAAGTCTATCATGGTCAAAATAGGGATGTTTAGTTGGGGGAGGGGTAGTATAAGGATTCAATTCATCTATGTAATCCATATATGGGGCTGTTATGGTCGTTGAAGGGTCATTGAAGTTATTGGATGGGTTTTGAGGGTTAGGAGAAACGTTTTGTAGGAGCAGATATGGGTTGTTGGAGGGTAAGGGATTTTATTTTGGGGGTATAGGAATGATGCGGTATGGTTAGAAGGTTGAGGGAGGGTGGTATGAGGTGTGGGAAGTGGTACGGTTTGGGCAAAACCAAAATTATGGGTAAGGTTCTGGTTTTGAGGGAATTTGGCCTCTCTAAAATAGTTTCTATGGGCTGAATTATGAGGGGAATTGTGGGAGGGATGGTGGGAATCCTTTGAGTCTTCATCTCTAAAAGTTTTCTTTATCTTTCTCCTTCTCAAAGGTGTTGAGAACCATGCATTGAACACGGGATTCTAACATATCATAATTTTGTTGGTGATTTTTTCTTCAAACTTCTCCAATTTGACTTCCAATTGAGCTTCTAGATAAGATTCTGTGATAAAATCACTTTCACCACCCATCTTTTGTGGATCGTAGCAAGGGCTCTGATACTATTTAACAGAGCAGAAGCGTGTGAATCAATAGATTCGATAGGTTGTGTTCAATGGAACACTTTAAATCAATTTGAATTAATAGATTCAATTGATAAACAAACAATAACTTGAAAGAAAATATAGCATAAAGTTAAAAAATAATTAAAAGAGAAAAGATAATTAAATTGATTATTGATTTATTTTCAATTTTCGGATTTAGAGCTCCTAATATAAATAACTCCATTATAACAACTTGTAATCCTATTAAAATATCAAAAATTAACATTCCTAACCTAAAGTCCCCCAAGTTATTATAAACTCATGGTGACATTTAGTTGGGACGTTATGATAAAACGAATAATAAGAGAAAAACTAATGTCTCATTGTTCAACGCTCAATGGGAAAGGGACATGTACTGTTTGGGGGTTGGATGAAAGAGGGGATAACGTGGCACTAAGTCATTGGAATTTCATGGAAAAAGGCATTTTCAGAAGGTTATAAATATCCTTTCTTAATGAGGAAATGGAAAGAATTTCGAGAGCCGTATCCACAACTAATCATTGTATTTTGATCCAAATACATTTTGGCAACTCTGCTGGGGAGCTTATTCCCTCTTTCACGTCCTTCCACCCCTTGTTACGCAACTTACTGTCGTTGATGATGATAAATACTAGGGGACGTGCATGTCCGTCTTGAAGTCAAGTATAACCAAGCACGGGGAGTGGCTTGGGCACACAACATCAAGCTCCCGTGGGCTGTGGTTGACACGATGGCTACACCTCCCTAGTCGAAACCCATAAATGCAATGGGTGAGGCAACGGATGAAGCCCCAGAGTCACTATTCAAGATCATTCGTGGTTTTGCCGAGACCAAAAAAGAAATCCTAATGTTTTTACGATGTTTGAGCCCTAGCCCGATGCAATCACCAACAAATCCTCCCCTTGTGGTTATAGAGGAGGTGACTTTGAAAGAGGTCTCAAACACTACGATAGAGGAACAATTCGGGGAGACACTCATGACATCTCAAGAAGAGTATAGAAGAGGCGGTGTCAAAAACGACGCAAAGTATTTGGGTCAAAATACAATGATTAGTTACTGTGGATAAGGCTCTTGAAAGTCGTGCCCCTTTCCTCATTAAGAGGTAAGACGTGTGAAGTGTTGTTCTTACGTCCTAGGTTCAAACCCCCTCGAACCCAACATCCTATTTGACACCCGAGAGCGGAGGTGGATAACACAATATTGAACACATCTTCTCTTTCATTCAATCCTTAGGCAGGACATGTCCCTTTCCCACTGGATGATGGATAAATGGACATTCTATCATTGTTCATAATATCAAGATGTCCTAGTTGGGTGCTCACCCTATTATGACGTACCAACTGGATGTTACTAAGTTGTCTCCAATAACTTGGGCGACTTCACGTCACCTTCATGTCCACGTCAGACCCACATCATCCCTAATATTAGCCCTTTTCATATTGCATTATCCACAAGCTTCACCACATAAGGCAAACTTTTAATCTAACTATGAGCTTTGAGGAAATCAGTGGATGACAAGAACTATTAAGGATAATGCACACCAGAGAGAAAAATGATGCCACCATTAGAAGAGCAAGACAAGACAGAGAGCTGAAGAAACTAGAATTTTTTTTTGCGATGCTTGACTAGCAACAATATAATAATAGAGGGGTGCAAGAAGGAAATAATAGGGAATCACGTTGTTATCCATTGAACTTAAGAATTTTGTTGTGGAACATTAGCAATGTGTCTTGGTGCTACTCCATATCAAATAATTCTTTAAAGGAGCACTGCACCTCAATAATGCCTGTCCTTATTGTAAGCATTTATTTGAATTCCCAAAGCATGGGCAAGGTTTGGGAGCAGGAGCAACACCTACAGAAGGATCCGATCACTAAGATTATAACTTCTTGCAAGGAGTGCACCTTACCTTCAAACACATGGTATTTCTTTCTTTCCAAAGGCCCCAATGTACTGAGAACCCTTTTTCTATGACTTAGTCCATTGAACTTCTAACTTTGAGAGTGTGACGTAACAGAATTTGAGAAACACCTGTCAACATGGAAAAGAGATAAGAAATGGGCCTTTATTTCTCTTGCAAAGCTACATTGAATAAAGATATGGTTCACCAATTCACCACATTGCCCAAAAGAAACCGTCTTCCCTAGGATGGCCAATTTTGACCACATTACTAGGGTATGAATATGTTGAGTGCACAGAAGACATTGAAGCATCCCACAAAGGTTTTTTCTAGTTAAATAGTTAATAAATATCTCACGGATCTTTGTTGAGGTCTGTTATCACCATGGACCGGTTTTCTTAGTGGTTCACATGGAAGCTAATTTACTATTCTTGCTGTCTTCCTGGGTTTGATAGTGTCTCAATCTCAAAATTTTGTGTTTTGCGCAATGTCTTTGTGGCCCAATTTCTAAGTTTGGATGTGATTTTATTGAAGTATTTTTCTACTAAAGGAAAAAAAAACTATTACAATTTTTTTTAGGTTTTCATGAAAAAGGAAAAACAAGCATGCTAATTTTAATTCCACCTCCTTTCTCGACGGACTACTTTTCATTATCAAAGAGCAGAGTATAGTCTGTGATCGTGCCTTTGGTGGCCCCCTCAACTATCTATTCCTTACCCAGATTCTTTCTTCTGACATCTAATTGAAGTTTCCTTGACTTTTTGAGACACAGTTCACTGAAGAATTTGATTTCGTAGCAATGAATGAAAAGTTTAAAAAGGATGAAGTATGGGGCTACCTTGGAAAAGAAAAATATAGGAACTCGGTGGACCATCCTATTGATCAAAACAAGGATGATGATTACGGGAAGGCCTCCGAATTTGGAGCAAAAGTAAGTTTTTAATGTTTTTATTTTTAGAAGTTTAAACATTTTGCCTGCATCTTGACAACAGTCGATAGAGGCATTGAAACTTGAATTTATAGATTGTCAAACTATTGTTCCTTCAAACTCTGCTGGTGTTTCTTGTGCAGCCTGTATATGTTAAGGATGAGTTTTTTGACACACTGTCTTGCAATTCACTCAACCGTGGAGGATGGAATGGACGGGGCATGTTCTCTGAGCGGCGAAAGCTTGACACACAGGTTCAGTAGTTCTTTTCTATTCATCACATCCATATCTGGAAACTGAAGAACCAAGTCTTAAAGGGAGAAGTTTGACTAGTTTTTATCTCTTCTATTTGGATTGCAGACTTTTGGTGATTTCGATCAGAGGCCTCATATGAGTCATGGTGGCCGTGGTTCTGGGCATCGTGGGAACTACAGGGGCTCATATAACAGGGGAAGAGGATACAATGTTGGTGGAAGGGGGGGCCGTGGGGGCTACATGCCCACTTAATACCGCTTGAATATCAGTTTCTTCAGAAGGTATATGCTTTTATTAGAAACTTATGTTTAGCATTACAAATTGATCCTTAATGATAGCTTTTCATATGTTACACCCACTCCCTCCTTTTAAAAGCATTTGGAGCTTTCTGAAGTGCGAACTTTCGGATCCTATATGAACATCTAGTCTCAGAAAACTTTTCCTAACTGTACCTGCAGAGTTACTCATTATGGGAGGTTCTTTTTCACCCAATGGGGCTTTCTATTCCATGTAATGATAAGAGGCAATTATTCACAAATCACAATGTACAGGATGTCAAGGAATTCATTTTCAGGACTAGTTGAACAATTGTATGCCAAACATGTCATTTGTGGCTTACAGATACTGTCGTAGAAAATTAACAAAATTGAACAAATAATGGTGGGGCTTATCTCTATGTAAACATTTTAGGGTTCTGTTTGCTAGTTATTGAGGTATATGACTGTTTTCTCTTACGGATATTAGGAGATCTTGTGGACAGCTGTCAGAAGAGACATTTTCTTGCCTTACAAAACTGGATGGCTGAGGTCAATATTAATAGATGATTCCTTTGATTCTAACAGTTACAGTTTTTGTTTTGTTTTATTTTTCTTGCCCCCCCTCCCTCCCCCTTTTTTTTTCCTTCCCCCCCTCTCCCTCACTCCCTCCCCCCTTTTTTTTATCTTCTCCGAATTGCATATTCGGCCGTTGGTTCTTTTCCTCTTTGATTGAATGATTATTCTGAGTGGTGGTATTTTCAGTTTCTTGTATGGTATATTTCTCAATTTATTTCCCCGCCCTGCCTATGCCAAGGCAACTACTCAAAGGCACGTAAAGGGCAAAGGTTCACACTCAACTTTTATTAATGATTGTTAGCAACCAACAAGGCAATGCACGTTGTACACAGACATGTTACAAGGCAATTATCCCTTGGATGTGCTAGTCAACACTAGGCAATTCATAGGCACATGTGTGTTTTACCATATGACCTTAGCTTGGCCCGCTGGGGTCACTATGTGCATATTCAATGATGGGGTCCATGTGGTCTGCAATGGGGCTCTTGCTTGGCAAGGAGGGCCAATTGGGAATGTTTCTAGGGAGCTTATGTCAACATGAATCCAACGCAATTAATGGCTTTTGTCAATCAGATTTTGTGGAACAAATGAAGGCCAAGTATGATACGTCTCAAGTTTTGGTTTTTCCTTGTGGAATTTCCTACAAGACTTGGTACCGTCTGAAAGGAGGGGTGTTTCTCCACCCCCCCTTTCCCATTGACCAAGGCCACATCATTAGCACGTTTTGGCACAATTCAAGTCCAGCTTTCAATGGACCCTTGGACATGCCTTGGGACGGAGTTTATCCAGACGATTGGCATTGTGACAGTCATACTAAACCTGAGGCCAGATACATGCATCTGGTATGGCCCCACTATGACAGTATAGGGGCAGGACAATGCCTCATCTTGTATGGTTCAATAGGAAGGATTTGGCTATCCAAGGACCTTGTGAGATAGGGTTGTGTCCCGTTACAAATTGCTCTGCCCTGATATGCAGGGCAGTTCCCTATCATGTGGCATTGTAGCATGGTATGGGTGACATTGTGCAATTGATACATTTGAGATGGACCCAATATAGTACACTGAGCTCATCAAATGTGCCTTGTATGCATCATGTGATCCTCCGTGTTGCCTCGAGACACAGGTTATGGTGCTTTAATCGAGACACAGGTTATGGTGCTTTAACATAGTTGTATAAGTATTCATGCATGCCGTTGGGAGCATCGAGTGCGCCATATCAGTTAGAAGGCATATCTGGAACTACCTAACAGTTGGGTATCTTGGAAGCTTCAACTGTGGCCTCTGTACTTTAGGTATGTCAAATATCACAAAGGTCATAACGATTTACATCAACAGTGATGTAATTTTTGCTTCTCAGATATACAAGGAATCACATGAATTGCAACTATTTTTCTGAACGTATAAGTCTTTTTCTGTAAGATAAATAAGTATAAATTTTACAGAGTAAATCGAATCTCTCTCCATAGTGGTCCTATGTGAGAAGGACTAGCTGCGTAACAACACCAAGTAGTGGTAGGGTTTTCTTTACTTGTAATAGTACTCCCCACTCTATATTATATCTCAATAAATAAATAAAAAAGGCAATAAAAGTGTGGGAAAGACACTATGGGGGTGGTGGTGACATATCAATTGGGCACCATCCACATGTGGCTCACATTTTTCAATTTAGAGGACCAATTCATAGGGCCGCCCTCCTTTATTGATTATATCCCAATACATAGGACAATATGCTTTTTCTATGTGTAGTTTGTTATCTATTGGTGAGTTGGACTTGGTTTTGTTCCAAACTCCTTTTATATTTCCTTCACATCTTTGTTTGCTGAGGCGTCGTCCCTACAAGTTTTCTATGCTTTCTCATCTCTGCCTGTAGGTGCCTTCCTCCCCGGTTCAACCTGCTTTCTTGACCCCGTCGCCAAAATGGAGCCGAGTGCAAATATCACAGTGGCCAGAGCTAGTGCACCTGAGCCAACATACACTCCATCTTTCACCACATAGCATTCGCCATCTAACCATCCCTTGCCATATGGCTGCCTTTGGTTCATGCTTGTTGCCACAGCCAATAGAATAATTGCGAATCCAAAGCTAATCCTATTAAATAATAAATAATATGTATTTTTTTGCTATTAATATGGATATGCGTATGGCTGTTCATATGACTAAGAAAATGGGAGAGCCCCCATCAATTTATTGATGGACAGAAGTTTGGTTTTGAAAAGGGGCTAAGTACCTACCAAGAGAGAACCAACAGACAGATTGCTGTGCTTTGTTTCTTGGCCTCTCCATCTCCACCTGTTCCTTCACCTCTCGAACGAAACTGCCTGCCAATTACTATGTTTCCGACAATCTGAACAACCAAAAGACAAATCGAAGCAGCAATTCCCAGTCCAAAAGCCGGGCTTCCAGATAAATAACACAATTTTCCATCTAACTTCACCTCCTTGGCCTATACAAATCAATCCAATTATATATGATGGTTATGGGGGGAATAAAAGAACTAAATGAACAACACCTTACCTTTGTTTTCGAGCACTCTGCGGCAACGCAAGCTGTAAAGGCAACCAGACCGAAGGAGACGATGATCGAGCATATTATGGAGAATCCATGTTGATGTTTTTCCATATTTTGGATTTGCAGGACTTGAAGAGGATTTCCAAGTTGAATAAGAGGAAAAAAGCTTGGAGCTTACTCCAGGGAAAGAAGGGTATGATGGTCACCTCTTGAGATTTCTTCCCTTGTGGGTATGGAGACTTTCTTCCTAAGTCTTTCATTGCGTTCTTTGGAAAATTCAGAATAAATCTGGAAACATGGAATCACCTCATCTCATTTCTAACCTCATTGACAAGAATCTGGTCAACTAGTACTAATAGATTGAGGGATGAGGCCAACCCTATTTTATGAAATAAACCAAAATTCATAAGTAAATTGTTTTTTCTGTGTGGATTGTGGACCCCAACTAAAATGCGTATTTTTTTTTTGCCTCTTTAAATATTATTAATCAGAATAATTTCTTGGTCATATCTTTACTATGAAGATATGGCCATGCATTACTAAATGACAATAGGTGATGCAACTAAACTATCTATTTAAAATTTATAAAACAATTTCTTAAATCTAGAGTGATTCTAATGCCTCACCAACTTTTACTAAAAGCACCCAATTCATACGATTGTTAACCAAGAAGTAACACTCATCTTGGGGTGCTCTTAGTAAAAGTTTGTGTGGTAATAGAATATCTCATTAATCTATTATTTTGTTCTTCCATCTCCTTATTGGATCTCATCTTCATCTAATGTTTTTTATAAAATTGTCCGAGATAGAGTTATATCGATATCATTCATGATCGAGTGGGATTTTCAATGTGAATTGTCCTTCACATTGACTTGTTCAAGATTTGATATCACTCGATCGAGTCAAATGTTTTTTTTTAATAATTATTTTTTATTAATTTAAATATATGATCTAAATGGCAATATAATCGTGTGATTAAGCATCTTCCAATCCACTTTATTTTATAAAAAAATTATAATTATTTGAATATAAATACATATTAATAAATAATTTTAAATTGAGTTAAATGATTTATCTTGTCCAAGATGAGATGACTTAGGCGAATCAATTTGACATAATTGGGGGGTGGGGGTGGGGGGGAGCGCAAGACAAGAGTGAGCATCGAGTTTTAAAATCATGTCTTCAATAAAGCCTTACTTTAGAAGTTTGGGGTCAATTAAACTAATACTGTTCCATCTCAATTTTGTCTGAAATTCAAATTTTAAGCTATTGCAACTGTGTCGGCATGTGTTGCCACTCTCTCAAGTCGTACTAGCCAAACCATTTTAGTCTACTTTCTCTGATTTTAGGACCACTAAATTCAGTAGTGGATTGTTTTTGAGAAATTCTATTGGCACCCCAACTTTTAATTATTACATAATTTAAATTATTTATCACACCCCAACTAAAATTTAACATCCTGTTGTACAATAGAATTGACAAATCTATAATACAGGACACAAACATGAGTTGGCCAATTGTATTGTACAACACATACACAATTTAAAATAGGTATTAGCATTTTCACATTAAAATTGTCTTCAGTATACAAGATAAAAAAGCCATAAATTGCGATTATCTACAACAACCCATCAAAAAGAACAGGTTGACATCAATGACGATCATCTGACCTCGTGATGTTAATCTTCTGCTTTTTGCTCTTCAATATCTCTTCCTTAAAGAGAAGAAAGTATCTAGAGAGGAAAATATCTAAACCTGATGTTCTACTTTAAAGTGAGAGAATGATATTCTCACCCTATTAATTTTTTAAATTTAGTTGGTGTGGGTGAATTTTCGAATCTCCAACTCCTCGAGATACGTGTTATTATAAATACAAATAATGATCAATTCCGTTATTCTTCTTCGGTGAAGCTACTAAGTTCTGATCGTCTTCTTCAGTGATGCTTCTAAGTTTACAGTTGTAATCTTCAGTCGTCTTAACCTGAATGGACATTGGTGTGATGCTGGTCAAGGAACCTCCAACGATCAACTTAGAACTTTGTATAAATTACAAAGAAAAAAATGAAAGACAAGTATTTTTGTGTAGTTTGTGCCCTGAGACTTGAGGGGGAGAAGTCTCTCGATTTATAGTTTGGACTCATTGATGGAGGTAGTAAACTCAATTACAATCACTCTCCTATGTTATCCAACATTTACGAAAATTTATGCCCATGATGCATCGATGACAATGAAGACCCACTCTTCACGGTTCTTATAACTTATATGAGGAATGACCCTAAAATGTGTAATTATCTTAACTCAATGGCTACTTAGTTCTCAAGTTAACTCAGTCAAATTATGTAGTCATGGTTCCTTTGGGCACCATGTGTAATTTGTGCTACTTCGATAGCTTGGCATAAGGTTGCCTCTTTAATTTTTGTGTGGATTTCTCCTTGGCTTTGTGGCTGAACCACCTATTGTGACGGGTATATTGGCTGAACCATACAGGGTGACAAGGGCACATTAGTTGAATCATATAAAGTGAAGGGTGTTAAGAAGAGGGGTTAGCAAGGTTGGCCGAACCACCTTGCATAGAGCATGTTAAGTTGAGGGGCCGGCCTAGTTGTTTGAACCATCTAGTGTGGTGCATGTTGAATTGAGGGGTCAGCCTAGGGACTTACCCATTAAATATTTGGTCCCACTCGTACTGGTTCAGGTTGAATGGGGTCCCAATACCTTGGTAACTTTACTAATCCCAAGGAATGATTTTTTTTTTATTGCTACAGTTAGGGTGCTTATATAAATTCTCTTATTTTATTTATATTGGATTTGAACAATTTTTCTTCATGGGTATGGTCTCAAGTACATGCCTTTGTCCAACTCTTCCAATTGACAATGGATCTTCCTTCTTTATTTCACGAGGCCCCAAGGGTTATGTAGATGCCGAAATTAGCTCTACACTTTTTCTCTCTCCTAGTTGGGGTGGACCTGCAAATTAGCCCACTCCGATGATCAAGTTAGACAAGTTGATCAGTGTAATTTAGTTTAGAGAGAAGAAGAATTCGAACCTCTTTCACCCATAGTCCTCTTCCTTTTATAAACATTCAACTTGATCGTTTTCTGTGCCATCCTTTGGAATGACTAGGGCAGTTAGTTTGTTAAGGGCAGTTAGCTCACTCCCTGACATGTCAGCTGCAGGGGTTGTTGCAACTGCCCTGCCACTTCTGGAATAATCAGAGCTGATCTGACATGATGTGGGTTGTTAGAGTTGTCAATCAATGACATATCTGTCAGATCCGTCTTGCCGACCTATACTGTCATTGTCCGGACTACTTAATTGGTCGGTGGCTCAGGTCTGAGCTGTACATCTGTGCATCCGAAGAGTTTAATCAACTGGGCCAATGTAGTAGTCTATCCGAGCTTAAAATTATTAATTCCGGGCTTTGCTCGAGCCACGTGTCCATGTTTAAGAATTTCCCCCACAGGTTACATGCACACATTAATAGAGAATAACATGAGAATTATTGAAGGATATAGAAATATGTATGTGATATTAATGACATACATGTATTGTTTGTGGACGATGTGATGTGACTGTCTGTCATTGCTACGATGCATCTCATCACGAATCCACCAATGTTGAAAGACAATCAACTTAATCCAATTTATCTAATTGATTCTATTTGATGTATGAGTGCGGATCACCCCAGAGATGAAACCACTCCCACATCTCAAATCTTATCACATAGATCTCTCAATTAATGCACTAAAAGAAGGAGATTCTTTCGTCGAATGAAAGATCAATGTGGTGAGATTTGAGGGGTAGGAGTGAAGTTTCAACTATCTTCCCTAGGTTTATATGATCCGAATTCTGTATGTATAATTACGTAATATTAGTTAATCTTCTTGCTCCTTCGAAGAACCTCAAGAACCGATTGTGCAGTGCAATAAGCGATGGCTTGAATGGTGACCATGGGATTCACACCAAGTGCCGTTGGAAACACACTTGAGTCTGCCACAAACAGCCCGTCCACCTCCCATGTCTCTCCTCTCTGGTTCACGACGGATCCCTCTGGGTCCACTCCCATTCTACAGCTCCCCATCTGATGTGCTGAGCATATCGGTCCCGACAACTCTCTTAATCCCTTCCCACACTCCTTTAAGAACCTCTCGAACTCGTGTGAGCTCACTTTCTTCACCTTCAACCTCTTCCCTTTATGATCATGTGTTCCAATCTCTTCCGCACCCGCAGCTGCCAACATTCGAAGCGCTTTCTCCAATCCGCCCTTTAGGTTCTCTTCGTCGCTTTGATCCATTTTATAACTTATCTTCTTAAGTGAATCCACCTTTCCTGAACCTTTGTCCCTTGCCAATGCAAATATATGAGCAGTCCTCGAGAATCGACTCATTCTTTCTTTTATGTCCACACCGGACACCCATGGCATCATTGCTGCGAACATGCCAGGGTGCAATGCTGGTGTCTGTATAACAGCACCATAGCCCGAACCATCAAAATCCGCAACAACAGTTGACATTGCAGTCATTATTCCTCCTTCATAGCTCTTCTTGTGCTCTTCAGGCCACACGTCCCAAGCCGGTTTATCCGGAAAATATCCCCATGCCATCGCCACAGGATGTACATGTAGGTGTTTTCCAATGTTGGCATTCCTCAATCCACTTTTTCTTAACAATGTTGGAGTGCCTAGAGCACCACCCGCGATGATTGTCACCTTTGATTCTACTAAGAACACTTCCTTTCCTATCCCATTATCGAATTCAAAGACAACCCCAGTAGCCTTGTTTCGATTTCTTCCTTTCTTCCTCTTGTGTAAGACCTTGAGAACATTACAACCAGGAAGAATTAGACCGTTACCTGAATCAACCGCATCAACAAGCCATGTCTCTGATGTACCTTTCTTACTTCCATCTTTGCACCCCATACAACACCATCCACAGTAGTGATCAGGTGGTGCATTTCGAGGGATGTTATTCACTGGATAACCCAATTCATGACACCCTCTTCGTAATATCGCATTATTGAAACCTTCTTCTTTAATATCTGATTGAACTCCCATACGATCACATACTACTTTCATGGCTTCTTTGTATAACTGACTATCGAATAACTCGAGCTCGTAACGATTACACCATTCGTTGATCACGGTTTGTGGTGTTGTAATTGAAGCGGACCAATTGATGGCAGAGCCTCCACCGACGGTAGAGCCAGCAAGGATAACAACACTTAGATCATCGGTGGCAAGCAATCCAGAACCTTGGTACATTTGATTCATAGTGTGTCCTTCAAGAAGAGAGAGTGTGCTTCTAGCAAAGTAGTTACCCTTCTCAAGAACAAGAACTTTGTATCCGGCTTTGGCGAGGACCCCAGCAACCACACCACCACCAGAGCCCGAACCGACAACCACTGCATCACAAGAGATGGTTAAAGAAGGAGATGAGGTTTTAGTTTTAGTTACTCCACTTGAATAACGGTGAATCGAAACAGGGAATCCCGATCGTCTTAGAGTTTCCGCGAGGACTAGTTTTGGTTGTGTTGGGTCAATGATGCCTCTATAAAGGGGCCCAAAGAGTTCATCTTCTTCATCTTTTGATCTGCTCTTGTGTCCTACTCCTTGTGTTTTTCGGATTTGGTTTTGGAAGTTTGGGTCAGGTCCACAGTATCCCAGAGCCTTCCATGATGGATTCTCATTCTTCTCGTTGACCTGCGAAATTAAGGGGAAAGAAGGTAAGACTTTCTCACAGATCTTAAATCACATTTAGTCCATACTCCATAGCATTGTTAGGAATTCTTCGAATAAATCACCAATTTCCCAAAGGCCATCTCCAGCCCTTACTCAAATTCAAATTTTGAGTAAATTGAAGATGAATTTGAGTAAAACTCAATTCCCAACGGTCATTTTTTACATAAGAAAAATACTTTTCTTAGTTACTTAGCAAGTTTCAAATATTACTAAGGGTTGTCAGGCCCATATGGATTACCACATCGACAATCCAATATTTAAGCCTTATAGATTTCATGGACAAACATATTCAAAAAAAAAAAAAAAAAATCTGTTTTGTACTTCATCCAAGATGTTGAAAATGGATGACTACCGAACTCCCAAATTTAAAATTAAAATTCAACGTTGAATTTTTTTTTTCTTTTTCTAGAGTCTCTAAAAGTTTTGTCCTCTACAACTCTGTAGCATTGGATCATGTTTCAGGATGTCACAATGTGAGCTCAAGACCCTCAATAATATATGAAATCTTACCAAGTTAGTAAGGCTAGCTTGATATTTTTAGTTTACCACTGGAGTGCTTCATACCAAATGAAGCTTTTACTTAAATCTGAGTCATGGTTGGAGATGCACAAGAATTGATTAAAACTAATGTTCAATTCAACTCATAAAGATTCTCGACGTTTTGACTTGTGTCAAATCATTTGCGATTTATTTATTTCCCTATAAGGACACATTATTACCACAGTAGGCTGCCCTATTAGAGATGCCCATTTGTTCTTAAGTAGTCTATATACAAGAAGACTGAGTTATATTGATTGTCTTGTGAACAACTTCTATATCAGTGATAGAGGCCAACAATAAGCCCCATATTGATATGTTAGCTTGAGCCTTCTTCAACTGTTGTATTACGTCGTTATTGTTTTACTAGTTTTGTTAGTTTTCCCACTAAGGTCAGGGTTGCTGGTTTTCAACATTGAGTTCAACGGTTTGAAGATCTTTCTCCCTAGTTATATGTTTGATCTCATCACATTGGAGGCAGAGCAAGTCGATCCCTTCATCTAGTATGAATGGCTTGGTTTCGTCTATATACGAGACGAGGAATCACAATAGGTAGTATGAGTCTATATGTGAGGATGAAAGGGACTTGGTTATTAGTTTAGGACGAAAGGTTGGATAGACATTTGAGTTTACTCCGTGGATTTGTGTAAAACTTCATATTAATTAGAGGGTGAGATCATTTTAAGAGTTGTTGAAGGTCGTTTTCAATAGGTAGATAAAGGATTGGTGGTAATATTAAGTGTAAGAGTAGGTACCGTTATCTTTTGATCAATCAGGTCTTGAATGGCATGCCTAAAGCCTATACAAAATATTGGTTGGCATTGAAAGTCAGTGGAAGTAAGTCCTAAAGAGGTTTCGGTGCACACCAAGTAATTAAATGTTGTGCCGTGTGGCACTGCTATCAGATACGACATTATTCCAACTTGCTTTGAGAATGACAACAATGAGATCACCTAGATACGGTCCAGGAAGCGAAGAGTCGAAGAATATTGAAAGAAGTCGACATGGCAAGAGTGGGAGGTGAAATAGGTGGCAGTGAAGAAGGTTTGGTAAGGATGTCTTCAGGGATTTGTTTTTTTTTTTTTCCTTCCTAGCTTGGGAGCAGTAATAGAGGGATAATAAAATTTTCGCTCAAATTCGAGAACTTGCCAAAATGATGGACCACACCTTGCTCTTTAAGGGAACCGAAAGCGAGATGATCATGAGGCAAAACGTTCTTGAGACCTCACATCATAAATCTCTAAGAGCGGGTGTCCAAATCAAGGCTAGTATTATCTGATCAGTGGGTGATCGAGAGACTAGGATCAAATATGCTTGATTCCAATGGTTAGAAATCATCAATCAATTTGATTTTTGGTCTATACTCTCTATCAAGAGAATGGATTAAGGAGACGAAAGTGCCACGAGTGTTCAAAGACAATCGACTCGATCTCGAGCTAAAAAATGTCAAGTCTTACATAGGAAGTATTATTATAAGGGAGATTAAGATAGGATTAAATTAATTTGAGATTAAGTTTAAATTTATCAGAGGTAGAACTAATCTCTAATCAAGAAAAAATTAATTAATATTTCAAATTACAAATAAACTCTTATGATGCATGTGCGCTTGCAAATGATACTGTTCTAAATATTAAATTAATCTAATCCTATCTTAATCTCTAAAGAAGATTACTTTATCTTTTTGTAGAACTCCATATCAAATACTCACACAAAAGTCCCAAATGTATAGATTTCCAAATTAACTTGGATAATTGTGACTTATTATCAAAAAACCTAAGTCTTAGCTAAGCTTCTATTTGGTTGGAGTCCCATTTTCTTAAGAAATGAGTTTCCATAGAATCTTATTTCTAGAAAACGAAGTAATGGACTCTCACATGAGTCATAGGGTGGTGGTTGAGACTTAAGAGTTGTGTCACATTACAGTATATAATAACCATAAATTTATATATATATATATATATATATATATATATATATATATATATGGAAATGTTCAGCAACAAACATTTTGGCAAACATTTTTCAAAATATGGGTTAGAGGTTTTGGAATGGACTGATTTTTGGTGAGGATGATCTCTACGGTAAGGAGATCATCATCACCAAAAATCAGCCCATTCCAAAACTTCTAATCCCATCAAAAATGATTTACAAAAAATGGACGGTCCACAATTTTTCAACTTGTAAACTGGGGCTAGAAGTTTTGGAATGGGCTGATTTTTGATGAGAATGATCTCCTCACCATAGAAATCATCCTCACCAAAAATCAGTCCATTCCAAAACCTCTAACCCATGTTTTGAAAAATGTTTTGCCAAAATGTTTGTTGCTGAACGGGACCCATATATATAGTGACGTTAGTGATATTACTGTTAACTACCGACTAACTAAAATAAAGACTTTTCGTAAAGAAATCATCAATAATATATTAATAAATAAATCTTGAATGAGACTTCACTTGAATTGAGACCATGGGAGAAGGGGGTGAACTTTCAATTTTAAAAATATATTTTTTTTAAAAGGCTGATAATTAATTTACTTTTATACCCCTATTACAAGAGATTTGGTCCCAACTACATTATACTTGAGACACCCACTGAAAATGGTAATGTGACACTTAGGGGCCCACTGATTTCATGATATGTGACCATATCTTGTGGATCTTCTCACGGTAGTAGATTGATTTTTTTTTGCTTTTGTTTTCTAGGCATTTAAAAATCATTTTTTGTTTTTGTTTGCATATACAAATTCATTATCATATCCAATCATTGGCAATCACCTATGAAAATATTGATCAAAAATCAACAATTATGTGAATTTTCTAAAGTTGAGATGGCAAGAATGACTGGTTTTGCTCCTAGGTCATGATTTCAAATTTTTATATGTCCCTAGATAAAAAAATGTGATTATTTAACTGTTGTATACACCTGTCGAGGGCTAGTTGAGATGGTAAGGAGAGACTAGATGTGCTCTCCAGATCTTAACTTCGAATCTCTATATACTCTTCCACAAGACTATATTTAAATGGCTGCACAGTGTAGGGGGGGTGATACGTGCGGACTCAATAATCCCGTGATATGCAAATATTCTCTTACATCAGAAAGACATACATACCAAAAAAACAAAAACAAAAAAAGTTATATGAATCATAATAATTTGACATAGTCATGTGGCATATTCAATCGACATCCCTGACGTGACATGTTCGAGAATCATAGATCTACATGTCTCAAGATACACAACACTTCACCATAAAAGTGTATTCCGAGAAAATCATATATCTCGAGAAGTACGGATCTACCATTCTCAAACATGTCACGTAAGGGTGTAGTCTTTGTTAAAAAATAAACAAAGTTAAAAAGGTTATATATCAATTACAGTAAGAATCATCAAATCTAAAGCCTTAAATTCACCAACAAAGTTGAGTGCGTGCATTTAGACCACCAATGCTCCAATTGGTTGGTGGGCTTATTGAATGTTCTACAAGCCATTTCCAGGGAAAAGGACATCAAACTGCTTATCTTTAACGATTATAATGAGAGAAGCTGTAATAAGTGTGATTGGACACCAAAATTTGAATTTCATAACCCCCACCCCCCCCCCCCCCCCCCCCCCGCGGTATCCTTTAAACTTTATGGTTATTCTGATATAAAAAATAATAATAAATTACAATCCCATTATCATGTATATATATATATATATATGGGTCCGTTTGGCATCCAACCATTTACCCAACAATTTGCCCAATCATTTTTGTCTTACATGGGTTAGAAGTTTTGGAATGGATTGATTTTTGGTGAGGATGATCTCTATGGTGAGGAGATCATTCTCACCAAAAATCAGCTCATTCCAAAACTTTTAATCTCATGTTTACAAGTCGAAAAATTGTGGACCGTCCATTTTTTATAAAGCATTTGTGATGGGGTTAGAAGTTTTGGAATGGGCTGATTTTTGGTGATGATGATCTCCTCACCATAGAGATTATCCTCACCAAAAATCAGTCCATTCCAAAACTTCTAACCCATGTAAGACAAAAATGATTGGGCAAATGATTGGGTAAATGGTTGGGTGCTGAACATTTCCATATATATATATATGGATGGCGTTATTACGACTCACCGTTTGTCTTATATGGGCAAAAATGTTTGGAATGGGCTGATTTTTTTTTAGGATGATCTCTGTGATGAGGGAATCATCCTGGCAAAAAATCATACCATTCCAAAACTTCTAACCCCATCAAAATTGATTTACAAAAATTGGACGGTCTAAAAATTTTCAACTTGTAAACATGGGGCTAAAAATTTCACAATGAGCTGATTTTTGGCAAGGATGATCTCCTCACCATAGAGATCATCCTCACAAAAAATCAGCCCATTCCAAATATTTTTGCCCATATAAGACAAAATGGTGTGTCTCAAAGGGGGTCGTAATGGGGGTCTACGGAACCCGACCCTATATATATATATTCACTTTTCTAAAGTTATTATTATTACTATTAGAATTAGAATTAGAATGATATATCATAATAGACGTATGGTTGCACGTGCCACACACTAGTAGTACACATACAAATTAAATTGGGAAACCAACCTCCTCAGATAAACTGATTAGCCATAGTATGTCAACTCATCAAATAGTATATATATTTGGACGTTTTAAACCATGGGCAAGGGCATAACCGATGCTTGTAAAAACCCGAATGGTTTATATTAAACAAAAAGAATCGACTGATGGATTCAGTACTTTACAAAGAATGGTTTTTCGAAATCAATGGTTCAATCCTATCCACAGTCAGTTTTCATGAATATTTTATTAAGAAAAAAACTTGATAACCTTAATAGTTTTCAAGAAAATAGAAAGGTTTCAACAATATCTTTAATTATTTTATGTTTTTCTCGTAAAGAGTCAATCAATCCGGTTCAAATCCTGATCTGACTATTTGAGCAAAATTTTGCTTTGATTATTTGGTCTGGTTTTCAAAACATTGACCACAAATAAAAATCATAATGACTATCCGGTAAAGGCGGAGGGCAAATTAAAGTATTAAACACTGAGGGCTCAGTAGGACCAAGAATGGTGCCAAGACAAACCAAACAAAGGCCACCATTCATAAATGAATAATGCTGAAGTGACCTCATAATCGTACCTTGTATTATATATCCTAAAGTGTAAGTGTGTAGGAACCCTACATACTTTTTATCAAGATATAAGCAAAAAAAAAGCATCTATGATTCCTGCCCACTTTCATGTCAGGATATGTGTGATATGGGATATAATCTTGAGGCACTCCAGCACAACTCTTCATAAATCCCTAAAATTTTCTTTAAGCTAAGATACTTGACAAGCAGAATGATATGGTCCCAAAAAATTGTATCCACGCACTAATAATTGCCACTTGCCTATAGAATGGGGACGTAGTCTTAAAATTCATCGATCCGTTTGAATTTCCTCTTGGCCCCCAAATCTCTTATGAATGATTTGACGAGTCAACTCAAAAATTCTGAGGAATCCACTGATAATAAATGTACTGATTCGAGTTAGAAATTTGACCTGACTAATCTAATTATATTTAGAAAAATGCTGGAATGACACAAACGAGATACAAATGTGACAAAAATGATGTGGTGCACATAACCGTAGATACTTTTCACTCGTACCTCTTGGAAAAGCATCTACAGTAATGTGCAAGACACCCCGAGTTTTTGTCACCCTTGTGTCTCCCTTTGTGTCACCCCAACACAACTCTTATATTTAATGGAAAAAAATATTGTTATTTATTTTTATATACTAAAAATTAATAGAAACTACTTTTAGTTTTATAAATGATAATTGTTCTGGAAACTTAGCACTTCCCCAAATATATGTGCTATATGCTTATTTGAAACATTTATCACATTTGAGATGTATTGTAGAAATAAAAAAAATTATTCTTATTAAGATGGAGCAAACTTATCCCGAGGAGAGCACATCTACACTTCCCATACTATGTGAAAACTGGAAAATGCGATGGGTTTGGGCCATAAATTTTAGAAATCAAAATTCGATGGTTTGAGGCCGTTGTAATTTGTGATGTTCCTTAGATTTAAAAGCTTAAAGCCATCAAATTTCTCCCACCCTTTATTAATTTGACGATTTCAATCCGTGGAAAGAAAAAATTCGATAATGAAAATTTTGAAGTGATGGTCCATCAAATTTACGAAATCCAACAGTCTTAGACTATCAAATATGAGCTTGTTTTCACGTTGTGCCAGGCCTGTCATGTCAGTTAAGTCGATTGAGTTGCCACGTGCCTAAATCAGATTATCAGCACTCTAATCCAATACATATTTTTTGAATTATACTCGAGTCTCACGTGGCATGTTGTACCAAAAAACTATTAATGGTTAGTTGGTATCATAATGACAAAGTTTGGATGCAAAAATTATTCTGGTGGGTGAGGGGGGACGCTTCAATTTTGTTAACTCAGATAAATTGAAAAAATTTAGTAAAGTAATGGCAAATTTTTTTAAGAAAATACAAATGATGTTTAAAGTTCGAGTCCAGATTATATGGTACTCCTTTTTTACTCACTATGACTCCCCTTCACATCACAGTACAAAATCATAAATATCTAGATTTATAGATCCGAAACAAAGGATGTGCGGTGTTATGTAGGGGGTGCGTACAAAGAAAAAAAAAAGTGAGTCCGAATTATCACGACTCGTTTAAGTTTCTTACCCAAATAATAATCTTCAACCTCCCTAAACATCCTATCTTCTTCTTAGAGATTAATTAAAATGTTGAAGAAAATAAAATTTTGTGGGTGAAGAGTAAAAATATTATCATATTCTGTGATTGATAGATAAATCATTGATTAATTCATCAATTCATCGATTTAATCAGTTAGTCCTTTGTTCGGAGAATTTTACCATATTTTTTCTGTTTTTTTTTGGACCAAAAAAAAAAAAAAAAATCAGAGAATTTTGTGATTATGGTTGGGGGGCTCTGACCTGAGTGAAGAAAATGAGGAGAGCAAGAAACTTGATGCTGTGGAAGAGCATTCTGAGAATTCGAAAATAACTTGAAGACCAAGACATAAGTATCTTCTCTCGTGTCTTCTGAGACAAATCTGAGAAACTCTTCATGTATGGAAATTGGGTTGACAAGCTCAATCTCCCACAAAGTGCAAACGTCCCTATACATGTCGACAACAACCATAAAACTAAACGAAGCAAACCCAACTTTGGATGATCAAATCTCTCACCCATAAACTCTCCAAGCTGCAAATCCACACACAAAATTAAATTTGTTAGAAAATTAAAGAATAATTAATATAACAAATGGTTGGGTTTCTTAATTAATAAATAAATTACAATAATGATCTTACATGTTGTGGGGTTTTAGTCATGGAAGATGAAGTTGTGTAGAAAGTGAAGAGAGATTCATCAGTGATGATGGAATGATCAGAAACATTGATAGAAGGCAAAAGGGTGTCACAAAATGCAGTGAGTGAGTCCATTTGGCGAGAGGAGAGTGAGTTGATGACATAAGGTCGAATCCCACATCTCTGGAGATCTTCAGTTGTAATGGTCGAATTTTTTGGTTCCAAGTTTAGGTCTATCATGTCGTCAACATCGATAGATGTATGATCCATGCCTGTGTCCTGTATAGAACAATTTTGATCGAGAGAGAGAGAGAGAGAGAGTGTGTGTGTGTGTCGAAGCACCACAATGAGGTGATGATGAACTGAATGGTCAATCATAAGCTCTGCAAATTTATATAGACTTTTATGATCTGAAACTACGTTTGACAGACAACGTTAGACTATACGGCTGAGATAAGAGAGAATACTTTTTTTTTTTTTTTTGATAAATACAAGAGAGAATACTTTTTGGTAGAAACCTTCCGGTTGAGGTAATTATTTAGGGAAAATAATTAAGGATCAGGTGGATGGTGTCCCTCAATTTTGGGTAGAATTTTAATAGTCTATTTAGTAATTTTTTTCTTTTTTAAATAGTCCCTGGACCTACACTGACGATTTAATGTTTTTGAAAGATCAAAACTACCATTTTTCTTACATTCATCACATAGCTAAGTTTTTCAATGGGGATTACAATCATTTTTGATGATTTTTAGTTGTGAATGAGGAATGAAGAATAATAAACTCTTAATTTTGAAATTTTAGATTTATTTTGATGATTTATAATAATAAAAAAAGAATAACGAAGTTAAAATTCTATTATTATTTTTATTATATGATTATATGTTATAACTTTTTTATTTGAGTGTCCATTCACAACTATGATATGTACATTTTAGGCTTTTAAGAAGATTTAGCTAATATTGAAATCGAAAAAATAATAAAATACAAAAATATTGAATCACATTTATAATGCCGAGTTCACCACTTTTTATTGTCAAGTTTGACGATAAGTAAACATGATTTAAAAGCCTTGAGTTCATCCCTAATCATCGTTGAGTTCATCAATACAATATTAATATTTTGAGTTCAATGATAATCATTGATGAACTCGACATTTTTAAGTCAAGTTTAATTACTGTTGAACTTGACAATAAAAAATGATGAACTCAACAATAAAAATGTTAAAATCAACAATAAGAAGTCCTGAACTCAACACTAAGTGGTGAGCTCAACAATAAAAATGTTGAACTAAATAGACAATAAAAAGTGGTGAACTCAACATGGTAAATATGATCCAGATTTTTATTTTTATTTTTAGTTTTCATTTTTTTTGAATTCGATACTACGTAATATATTATTCACCATTTGTCATTCACAATAAAAATCGTCAAAAATTATCGCAATTATCCTTGGAAAACCTAATTATTTTAAGAAGATGAGAAAAATGGTAATTTGAGTATTCCAAACACATTATAACGTGAGATGAGAAGCAGGGAATACTACGAAAAGAAAAGTTTACTAAACGGACTATTAGGATATCGCCCAAAATTTAGAGATTATTTAGAAAAATTCCCTCTAATAAGGTCTTTTAAGTAATGATTGTGTAAGCCTAATTTTTGATTTTTTTTACAAGAATACGAACTGTTAAAGGCCCATTTTTAAAACATTGTCCTTCTAAAGTAGGGTTGTCATTGAGTACCCATTTAATCAAAATTGAACCATTCCCTTTTTATTGAAACCAATTAAATTCGGACCTAAAATGGAACCGAAACTGTTAGGTTTTATCCAATGGGTACTCGTGGGTACCCATAACCGGTTTATTTTCTCATTTCTTTTCATATTATAGACAATTTAAGGTATTCTTTTATATCAAAATTAATGCATGTTATGTAAAATTCTTCAACTTTTCATAGTAATTATCCATTGGAGCTTAAAATGAGCTATATCTTCTAAAAAAATATTATAAGATAAAATTTTATTTTTGAAAAAAAAATCATTAATTTTATCTTTAAGATAATAACGTATAACTAAGTTAATAATTTTGAAATTAATATGTTAATTTTTATAAAGGAATTTTTTTTATAATGATTTGCAATATTTTTTTTTCTTATTCGATTCTTGAGAATGGAATCGATGGGTACCCGTGTTTTTTGGCGGTTTCGGATCTGATTCCATTTATAGTGGTTATGGTTCTAAGCTCCTTAGGAACTGACCCATTAACACCCCTATTCTAAATACCATTAGAAATATTTTTAAAAATACCCAAACCACCCTTTAAACCTTTCAAAGATGTTTAAAAGACATTGTCTCCATGTTTGGTGAATTCCTAGGATGCCTGTATATTTTAAAACTGATTATATGCCTTTGATCTTGGTCTTCTCTTAAAGATGATGAAAAGTGACCTAAATAACCTGAAAACGCTTGATTTTTTCCCAAAACAAGTCATCTTCAACATTTGTGAGCATGAGGGTTGTGGAAAGGTTTTTGAGATTCCACTCCTCAAGATGATCCTTGATGGTGATGATGAAATTGATTATGGCAAAAGTATGGAGGGCTTTTTTCCAAATCTTCGTTGACTTTGAATGGTAGAAAGCATAAGGAAAATGGGTTGAGATCCCAGTGTGGTGTCTGTTAAAATTCCTCTGATGGTTTTATTAGTAAATGGCGTGAACAAAGGAAAAGATTTAATGGAGAAGTAGATGAATAGTGAATTTGCAGAGAGAATTTTACTTGTATAAACCTAGCCCCCTCCTTAGTCTTGGAAGTGGATTTTTATAAATGAAATCCATGTCACCACACAATTGGTCCAGATATCAGATGAGGTTGACAATTTAGATAAACATGAGTGCTTTGAGAGATATGCCTATCACTTGTAAGCAAACAATTAAGTTTGATGTGTAAGTGTTGCAGATTATTGATGCAAAGTAGAAATTTTTTTTTGACATGTGGCATCCCATCACTATGACAAGATCTTGTTTATATCTTATTTAAAGTGGAAGGATATACTTGAGTTTAGATACTACTAGGGATTTGATTCGAGCTAGGGATCTGATTTGAGCTCGGGATATCACCCGAATTAAAACGAGCTAGGGATCTCATGTCTTTCTATGATATTTGTCTTTTGCGAGGATAATTTCATAGTTCAGGAGTGTGCAAGTTAACGCATGTCACATTTATCCCCGTTCTTTCATGCTTATCGTTGTAAAGAAGAGTTTTTAGTGCATAAGGGAGCTCAGATCACTTTAAGTCATGTTTAATTGTAAGTAGGATTCTTGACCGAGCTCACAAATCAACCAATCTTTTTAGATATTACCTAATTAACGTGACTTGTGATTTTAAGATTGGTTTACGTTTGTCGCTCGGACTAACCCACTATGGGGAACTACACACCATTTCTCGGTTTTGCCATCCGGCTCGATTTATATCGTCTTGTTGGCTAACTGGGTTAGTTGGGATGGGGACGCACTCTCCCTACTGATATTTCCGATCCTTATTCAAAACTTACTTTGATTTTTTGTTTGTAGTATTTGTTTGGTATTGAAAGTTTTAGCTTGTATTTTGCTTTTCGACCCTACTCTTTTTCGGGGGATACTTGTCCTCATCTCTAAGCGTGGCAAAAATGGTTTCCACAAGGATGGTTATTATAATCATCATCAACATGAACACTAATATGATCATAATCAAAATCATCATGATTGTTGTAGAGGGTATTTTTCAAAAAAGTAACTCGTGGCAATCTTGAGGCAACTTAGTTGAACGTCTGAATTATGAGACAACTTAGCCGAGCATTCGAAGCAACAGAGAAGGAAGAAAGGCCAGTCTTGGCCTTCAATTGAGCTCTAAGGGGTATGTAATTGAAGTTCGGGAGTTACAAATCCTTTAAAATAAGGAGAATAACTATATTCACAGAAATCAAGGCAAGTTCGTAAAATGATGTAACTGTTCAAATGGAAATCAAGGAGAAAAATTGGGAAGATCTAAGGGAGGAAACCTTTATAAATACGTAGGTGCAAGGCACTGAAAGGTATGCAATTTTATCTGAAAATACCCTATATTATTTCTCATACTAAAAATCATGACTTGAGCATCGGAGTGGTATTATTGCACACACACCTAGGAGCATAGGAAGTCTAGAATTCTTTTATCAGCGAAAATCATAAGGTAGTGTAAGTTTTGACATCTACAATTATCAAGCATAATATCATCATTATCATCATCACCACAATCCTTAACATTTTTGTCACCATCCTCACCACATCATCGCCATAATCACATCATCATAGCAGCCTTCATTGTTTTCGTCTCCATCTCTGTCATCATCATCATTTACACTATCCAAGATATTGGGAAGTAGAATCAAGGGTTTTTAGGTCATTTTCATTCAACTAAAAGAGACATTCAACTAAAAGAGAAGACAGATGTCAAGGGGAATGTCATCAGTTTTAAAACATATTGGGTAGTTCTGGTATTTAATTTATTAAAAACATATTTCGAAAGGTCTATAAGTCCACTATTTTGGAAAGAGCATCTTAAATGGTTCATACTGTCATTTAGGGGATTGTTTTGGTAAAAGTTAGGCCTACATGATCATTATCCCATAATTTTAATAATTAAATATTTATGTTTGCAAGCTAGAAATTTTTTGCACATTATCTTTGTTTACATTGTCACAATTAAGCATCCACAGACAACAATTTTTGTACATATATACATATAGGGTCTCGTTCAGCAATAAACATTTTGGCAAAATATTTTTCAAAACATGGGTTAGAGTTTTTGGAATGGGCTGATTTTTGGTGAGGATGATCTCTACGGTGAGGAGATCATCCTCACAAAAAATCAGCCCATTCCAAAACTTCTAACCCCAGTTTACAAGTTGAAAAATCGTGGATCGTCCATTTTTTGTAAATCATTTTTGATAGGGTTAGAAGTTTTGGAATGTGTTGATTTTTGGTGATGATGATCTCCTCACCGTAGAGATCATCCTCACCAAAAATCAGCCCATTCCAAAACCTCTAACTTATGTTTTGAAAAATGTTTTGCCAAAATGTTTGTTGCTGAACATTTCCCATATATATATATATATATATATATATTTGTTGGAATAATCTTCAAAAGGAGGCTAATTTTTTTTATTAATTACAAAAAAAAGATTCTATTTTTTCAAAAATTACTAAAAACTATTAAAATGTTGAACCGTCAACATTTTTTAATAACTTGTTGGAGAGCCCAACGACTTAGAATTTTGTAGAAGATAATGGGCAATTCATCTCGCTATATTGTCCAATGTTTTAGTGACTCACTTGACAGTCCTACATTTTAATCTATTAAATGTTTTTGAAACATTTTACAATCCAACGAGTTATTCAAATCCTGAAGAAACCATCGAGTTATATATATATATATATTGTAATAATTAACGTAAATATTGATGTATTATTTTATATTTTTAATAATTTCAACATTTTACAAAAAGTTGCAGACATACCAAGCATGCCATCCTAATGAAATCAGGTCTAATATGGAAAGAAAAAAAATTGGCATGGAAGAAGGGATTTTAACTGTGGGATTTAAGTTCTCGTAAGGGCGCATGTTAAAATGCATTTAAAACACCTTAGAAATAATCATTTGAAAGTATTTTTGATTGAAAAAGAATTTTTTGAGGGCATTTTATATAAGAAAATAAATTTTGCAGGTATATTTAATGCATGTTACTGCCCTCACGAACAAAATAAGAACACCACATAAGTTGAGGGCCATCGTGAGCAAACATTTTTAACTTTTGGTGTGTACGCAGATTTATAGAGCCGTGAAAATGGTGTGCGACTTGGCATATAAAAGGACAGAAAATTAATTAATAGCCTATTAGGTGGAAAATTAATATGCACCGATTAAATTGATTTTTGAATGATTTAATAATAAAGTAGATGCTTCTAGAATTATTGATATTAACTATTAAGAGACTATTACAATTTTTTTTTATAAAAAAATATAAGTACACATTAGTCCCCATCCAACTATTATAGATGCCTCTAGAATTATTGATGACGCTTAGATTAAAAAAAAAAAAAAAAACCTTTGAGTAATGTCAATTTGCTTCTTAACATATACACCTCATAGAATTTAAGATAAATTACACTTATCTCCCTCCTCTATGGTTATCCAGCCAATTTACTTAGACCTCTTTGTGTCTATTTATTTCTAAGATGTTTTGTACCTTTAAAAAAACCCATTAGTAGCATAAAGTGATGACTATCTTGGATGGTGGTAGCTCTTTGCCTCCTCCACCGGTGGAGCGCCAGGGTTATAATTAACTAATAAAGTTGACAAGCACGATGACGTGTGATTTTGAGGGGAAAATTCAAGGATTTTTTTTATTTATTTATAGTGATTTAAGTAAAGGGCATTTAAGTCATTTGCATTAATTTATAAGAGATGAACTAAGTCAAGGGGTAATATCATCAGCTTAAAAACATATATTTTGGGGTCTCAAATATTGACCAAAATGATTACATGCCTCCATGATATTCGATCTTCTCTAATGCAAAATGACCTCAATACCCTTATCTCAACCTAAAATAAAAAATCTTCTATTTTCAAGAAATTAATCCCAAATCTGCATGAGGTGTGTGTCAACGCCGTTGTAATAAATAATATCAAAAGTAGGGCCCGCGTTAGATGGACAACCCAAATAATGGCATTATATATTGAGTCGTGCTGGGGTGATACACGATTTACTGTGATTCTTACAATTCTGATGTGGACATGCATACATAACCGTAGATGCTTTTTACTCGTATTGCGAGAAAATACATTTATGATTATGTGCACATCCCACATCAGACTTGTGAGAATTGCAGTAATTACTTTGTGACATTACAGCATTTTCCTTATATATTTACCTTTTTAGTGTTCGCACCTGTTCACTGTTCTAATGGTGTTGATAACAACCTCTCTGTTTTTTTAAAGACAAATCACTTTTACTTGAACTTCAGTCACGGATTTGGATCAAGTCACCTTATGAAAGCAATAAAATAAAATAAAAATCCAACGACCACATCATGAAATCAAACCATCGAGATAAATAATTTATCCCAAGGCTATGGCATGTACTACCTCTTGTTGGGTTGGAATTTTGTGCTTTTTGATAACAGATCCCAACCTAATTTTTAGACTGACAAGAGTGTTAACAACTTACATTTTCAATTATTAATTTGAGGGTTGTTCCAGGGTCACATTTGCATTGATGAGTAGATGGATGGACAATGTTTAAGCTCCTTGGCACGTAAGAGATTGAATTTGTATTTGTTGAGCACACGTTAACACAATTACAACAACACAACAACAACAAAAAAAAAAAATCTATCAAAAATGCCCTCAAATGCTTGTTTTCAAAGGGTATTTAATGCACCTTCATCGTTAACAACCAGTATTTTTAATGCCACCAAATTTGGTGCACATCAGATGCATGGTGTGATCAAAAAAGTAAAAAGAAAATATCCAAGTGGGTTTGGTTTAAAAGAATTGAATATAATTCAATCTAAATATAATTTAGGACATTTTTTCTTCAAAAGTGAGATTTGATCATTGATAAATTTGCATAAAAAAGTTTTTCATAAAGTAGTAATTTCTCCAAAATATTTATTGAGGCAACTCCATAACTCACTACTTATATTCTAGATGGGCTTATGTCAGTCTATGAGGGAAATGCACTCGCAGTTAATATTACCAGTTCTTGTTCCCAAGAAAAGCAATCTTCTGAGGGATTTACATTCACTGAGTGAATAAATTAGCCCATGGAAAACTTTTCTTCATGTAAAATGTTTTAGGACCAAATTATCAAGTCAAGGTGGATCTTAAGTATTAATTAGGTCCAAAAAATGAAAAAAAAAGCTCAAAGTGTCTGTAACTTTTACACGATTTGGATTAATCAAGTGAACAACATTTTAACATAAAGGAATATTATGTACACATTAGATGGTGAAGTTAGGTAGGCTGTTGTTCTATGGTCCATAGAATCCCATGGGTTCAAAGAAAGAGCTCTACATTGTCGATTCTTTTGGCATTTGTTCTTTACTTTTGGATTCCTAGAACAAGTGATCTGGCTAGGCAGATTAAAGATCATTTAAAAATACAGTTCCAACAACTATATCAGCCTCATAATACATGTTATTAAGAGACAAAAATGAAGATGGCTACTTTAAACTTGTAAACATGCTGACCCTTTTTACATTAATTCAAGATAGCCCCAACACAACCTTATTTTGGACCCAATTATCAAATCAAGCTGGATCTCAAGTAAATTTGGGAACTTGGCTCTACTTGATCTTTGGTAGTTTTATTGCGCAGTGGAATGTTATTGCTATTCCAATCGTATTCTTGTCTCTACTCAATCCGTAAATCTATTACTTTTATCCTAGATTAATTTATGAATCTTGAATCCATCCCTCAATAGATAACAAGTCTCAATCTTGGACTCAAAATACTAGCATTTAGTTTATTCTAATCACTTCTAAGATGGGCTCATGCAAATTGGGATGTCTACACAAAATGTTGGAAAAAAAAAGAGAAATGTTTAGCAAAAGCTTTGGGCTTTTTTAGGATTTTAGTTTTGTGTTGATTTCCTTTCTAGTCTCATAAACTAAATAACATACACCAAGGGACTCTCTCTTGAACATGAATAATTACTCCATCTCTAACTAATGAAAAGGCATGAAGTCATCTTTGATGTTGATCAATTGTAATTGAAAACTCATTTGATTTCAATAATGAAAAACAAAAAAAATTCTCTGACTTACTACCACAACTGGTGAAGAAAACTAGTGCTCTTGAAAGGACTCTATGGAGTAGCTCCAGAAAAACCACATCCACAAGATTGAATGTAAGAAATATAGAAGCAGACCCAAAATATAGAATCAGACACTAAACCAAATTATATAAACATATAAGAGAAGTCTTGCAAATGTTCAAATAAAGATTAGAATCAAAAGTTCAACATTCCCTTGGATTACTCCACATCCTTATTCCAAACCAGACATTTAAATAACTAAACAGAGAAAGATCACCTGTTAAGGTGCCTTGAGTTCCCATATTAATATTGATACTATTTCCATCTCTCATCGTGGTCCTCGTTGTTGTTATTGTGGTTTCTACAGCTATAGATTCTTTGGCATAACAACCATCTCCCCGCTGCTTTCTGTCTCCTCAATTTTACATGTCTTCCACGTTCGAATTTAATTTATAGTGTTTACTATCAAATTAATGTCTTATTAGTTTATTCGTCCCATGTTTTCATCTTATGTTTGAATGCAATTGTATCTAATCAATTAGAATGGCTCAGGTGTGGATCCAAAAAAATTAGATTGGGGTATTGAGTGAGTCTAAATTGGTTTGACTTGACTTTCGTAGACACCCTAAATTGCCCAAATCTATAGGTAAAACAAAGACAATTGTCAAACTTTCAAGATTCAAGGATCAATCAATAGGCCATTCGGGCCAAGGCCCAATTAAAAAGCCCTTTTAATCACTAAAGTCCAACCCAAGAGGTCAGACCCAAGTCCTATTCAGTGGATTGAAGCCTGTCCCCACATTTACATAGTCTCCCAAACCTGAGTTTGTAATGACTTGGGACACAAAGTACATGGGTTATAAAATTACCTTTTTGTCTCAACTTTTATAAAAATCATTTTTCATTTTCCATGATTCCCGAGATAAATAAATTGATTAAAGTTGATGTAGGTGGACTTAGGGGTGCAACTTGGTTTGGGTTGATTCGATTTAGAGCAAAATCATAAATGAACTGACCAAGGTCAGTTCCATTATATAGGAATCATAATCGAACCTATTTGATCTAGAACCGAACTGAACCAATTTGATCTAGAACCAAACCGATTTGATATAGAACCGAACCGACCTTAATTCGGTTTGGTCGGGTTGTAAAAAAAAAAAATTTATACAAATTAATCAATAGAATAATGTAAAAACATAAATTATGAAAATTAAAAAATTAAAATTTCAAAAACAAGATTATGAGATCATATAAAAAATTAGATTAATTTTAAAAAAAAATTGGATTTCTAAAAATTATCGAAAAAATTAATTTTTCTCTAAAACTCCAAAATCCAAACCCATCTCAAAACAAAATGGGTTTCCATGAGAGTTACCTGCAGCCACACTCCGAGAGAGAGAGAGAGAAGATTCGTCGGCCACCGAAGTTGAGAGGTAACCTGCAACCAGCCAACCACACGTCCCGCGGTCGCACTCTCGCAATCGTACGCCAAAAGAGAGAGAGCAAAATGCAGCCTTACCTCAGGACAAGAGAGAGAGAGAGAGAGAGATGCAACCCACAACCGGTCGTCAGAGTTGAAATGCAAACCATAGTCCCACTGTTGCACAAATGACAAGAGACGAGAGAGAGAGGGGTGACCACCGGTAGTCGGAGTTCAGCCCGCAGCCACACATTCATTGCAAGAGAGAGAGAGAGTAGAGGGAAGTGGAAGCCAACAAATCGAAAGGTTTAAGGGTTTAGGTTTTGTAAAAAATTAAAAATAAATTATAAATTTAACATTTTATTTTATATTAATAGTAGTTCGATTTTTTATATTATCTGAATCGAGAATCGAATCGAATCCATCGGTTATTCATTTTTTAAACCCAAAATCAAACCGCTAATAGTTTAAACCGAACCAAACCAATCCAAATTGCACGGTTTGGTTCGATTCTTAGTTTGAACCGAATTAAGTTGCACCCTTAGGTGGACTATCATATCCTAGGACATATTTGTTTGGACGCTTTGCCCTTAAAGTATCTATAGAATATTCTTAGTAGTAAATTACCACCGTATCTTTGATTTGTTAAGACACATGAGATGGTAAATTACCATTTAAATCACTCTATCAAAGATAAGTTCATACTATCGTAAAGATAATTCTTGTAATTATCCCAACTTATGGGATTATGAACCTTTCTACCCTTTAAAGATAAGAATTTAGAAACCAAAAAACTTCCTCATTATCAAGTTGTTCATGAACAATTATATTGATAATTAGAAACAGTCACACAAATTGAGTAATATGGGAATAAGTAATAATAAGTTCAACAAAGTCATCAATCATCCACCCTAGGTTAAACAAACTTAAATTATCTCCTAAAGAAAATTAGATGATGCTCGAAACAAATCATAATGTGGAATACTAATCTTACTTGGTAAATCCGTTGACTCTCCCTAACTAATTATCACACATTCTAAAATTTTCTCTTGAAGATCTTGTTCTTCACGTACTCACAGGTCTAAACTGCTCCACTCCTCTACAATGGGGATATGATGCATTGAAATTTAATAGTTAAAGCCAAATGCCATCAAGGGGTACAACTACATTCCGAGCGCTACATGCGAATCTCACATGAGTGCCTGGGAAATATGTTGCACTCTCAACACACTATATAGGATTTAATAGATAAAAAGATCATAATCTTTCAGGAAAAAGACCGACTCCACCTCCTACACACAACATAACATAGATCGGAACACGATTCCACCCTATAATGCCAGTGGAGTAGGCCCTTTGACTGTTGCAGGTCAGGGGAAAGCACTGATGAGAGAATCCCATCCCTTTTTGGAAAATATTTATCGAACGACCTTCATCCTCCTTTCGACAATACTTCCACTACTTCTAATTGTATATATAGAGTATATTTGTGTAAAAAAGAAAGTAAAGATAAAATCAAATGATGTATATATATATATATATATATGGGGGCGGGTCAAGGGCCATATGAGAAAACATATGAAAAAACTTTCGTTTTTCAAAATAAGAGTTAGAGGTTTTGGATTGAGCTGATTTTTTGCAAGGATGATCACTATGATGAAAAGATCAACCTCACAAAAAATCAGCTCAATCAGAAACTTCTAAATCCATCAAAAGTGATTTACAAATTAGTGATAAAAATTGGTAAAAAATCGACGGTCCACATTCTAAATCACTTTTAATGGGGTTAGAAGTTTCAGATTGGGCTGATTTTTTTTTTTTTGATGATCTTCCCATCATAGAGATCATCCTCACAAAAAATCAGCTTAATCCAAAATTTCTAACCCATATTTTAAAATTTTATTAAAAACGAAAGTTTTTACATATGTTTTCTCATATGGCCCTTGAACCTCACCCTATATATATATATAGGGAAATGTTCAGCACCCTAAGTTTTACCACACACTTTAACAAACGTTTTTTGTCCTACATGGGTTAGAAGTTTTGGAATGAGCTGATTTTTGGTGAGGATGATCTCTATGATTATAAGATCATCCTCCCCAAAAATCAGCCCATTCCGAAATGTTTAGCCCCATGTTTACACGTTGAAAAATCGTGGACCGTCAATTTTTTGTAAATCAATTTTGATGGGGTTAGAAGTTTTGGAATGAGCTGATTTTTGGTGAGGATGATCTCCTCACCATAGAGATCATCCTCACCAAAAATCAGCTCATTCCGAAAATTCTAACCCATGTAAGATAAAACGCATTTGTTAAAGTGTGTGGTAAAACTTAGGGTGCCGAACGGGACCCATATATATATATATATATATAGGGTAGCGTTCAATGGCCAACTTTTTGGTAAAACATTTTTCAAAACATGAGTTAGAAGTTTTGGAATGCGCTAATTTTTGGTGAGGATGATCTCTACGGTGAGGAGATCATCCTCACCAAAAATCAGCCTATTCCAAAACTTCTAGCCCCAGTTTACAAGTTGAAAATTGTGGACTGTCCACTTTTTGTAAACCATTTTTTATGGGGTTAGAAATTTTGGAATGGGCTGATTTTTGGAGATGATGATCTCCTCACCGTAGAGATCATCCTCACCAAAAATCAGCCTATTCCAAACCTCTAACCCATGTTTTGAAAAATGTTTTGCCAAAATGTTTGTTGCTGAACATTTCCCTATATATATATATATATATATATATATATATATATATATATATATATATATATGGGAGCGGTTCGGCAGCCCTAAAGTTTGTCAAGTTTGGTGCCAAACATTTTTTGTAAATCACTTTTGATGGGGTTAGAAGTTTTGGAATAGGCTGATTTTTGTGAGGATGATCTCTATGGTGAAGAGATCATCCTCACAAAAAATCAGCTCATTTTGAAACTTATAACCCTAGTTTACAAGTTGAAGAATCGTGGACCGTCCAATTTTTGTAAATCACTTTTGATGGGATTAGAAGTTTTGGAATAGGCTGATTTTTGGTGAGGATGATCTCCACATCATAGAGATCATCCTCACAAAAAATCATCTCATTCCAAAGCTTTTAACCCATATTTTGAAAAATGTTTAGCATCAAACTTGGCAAACTTTAGGGCTGCTGAACCATTCCCTATATATATATGGGAAATGTTCAGCAACAAACATTTTGGCAAAACATTTTTCAAAATATGGGTTAGAGGTTTTGGAATGGGCTGATTTTTGGTGAGGATGATCTCTACGGTGAGGAGATCATCATCACCAAAAATCAGCCCATTCCAAAACCTCTTACCCATCAAAAATGGCTTACAAAAAATGGACGGTCCACGATTCCCAACTTGTAAACATGGGGTTAGAAGTTTTGGAATGGGCTGATTTTTGATGAGGATGATCTCCTCACCATAGAGATCATGCTCATCAAAAATCAGCCCATTCCAAAACCTCTAACTCATGTTTTGAAAAATGTTTTGCCAAAATGTTTGTTGCTGAAAGGGACCCTATATATATATATAGGGTCGGGTTCCTGCAACACACATTGCGACACACATATAGACAACGTGTTTGTCTTATATGGGCAAAAATATTTGGAATGGGCTGATTTTTTGTGAGGATGATCTCTGTGATGAGAGGATCATCCTGGCAAAAAATCATCAAATTCCAAAACTTCTAACCCCATCAAAATTGATTTACAAAAATTGGACGGTCTATAATTTTTCAACAAAAATTGGACGGTCTAGAAGTTTCATAATGAGCTGATTTTTGGCAAGGATGATCTCCTCACCACAGAGATCATCCTCACAAAAAATCAGCCCATTCCAAACATTTTTGCCCATATAAGACAAAACGCGTTGTCTATATGTGTGTCTATATGGTTGTCGTTTGAACCTGATCCATATATATATATATATATAGGGAAATGTTCAGCACCCTAAGTTTTACCACACACTTTAACAAACGTTTTTTGTCCTACATGGGTTAGAAGTTTTGGAATGAGCTGATTTTTGGTGAGGATGATCTCTATGATTAGAAGATCATCCTCCCCAAAAATCAGCCCATTCCGAAATGTTTAGCCCCATGTTTACACGTTGAAAAATCGTGGACCGTCCATTTTTTGTAAATCAATTTTGATGGGGTTAGAAATTTTGGAATGAGCTGATTTTTGTGAGGATGATCTCCTCACCATAGAGATCATCCTCACCAAAAATCAGCTCATTCCGAAACTTCTAACCCATGTAAGACAAAACGCGTTTGTTAAAGTGTGTGGTAAAACTAAGGGTGCCGAACGGGACCCATATATATATATATATATATATATATATATATATATATATATATATGGGAGCGGTTCGGCAGCATTAAAGTTTGCCAAGTTTGGTGCCAAACATTTTTTGTAAATCACTTTTGATGGAGTTAGAAGTTTTGGAATAGGCTGATTTTTTGTGAGAATGATCTCTACGGTGAAGAGATCATCCTCACAAAAAAACAGCTCATTTTGAAATTTCTAACCCTAGTTTACAAGTTGAAGAATCGTGGACCGTCCAATTTTTGTAAATCACTTTTGATGGGGTTAGAGGTTTTGGAATAGGCTGATTTTTTGTGAGAATGATCTCCTCATCATAGAGATCATCCTCACAAAAAATCAGCTCATTCCAAAGCTTCTAACCCATATTTTGAAAAATGTTTGGCACCAAACTTGGCAAACTTTAGGGTTGCTGAACCGTCCCCTATATATATATATATAGGGGTGGCGTTCAATGGCCAACTTTTTGGCAAAACATTTTTCAAAACATTAGTTAGAAGTTTTGGAATGGCTAATTTTTGGTGAGGATGATCTCTATGGTGAGGAAATCATCATCACCAAAAATCAGCCCATTCCAAAACTTCTAACTCATGTTTACACGTTGAAAAATCATGGACCGTTGATTTTTTGTAAACTATTTTTGATGGGGTTAGAAGTTTTGGAATGGGCTGATTTTTGGTGATGATGATCTCCTCACCGGAGAGATCATCGTCACCAAAAATCATCCCATTCCAAAACTTCTAACTCATGTTTTGAAAAATGTTTTGCCAAAAAGTTGGCCATTGAACGGCCCCTTATATATAGGGAAATGTTCAACAACAAACATTTTAGCAAAACATTTTTCAAAACATGGGTTAGAAGTTTTGGAATGGGCTATTTTTTTGGTGAGGATGATCTCTACGGTGAGGAAATCATCATCACCAAAAATCAGTCCATTCTAAAACTTCTAACCCCATTAAAAATGGTTTACAAAAAATGAACGGTCCACGATTTTTCAACTTGTAAACATTGGACTAGAAATTTTGGAATGGGTTGATTTTTGGTGAGGATGATCTCGAGGTGATCATCCTCACCAAAAATCAGCCCATACCAAAACTTCTAACCCATGTAGGACAAAAATGGTTGGCAAAAATGTTTGGTGCTGAACAGGACCCATATATATATATATATATAGGGTCCCGTTTGCCACCCTAAGCTTTACCCTACACTTTAACAAATGTGTTTTGTCCTACATGGGTTAGAAGTTTTGGAATAGGCTGATTTTTGGTGAAGATGATCTCCATGGTGAGAAGATCATCTTCACCAAAAATCAGCCCATTCCAAAACTTTTAACCCCATAAAAAAATGATTTACAAAAAATGGACGGTCCACGATTTTTCAACTTATAAACATGGGGCTAAAATTTTTGGAATGGGCAGATTTTTGGTGAGGATGATCTTTTAATCATAGAGATCATCCTCACCAAAAATCAGCCCATTCCAAAACTTCTAACTCATGTAGGGCAAAACACGTTTGTTAAAGTGTAGGGTAAAGCTTAGGGTGTTGAACATTTCCCATATATATATATATATATATATATATATATATATGGGTCACGTTCAATGACAAACTTTTTAGCAAACTTTTTGGCAAAACATTTTTCAAAACATGAGTTAGAAGTTTTGGAATGGGCTGATTTTTTGTGAGGATGATCTTTACGGTGAGGAGATCATCATCACCAAAAATCAGTCCGTTCCAAAACTTCTAACCCCATCAAAAATAGTTTACAAAAAAATGGACGGTCCACGATTTTTCAACTTGTAAATATGGGTTAGAAGTTTTGGAATGGGCTGATTTTTGGTGAGGATGATCTCCTCACCATAGAGATCATCCTCACCAAAAATCAGCCCATTCCAAAACTTCTAACTCATGTTTTGAAAAATGTTTTGCCAAAAAGTTAGCCATTGAACGCTACCTTTTATACATACATATATATATATAGGGTCCCGTTCGGCACCCTAAGTTTTACCACACACTTTAGCAAATGCGTTTTGTCCTACATGGGTTAGAAGTTTCGGAATGGGCTGATTTTTGGTGAGGATGATCTCTATGGTGAGGAGATCATCCTTACCAAAAATCAGCTCATTCCAAAACTTCTAACCCCATCAGAAATGATTTACAAAAAATGGACGGTCCACGATTTTTCAACTTGTAAACATGGGGCTAAACATTTCGGAATGGGCCGATTTTTGGGGAGGATGATCTTCTAATCATAGAGATCATCCTCACCAAAAATCAGCCCATTCCAAAACTTCTAACCCATGTAGGACAAAAAACGTTTGTTAAAGTGTGTGGTAAAACTTATGGTGCTGAACATTTCCCCATATATATATATATATGGGGAAATGTTCAGCACCATAAGTTTTACCACACACTTTAACAAACGTTTTTTGTCCTACATGGGTTAGAAGTTTTGGAATGGGCTGATTTTTGGTGAGGATGATCTCTATGATTAGAAGATCATCCTCCCCAAAAATCGGCCCATTCCGAAATGTTTAGCCCTATGTTTACATGTTGAAAAATCGTGGACCGTCCATTTTTTGTAAATCAATTCTGATGGGGTTAGAAGTTTTGGAATGAGCTGATTTTTGGTGGCGATGATCTCCTCACCATAGAGATCATCCTCACCAAAAATCAGCTCATTCCGAAACTTCTAACCCATGTAAGACAAAACGCGTTTGTTATAGTGTGTGGTAAAACTAAGGGTGGCGAACGGGACCCATATATATGTGTGTGTGTGTGAGAGGACGGTTCAAAGGACATGTGTAAAAACAATGGTTTTCAAAATATGGGTTAGAGGTTTTGGATTCAGCTGATTTTTTGCAAGGGTGGTCACTATGATGAGAAAATCATCCTCACAAAAAATCAGCTCAATCTAAAACTTCTAAATCCATCAAAAGTGATTTACAAATTATTGATAAAAATTGGTAAAAAATCGACGGTCCTCATTCTAAATCACTTTTATTGGGGTTAGAACTTTCAGATTGGACTGATTTTTTTTTCAGATGATCTTCCCATCATAAAGATCATCCTCACAAAAAATCAGCTCAATCCGAAACTTCTAACCCATATTTTGAAAATTTATTAATGTTACATTGTTTTTATATATGTTTTTTCATACGTCCCTTGATCTTGACCCTATATATATATATATATATATATATATATATATATATATATATATATATATATATATATATATATATAATAAAATAAACAAAGACTCCATTAAATTCTAATTGTATCTAGAATATTTACTTTTAAATACCCTTCGATTAATATTTGATTAGGCTACATATCCGTCACCCGTTGCGTATCCAAAGGTGATCTGATTCTTAATGGATTATTGAAAAAAAATGATGGATCCACGCGCTTAAAATTGACTAATTGGTTTTGTGTACATTAGGTAATCAGGTAATGAGCTACCCGTTGACGCACTTGGTCCAAGTGGATCTCATGCTTCACATTGGTGTTTGATCTCAAATAATGTAGCCAATCCCAACTCGGTCATCAAAGTAAGCTGAGTTTAAGACTCGACTCCCAGGTCATTCTTTATGTAATCAGTTTAAATAAAGGAGGAGATAATTTCTTATTATTTTATTTTTCTTTTAAGTCACTAGCTTATGATAAACATGTATGATAATCATAACTCTAATTAAGGGTCAATCTCCAAGTTATGATGAGTTAAAAACGATGGGTTCAAAGGGACAGACAAACATATCTAGAGATTTTCAAATCATTGGATGATTGAACATCATAAAATATACTTAGAGAATAAAGAAAGACAGATATATTGATCATAAAGATGGTATCCTTGACTAAGAAGGTTATTAAAACACAAATAGGTTTAGTGCCAATGTCAGAGGCAGAGAGTGGTGCACTATCTTTAATTTGCAGCATTAAACAAAATGAAGTCTGCTTGAGATATTCAGATGGGAGTGACTGCAGAAGTTGTAAGATGCATATCATATATATCCAACATCATAAAAGAGCATAACCGATCATCCTCACTATAGGATACCATCTTACAACTTTTGCAGTCGCTCCTATCTGAATATCAAGCAGACTTCATGAGACCTGATACACAATATCTTGCACAAGGATTTGTAAATATTATCTTAGAGTGTTGATAATATGAAGCAGTTTTGGCGCACTTGTGAATGACATCAGCAGAGAACTTTTCTCTCTTGCTTGCTGCTCACAGATTTATTTTTTTAGATTTCAAATCTTAAAAAGGATCGTTGGACCCACATTGATTATCATATTGACAATCCAACAATACAACCTTTTAGATTTTATGAAAATATTCATATTCAAAAAAAAAATATTGTTTATGAATCTTGATCCAAGGTATTTAAAATGAATGGCTACCGAGCACTCAAATTTAAAAATAAAATTCAATAGTGAAAAATAATTATTTTTTTTTAACTTCATATAATTATGTCCTCTACAACTCTATTGCATCATATCATGTTTTTTAATGTCACAAGATGATCAGATCAGAAAATTTTCTTTTTTTCATTATGAGTAGGAGAGAGACAAGGGTATCAAGGTGTTTGGCAAAAACTCATCATTTTATCAAAATTCATATTTTATCTTGCCCTCATAGAATGTATACTTAAAAGAATCGTGGTGGAGTGACCTCAAGCTAGAACCTCATATCGCAGTTCTTGAAGTGGATATAAACCATAAATGCTTTTTCCCTCATATCTCAATGAAAAGCATCTTGGTTCCCATACACTTTAATGTCAAGAAGTGTCATATGAGGTTCAAGCCTGAGGCCACTTCAGTATTATTCTACCTAAAAACATGAAATAATCCCTAGGAAACATGTTTCCTCCCACTATCTTAGTAATATGTTTGATGTTGTGGTTTAACTAGTGTTGTTTGATGTTAGAAAAGTCTTGTGGGGGGTTAAGTCTTATTTTACTTGATTTGTGGTATTGCTTGGTTCGAATTCAAGTTTGTGGTTTGTTAATCGATCTAGAATGATGTTAATGCGTAGAGGTAGGTAAAGATAATTTATTTCTTGGTTTACTAGTCCAGTTTACTTGTGTATGTGTATATATATAGGGGAATGTTAACGTCCAAGACCTCATGGGGACGTTAGCATTATCTAACACTTTTTTGTCTAAGTATACCCTTTCTTGTTTTGTCTTTTAATGAAAAAGACAAGAATATGTTAATCTTTTATACGATAAATATATTTATTATGTTATTAATAAATGCATTTATTATGTTGGTCTTGATTGTCAAAACATTTACTACAACAAATACTTTTAATTCAAAATACTTACATGCTTATAACATTTATTGTGTAAAAAACTAGTATAATCTTATCTTTTTGATTAAAAAATAAAATGATGAGGGATATTATTGGGAAAAAAAAGTGTTGGACATTGCTAACGTCCCCATGAAGTTTTGGACCCTTAACATTCCCTATATATATAAGGTAGCGTTCTTTTGATAAAATCCTAGACAACATTTTAAACAAATGATTTTGTCTTATATAGGCTAAAAGTTTTGAAATGGGCTGATTTTTTGTGAGGGTGATCTCTATGGTGAGAAAATGATCATCATAAAAAATCAGCTAATTTTAAAATTTCTAACCCTAATTTATAAATTAAAGAATCGTGAATTGTCAAATTTTTACCGTTAATTTGTAATCACTTTTCATGGGGGTTGGAAGTTTTAGAATTGGTTGATTTTTTGTGAGGAAGGTCTATTGACTATAGAGATCATCCTAGTAAAAAATTAGCCTATGTTGAAACTTTTTAGCCATATAAGACAAAACAAAACAAAATTAATTACATATAATAATCCAAATTCTAAATATATACAAACAATCATTATAGAAGATTCTCTTCTATGTGTGTTTATTCACACACATGAAAAGGAAGGAAAATGGAGAGCATAATTGAATTCCTCGAACAAAATACATTATGTATATATTTCCTTTTGGTTCATTAAACTATCAACTTAAAAAATAGGAAGGAAATAGAGAGCACAACAATTTGTTTATGGGGTTTGTCATGAATTTAGCGATTGCATCCCCAAGCTCACGAGAGCTATCATACTAAAGTCCAAAGAATACTTGTTACATAATTCTTTTCCCCATTTTTCAAATCCCTTACAAAGCATAATTCATCTCCTTAAATAAATTAAGAGAGATTCATCCGATAGACCTAATTGTTGCACTTCTATTACAAAAACTCTCTCAGAGTTCTCACAACTCCAAGGGAACCTTGTTTTATGAAGTTCGTTACCCACCAAACCTCACTTTATCAAGTTCATTATTGAGCAAACCATGGAGCGGGATCCACGTCATAAATTTCTAATTTTTTGTAGTCTGTTATTTGACATACCTTGGAGTGGATTCTAACCAAATTAATTTGTAGCATCTAAAAACATGATTTGACGTACAACATTATAAGGGCAAACTTCTAAGAACTTTAAAACAGGAATCTGAAAAAAAAATTAAAAAAAACAAAAAAACAAAAACAAAAAAAAACATTCACCGTTAAATTTTAGTTTTAAATTTGAGAGTTTGATATTCATCCATTTTCAACATCTATTATCAAGATCAAAAAGATTTTTTTTCTTTTAGTTTTTTCTGTCGAATCTGAGTTTTACATGTAATCTAGAAGGCTGTGTTGTTGGATTGCTAATTTGATTCTCCATGCGAGCCCAAACTTAAGATGAAGTAAGGTAAGAGAGTTTTTGAAATAAAATTACAACATATAGGTCTGCTTGATAAATCTCTCATAAATTTAAAAAATAAATAAATAAATAAAGGAATTCTAATCAATTAAAAATAAATTAAATACCCGATCAATATCCCTTAAAATAAAATAAGAGAGTTTCTATTGCCACACCAATTCCTATGTAAATCACCAAAGAATTGCATATAGTTGGTGTGGCATTAGTAAAAGTTAGTGCGGCAATAGTAACTCTCTAAAATAAGTCATTCCAATCATAGTCACTAAAGTCGTCGACTTTTTCAATCATATCACCCAAATCGACCTGGTGACTATGATTCCAATCATGAATCATTCCATATTTATATATTTATTCTTATATCAGACAAGATTATATCAATCATGTCACGTGATAGAATAAATATGTATACCAATGGTAAGATCTTGAGACACACACTAATCTATTCCTTGAGATCAATCCTACAGTAAGATTAGTAGTGATTGGCACCATGTGTTTTATCTAATCTAAATAGTAGTATATTATCCCTCCTCAGTATCGATTTAATATTCGAATGAATCTGGCATGGTAACACAAATTTTATTTTTAAGAATGCTCTCAGCCTTCTTAAACAAACAATACATAGTAAAGAGGACACGCGTCGTTAATGCATTTGACGGAGTTACTCCCGAAATAGGATCTGGAATCTTTATTATATAAACATATTTGGCTTGGAGTGTGACGTGGTTGACTGGCTCACTTATCCTTAATAACAACAATGATTATCATGATAGTGATGGAAGAAAACAAGAAAGAAAGATCATCTAATAGAATAAGTAAAGGACTAATAAGATCTTGTTTACTTTATTTTTTTTAAAATTAATATGTCTTTTTCTGATGGTGGTGGTGGTGTGTGACGAGGCTTCTACTGATACCTTTATTAATAGCACCATAACAAGTGATTTTACAAAAATACTAGTGTCAGAAACGAGGTTTCAGGCTTTCAAATGGCTGATATGGGAGGATGATTCTCTAGGGATGAAATGGATCTAAGAAACTTATATTTTTCCTCCCATTTCAGCTATTTAATGTCTGATTTTGTAGAATCAAACCTCATTTGAAGTTCGAAAAAATCGTATGATGTTTTATAGAGATGAATAAAGATAAGATTTTAAAATATTTACGTGCATGGATAAATTTAATCATCTCTATCTCAAAAGGTTTTGCAATGAATTTATCTTTATACCTATTGGTTTTGCAAAACTTGCATAACTGAGTATTTTGATTCAAAGAGGTATAAAGTTAAGTTCACTACAAAAATTTTTACACGAAGGGATAAATTTATCAAGGAACATTAAATATGTTAAAACGTATACAATTATGTAATTTAACCCAAAAAGTTTATTTGTCTACCTATACTTTAAACCAAATCCCCCCTTAATATATAATTAGTGTAGAACTTTGAAAAAAATAAGGGATTAATTTCCAATGCTCTAATAACATTAGAGTAAGAACCTTGAGTATTTACATTTAATCGAAAGAGAACGCTTGATAGGAAAACTTTATGAATATAGAAAATAGGAAACATAGTCTACACAATAGAAATTGGATATTGGATAATAATAAGGGATAAAAATATCCTTAGTACCCCCTCCTCTCAAACTAGGTTAAGCTAGAAAAAAAAAATTGCTCACAAAAATCCGAGATCCACCAATCACATTTACCCGTGTGTGTTGAACTGCATCTCTAATTTACAAAATTAACCCTACTTGCTTGAGCAAAAAATCACTCGTTGAGATATAAGAAAAGCATTACGTCAACACTAATAAGTTGGCAATCTAAGAAAAAGCATTATGTCACACTAATAAGTTGACAATCTAAGAAAAAGAACGAGTAACAAAAAGATTAAGACCACCTTTAATAAAGCACACAAATGCCTCATGCTAGGGATTTGGAAATCTCCTAAATATTTTGGATTTGTCTTACCACTCATTCTTGTTATTAGACTGAATCATGAATCGGTATGAAGCGAACCAATTCATCATACTAGGTTTGGAGAATACAATAATTTTATATGTGCTACCCACTTTGCAAACCCAGCCATTTTAGGAAGAGAATCGAGAACTCTAGAAGCTCGGAAAGTCTTCGAGACTATATATTTCAAAGGGGACCCTTAGAACCCAAAGATATCATTTGACCTAAATTAAAGCAAGTGAATAAAAAAAAGAGCGGGTGAATAATATTGATTCGATATCAACATTGGTCATGACAGGTATTGAAATTCGGTCACCGCCAATTTGACTGCCTGATTGTTCTCTTGGGCCATCATGATTTTTGCCTGAAATGTAATTTTGATCACCCCTAAAAAGGGGTGATCAAATTTCAAATTTGATCTCATGTATGGGGTGGTTTAATCACTACCATCACTCCCGAATGGATTATTAGGTGAATGTTCAAGGCATGGTTGAGACCGAAATCTAGGACCTTATAAATATAGGGCTCCCCATCATTGTTTGACACTAAAAAATTTCCCCCTTATGCCCTTGGAGTGAACTTAAGAGCTCCATTTCTCTTTTGAATTTCTAAACATAGCTTTCCAAAGCACTTGATGGCCTGAAATCCTGCCTACGCCTTGAAACCCTGCCAAAACCTTGATTCCTGGAAGTCCCATATCCCCCAAATTACCAAAACCTACTAAAACTTTTGATTTTCAAAGTACCTCATATCCTCAAATCTCCAAATCCGTCAAAGTACTAAATTCCTACCGAACTCTAATTCTTGGAGTCCCCAAAGTACTGAGGTTCTGCCGAAATCCCTGCTCTCATTTTCGAGCCCTCGAGAAACTCTCGACACGTCAACACTCTGTCAAAATTTTCCTAGAACTTCGACGATTATTTAATATACCCCAATGTTTTCAAGCAGATGATTCACCCCTGTAACCATGTTTCCCCCTCTCCCTCCCCTTTAAATCTTTTTCATACCCCTTAAAAAAAAGTTCTGGATGATTTAGAAACCCCTCCACCCTTTGGTGAATATTTGGGATAACTCACCTATGTTTTTAAATTGATTATTCGTAAACATTTAAGATATCCCTATGCTTTCTAACATGCAGCCTTTGTTTTTTTTAGAGCAGTTAGTGGCACCCCAATTAAAAATAAAGAAAATTAGTAAATGAATGGCTGATAATAAGTAAAAGTTGGAATGCCAATAAAAACTCTCTTTTTTTTTTTTTTTTTTTCTTTGCTAGATTTCTATTTTTGGTATTTAGTATTGTATATGAGCCTAATTATAATTGTAAATAATAACTGAAATTGTGTTTGAACAACTGTTATAATAATTTGAGCCAAATCTTTGCATTATTTTGAAGAGTATGTTTTAATCTTTATTTGAGGTGTGAGAAATAATTTAAGAAATCGGAGTGTTAAGTAAAAGTTGGGTTGGTGAGGGTAGCTCTCTTATTTTGCTCTACTAGAATAAAGAAAATGACCTAAATACCCTCATTTTCAACTTGTAACGAAAAGAAATTCTTAATTATTTTTCCTATAGTTAATAATCTTCAAGTTCTTCAACCTCTACAGTAAACAAAGGTAATGAATTAATTTTACATTAGTCTATTGAAGAAGACCTAGTCAAGGGGTTATGTAGGTATTTTTGTGAATAATTGAGATACCTTATGTTTTTAAATGATGACATTACCCCTCTTGACTTGGGTCTTCTCTCATAGATTAATGAGAAATGATCTAAATGCTTTCAACCTCTGACCAAAACCATTACTCTCCCCAAAACGGTCAGTTTCTAGCTCTTCGATTTCACCATTACCTATAGTTTGTCCCCTCTACCAAACAGTCCTGATTCCACCCCTGCTCATCTTAGATCTGTAAATTAAGAGTCAAGCCCCTTTGTAAATTCTACTATATCAATACATTTATTATTGCGTAGCCAAAAAAAAAAAACTATTACCATCGAAAGATGGGGAAAATGAGTGTCTAACACTTTTCCCTTTTTCAATCGAACCACCTTACTTAGACTCTGAATCAAAAACGAAATAAGAGAGTCATTCTCTTTGGATGATCATTCAGAACCATTTCAAAGTAAATGAATGGTAGCAACTCCAAAAATATAGGCTGCAGACATCAAAATGATCTACATATGCATCTAGAGTATGCACATAAAAGAGATTCAAATCTGGAATTCTTTTCTATTTAACTCTCACAATATTTTAACATTATAATGGTATTTGTAACTTGCATGCTTGTATTATATACATATGCAAAGGGAATTGAACTAACAAACCAAGAAATGAATTCTCTCTACCTACAAGTACCACTAAGCGGTTCGTTCTAGTCAAACCAAAGGCGGAAATGGGATGAAAACTACATTTCCTAGGGATCAGTATCAGTTTCACGGGAATCCCGAGAATACTTCTTGGCACCTCCTTCATGTTTTGCTAGAGAATCCTAATAGTAAAACTAGTTATTAAAAAAAAAAAAAAAAAAAGACAAAGAAAGAAACAAAAAAGACGAAGTTGTAATTCGGTAGATTTCTGCAAACATGAAGGCATTTTCATAAATTATCAAACTAGAACAACAAATGATAATGAAAAACAAACCAATTTACAATGAACACACTACGGTCTCATGTGCATTCCACTACCATCACCTTGGATTTTTACTACAAAATATCCTCTTATCCCTGCATAGTGTAAACTATATACGTACAACACTGGAAAACCTGTCATGGGAAGAAATATTACTTTTTTCTTGATCACATCAGTCCATCCACCATTCCTTCCATCCTTACTGCTAATCCATAATCATCTCATGTGGCCATAAGTAGAATCTTACTAGTCCTATTGGGAAATCCTCATGGAGCGGGTGGTGGGTTGCGATGACCAATTCCAGGGCTGTGACCGGGGGATGTGGGCCGGTAAGCGTCACCATCGATCTTCTTGTAACGTTTTACTAAGAACCCACTGAGAGGAAGCGGTTTTGGTTTGGTTGAAGAAACTTTTGGAATCATTGGTGCATGCCACTCTAGTCTAGTTGCTGATGATGAGTGGCAGTGTTGCTGCAATAAAAAGAAGATCATAACTAGAGCTAGTGTTAGAGTGGAGGGTGTTGAAGGCATGAACGATAAGAAGATTGGTTTAAGATCTACAAGCAACAACTGGAAATAACAAGAGAAAAGAACTTCAAGCACTTGATGAATCTCAAGTAAAACATGGAGTACTGTCATATGGCTGTGACTTGAGGTGCTATTTAAGGTGATGGGTATGTATGCAAGTTGGAGTCTCCCACGTGCAACCTTATTTTATTTTTAAAAATACTTACTAGATTTAAACATGAACAAAAAAATTAGTGTTTGTTACACGTGGGTAGGGGACTAAAAGAGAAAATCCACAGTTTTCTTATATTAGAAGAACAATATATTTGTTATCTCCTTTTATTTAGGGTATGCTGTGACCTCTGGGTTGTAATTGATTCCATTTTTTCTCTACATATAATAAAAGACTCACGGTGTTTCTAGAAGGTATATTTCTGTCCACTCTCAGGTGTGTCATAGTCCAGTTTAGCCCCATGACCCTCTTATATGAGTCGAGTCGTTTTTTTGCTCAGGCTTCTCAGTCACAGACTTCTCAGTGCTAGCCACGTCAAGTATACAATGGTAGTTTTGTAACTAATAAAGGTACTTTTATAAATTAGGAATGTCATTCATTACACGTGGGAACATGTGATTGGTGGATCTCAGATTTATAGTTCTGTGAGCCAAAAAAAAAATCACAAACTAACACCGTTTTGGTATATGGGGCTGCTGACATAAGAATTTTTCTATCTCCTGCCCATACTAAAAAAATCGAAATTTCCTGATAAGATCATCTTGTGGCATTCAAAAGTAAGATCCAATACAACAGAACTGTAGAGTATGAAATTCTATGAATTTCAACAACAACAAAACTAAAAATTAAAAAGGCTATTTTCCCCTTTTTATTTTAGTTTTAAATTTGGGTGCTCAATAATCATCTATTTTAAACGCCATTGATCAAGCTCGAAGAACTTTGTTTTTTTTTTCAATTTTTTTTTTTTTTACCATGAGGTTTTTCATGAAATTTAGAAGGTTATAGTGTTCAATTACTAATATGATAATCCATGTGGATCCTACAATACTTTTTAAGATTTCAAATCTAAAAATTAAGATTTGTAGGCAATGGATGTGCGGGTAGAAGAGAGAAATTTTTCTCTTATTACTTACATCATTAGCGTCACATGTCAAAATGGTGTTGGGCTGTGAGCAAACAATCACTCCTTATATTCATAGTTGTCCTCTCTCTCCAATAGATCGATTTTTTGGAGTAGTTGGTTGGTTAACATGGTATTAGAGCATTAGGTTCATATAGGTCACAAGTTCTAATCTTTCCACCTTTATGAGTGAAGGAGAGTGTTTATGATATATTTTCCTCCACTCTCGAGTATGTCATAGCCCAATTAAGCCTTTGGCCCTCTAATATTCATAGGTCTCCCCCTCTTCAATAGACCAGTCTTTTGGAGTAGATGGTTGGTTAATAGCATTAGTGTGCGAATGAACCATTACTTTGCATACTATTCTAGCCTCAACCCACGATTGAGGCCCTCCATCAACCAGACGGTTAGGATAAGCCAAATAACAAAGATTTCCTCGAGATCAAGATCATTTTTCTAGGGATTGATAAAGCTTGCCAAGAGATACATTTTTCTAGGATATCTCAAACATCCCAACCTTATGTTTGACTGAGAGCCGCATTCCCTACTTTGTAAATAAAATGTCATATGTTGGTGGGTTTTTTAATTGTATTAGAATAGTGGTAACTAACTATTATATCATAATTGGGTTTTAAGCCACTCCTATACCTAATATGAATCTTAGTTAATCTTAAGTCCTTCCCTTATATATTTTGGAGGTATATTGTCCACACTCTTGTACATTATAATTTTGTCTTGAATTTGACGTAGCAAAAGCGCATGAATCAACAAATTCGATAAGTTGTGTTCAATAGAATACTGAAAATCAATTTAATCAATAGATTCAATTGATAAACAAGTAAACTTGAAAAATAAAATAAAATAAAACATAAAACTAAAAAGTAATTAAGAAAGAAAAGATAATTGAATTGATTGATTGATTATTATTGATTTTTGGATTTTGAGCTTTTTATATAGATAATTCCATCATAAAAATTTAGAATTTTACTAAAATATTAAAAATTAACATTCATAACTTATTTATAACATAATAGAAATTTTCTAATCAAATTAAAATTCAAATTGTTCACTTCTAAGCACTTCTAATTATAGTCTAAATAATAAAAATAAATTATAAACTAATAAAGAATTGTACTTCTAAAATAACTAGAAAATATAAATCCTATTAAAATTATAAAATAAAATATTTATTAAAATTCTAATTAGAATTATAGATGTCCTAAGTCAGATTGAGCAAAGAAGGAAGCTTTATTGTTATATTCCATGGATGTAGGCAATATTAACGAATCATACAAATATTTATCTTGTGTGATTGCTCCTTCATATCTGCCATTTTTCTTTATTGTACTTAAACAAAATTGAAAGAACCCATCAATAAACCAATAGGTTCTATACCTTCTATTCTATGTGCTAGGATATTGCCTCATTCCCTGTAAGAGAGTGATATAGGAAGTGAAGCAATATCCAGCTTTTAGTGGACATGGAACCTATAGACACTCCAAATTGGACAACCCCACTTACAAAATAAGTTCAAAAAACTTGATCAAAGAACGAAGTCCTAAAAATCCAACGTGGTACCAAGATTTTTCATAGTCAAAAATCACTTCGCTACATAACTAATTATCAAGTTCGGAATCAATCTGAGCAATAGAAGAGCAAACAATTAGGCTGCTCAACAAGTGAGCGCTTCGATTCATTATGATCCATCGGTCAAGTATTGTCTTGTGGATTACAACTTGATCTATTCATCTATATATTCGTTTCAAAATGTCTCTTTTCAAAACAAGAACCCTCCCCCTTTTTCATTTTAGAGAGGAAAGTGAGCTTTCAAGTAACGTGGGGTTACTTATCACTAGATCCCTAAATAAAGAATTGTTATTCATGGAAGAGACACTTGGTTCCTCTTATGAAAACGACTAATCCAAAGGTTCGTCAAAAAAAGTTGGATAGGACTTGGAAAGATCGAAATACGAAGACAACAAGCCTAGTGGACCCATCATTGGCCAAAGTAGTTGCATAAGGCAAAATAAAGGTGTTTTCCTTAACTATCTGCACGCTCTTTGCAATATTTATCAGTAACAAGGGAACCTAATCATGAGACTACGATTGAATCAATAGATCGGTAGAGCAAACAAAGATAAGAACATTCACTAATATGACTCAACCAATTCCAAAACCAAGCAAGATTGAGGGACTGAATAAATGCAATGATTATAAGTATGAAAAATAAAAAATGCACAGAAAAAGACCACAATCAAAATGAAAAATTCTACTCGCTTGATATATCAAATGGAGAAGGATGAGTGCTATTGCATGTAAACCCTAATTTCTCCTTGTTCAACACAGGGTACTTAACTATGGCCCTCACCTGTAATCCCTTCACCATCTATCGAAAAAATATTTTGTATAGGCTCACTGATGTCAATATATGCTTTGAACATTATCTATTGATCTTATGCTTCGATATTTTCAGAACACCTAGTATCAAAGCACAAGGTTGTGGGTGCTTCATTTTGCTTTAGATCTATGTAATTGTTCATGTTGCTAATCTTTGAGATGATGGATTCCCATTCAACAAAGTTCGAAGTTCAAAAATTCAATGTTCCAACTATGCTTTATGGAAGTTAAAGAGACATGCGGTTCTCATGAAGAAGAATTGTTAAATAGCGATTGAAAGTAAAAAAAACAAAAATATTACCGTTAAAGTTTTTTATAGGATTGTGCAATAGCGATTGAAAGATGAAGTTGGTGATTAGGCTGGTTTTCTTGTTGCACCAGTTTGAATATTATTTTTTTTTAAATTTTTAAATTTTTTAATTTTTTTTTTTTAATTTTTAAAAAAAAACATTTTTGGCCTAATGAAAGGCTTTGAAAATGGAGGATGATCACTGGAATCTCAAATATATCGACACAATTTTGTTGTCTTGTCAACGTGACACTCTTTCAACCATTGAAAATTGCTACGGATCCGCTCATGTTGGAGATTAAGCATTAATCTAATGCTACTCTCGAAACAACCCCATGTGGACTCAACTAGGATTACCATTTAAATATGTAAAAATAGTAATAATAATATACTAATGAATAAATAAATAAATCAAAAGCACCACCATTGACCTTAACTAGTAAATGATGAGCTCCTCTACCTATTGTCGGCCTCAACTTCCATGGCATCCCTGGAACTTTATACCTAAAACCTAGCAAGGTAGGGGGAGAGATTGAAAGGATTGTTTGTTGCCAAACTCTTGTCCTTTACTTTAATGCACGCTTGTTGTCTAAATATTTCCAATTTTGCGTATAAGATTGCTCCCACCTTAACTAATATTAGTCCCCATCAATCGCTTTCTTTTGTGGAAGGAAACCCTAACCCTATTAATGCATGTTTAGTTCATAAGGTGATCTTCTAGGGCAACCCACACGGCTGGGTAGAATCCCTTTCTACGTTTTGACCCATCCTAGACCAGAAATGAGTACAAGTTTAGTGCCAGGTGATTCTCTGACTGATTTTGAAAAAAGGGTTCTTTAACACTTCTAAATATTCAAGGATCAAGGTTCATTCTCAATCTATCTTCTTCATTGTCATCATCAATGTGATATTATAAAGAGTCATGCCGGAGTGACCTCAAGATTGGACCTCATTTCGCACTTCTTGACATGAAAGTGGATAGGAATCATAGATTCTTTTCACTTGTGTCTCGAGGAAAAACATCTATGGTTCCCATACACTTTCACGTTAGGGTGTGCGATGTGAGGTCCAATCTTGAGGTCACTTCAGCATTATTCTATTATTAAAAACATAACAAAAAATCTTAATAATGAATCTTCCTTGTGAGATGTGGGGTGACCAACATGAGGTCAAATGATCATCACATCATTGTCATATTGGGGTGTTTCATCATTCAACTTTGATTTAATCATATCTTTAATTAAGACATGTCACAAGGAAACATTAAAAAATATTTGAGGAAAATCATTTTGTATCTTTATTTATTTGTTCACTAAATTCCGATTGTTCAATACATTCGACTCGTGTCAACATGAACTTTGCAGAAACACCCTTGACAATAGGATCTCGCCAAGTGTGGTACTCTTGCCATTGTCATTAACATTGAATATATTTGTTTTGCCTCTGTTGGGTCAAGCTGAAGTCGTGGTCTTATAGAAAACATTACAATGACTATGACTCTTTCCTCCATTCAATTTGTAAAACATCATCGTCGAAACTGATTAATTTTCATATCTTGTTGGTTTCATACATGTGTCCCATTTTTTATTAGATGGTATCTCCTGATGGCCTTGACAAATATTGTAGACCACTACGCCATACGACTTGATGAACTCGAATTTTAAAAATGTTAGAATGGTTGTTTCTTTTACTTCATATCTATTGTATCATCACTTCAACCGTTTTAGATGATCAATTACCTTTTTACCCAAAAACTTCTCCTCACTGGTACTGTAATTAATCTTTATATATTATTTTAAGGGCCCAACCAATCTTGTTGTATCTTCTTATTGCACAAGATTACCTCAAAGAGGTCATTTATTCAAACTACCCCAATGGGATGGAAGCAACTAGTTAATATGTTGGCTAATAGACTCGTGGAGAATATATAGAATGGAGCATTAGGAGTTCCCTGGCCTCCACCATAATCGAATATTCTTTATACGGTATTATATATAATTACTAATAGGTTATTATATATAATATGATCATTGGGGTAGGTCTCTGTCAAGTGTAGAAGGCCTTGGCTTTTAATGTGAACTAAAATTTTCTCCTTAGCTTTTTTTTTTCTTTTTGGAGGGTCTAATGTAAATTGAAATGTGATCTAGGAACCCCACCATGATCTGTTGGCCATACCAAATCTCCCAATCTTGGATTAAAAAATAATTGAGAAAGAGATTTTTAAGGTGGAAATGTAGCGTGTGCCTGAGGGGCATTGTGCACTCGAGCACCTACAGTATCCACCCCGTCATCAGCACACACCCCTTTGGCGTGTTCGAATGGTGTCATCAGCACACAGATGTGCAGTGTGCACAATGTGAAAAAAGCCCAAATTTGACAGGCCGTCAAATTTCATAAAATTCAATGGACCAAGGAATCGAATTGGCGTCGAATTTTTCATTGTCAAAATTTTATTTTTTTTCGACGGACCGAACTTTCAAATTATTGAAGGATGGGAGAAATTTGACAACTCTAAGCCGTCAAATCTAGGAACATCAAGAATTTCAATGGTCCTAGACCGTCAAAATTCAGTTTTTAAATTTAGTGGGCCTTGGCCTGTCAATTTTTTCTGTCAAATTTTTTGGTTTTCACATAGTGATGGATCCCTGTGTAATGACCCTAAAGAGATATGGACTTAATTTTCCGCACCATGAACACTTAGGTACTTTTAGTGTATTGGTTGGTTTATATCATTTGGTATCACGGCTAGTACCACCTCTAGAATTCAAATGTCGGAATGAGCAACTTGGGGACTAAAAAGAAATGTACCAGAGTGAAAGTTGTCACAAATTGAATGTCAGAAAGGGAAGGGAGAGGGGAGAGGGGAGAGGGGGGTTGAGAAAAAGATTATCAAGGAAAAAAAAAAAAAAAGATACCAAAGTGAAAACCACCACATAGTGGACCATAACATCAGGTGTGAGGCATGATTATATGTCACACACAACCCCAAAGAGATATGTGCTTAACTTTCTACACCACCAACACCTAGATACGTTTTGGTGCATCATCTAACTCTCAGAGGCATTAAAGTGAACGTTGTAACAATTCAACTTTGAATATCTCTTTCTCGCCCTTGATGGGTTCTAAACCCGATTAATCAAAGATCTAGAGCCTCTATAACAATCTAATAGCTATCAACAATCAAAATTTAACTACGTATCTATATTCATAGATGGAGAAATCCCACAATAATGATCTACTAAAATGATCTCTTCCCTTCTTGAATAACTCCAAAATAAATAATGGAGACAACTCTACCCAAATCCCTATAACACAACAAAATTAGATGGGAACTTGAATTGCTTGTACTTGGGAGGGGACTGCCCTATTTATAATGCTTCTTCCACCTTCTGCCCATCATGGAAGTTGGACAAGTAATAGTAACCATTTCTCAAATCGTGGAGATCGCACCCACAAACTAGCTAGGACAGTAGGATTGCCAAAATTCTGATATCTACCCTCACAAAATTTTGATAATAAATGTCAACCCACTATTTTTTTAAAATCGATTGCATATGTGGATCACACAGGGAGGTTTTCTGAAATTAATATGTTATTTTAAAGAGAAGTTGGGCCATCCCACGTTTGTCCAAAACATCCCAAAAATAGTGGGTCATCCCACATTTCTGAAAACGTTCCAACAAACCTTTTCTCACTTTTATATGTTGTTAGTATTCTCTTTGTTTTATTTACTCCCCAGACCTCGTAGAACTTCCTTTCTCCTTCATTTCTTTTAATAACGGCAAAGCAGTAAGTACTATGTAAAATGGAACCTTAAGCCACTAATATAAATATTTTGAGATATCATGAAAAGCATTTGGGAAGATATTCCCGATTCAATCGATGATGGCTGAAAAAAAAATTGGATGACTCTTACTCAAATGGGCCACACATGCACACATACATGCAGATATACACGACAAGAGAGACCATTCAGCGAGCTACTTTACTTTAAATAGTCACCAAAGAAAGACTAATGAAGATTAAAAACAGGAGACCTCATATTTATATGCATATTTTTTATTAATCAAACACTTGCAAGATTAATTGTAGTCTAAAGGAGTGTACGAAGCAGCTGATACATTGGCGAAAGTATTTTTTTGGGTTGGTGCATTTCTTACTTCTCTGTTACAAGACATGAATGGCATACGAATTGGATGTTCTTAAGAACAGAAAACCTCTTTGATTGCGTTGTTGCATATTGTATTTGAGATAAGAACCATGTTAGATTTAAAAAGGATTGGAAAGAAGCTTTAAGTGACGGGATACCACCAATTTTCGTACCATTTGGGCCGAGACATTCACGTTTCAGTTGAGATGAGAGCCAAAAAATGAAATATCACCACCACGGAGTACCAAATGGGTTGAGGTGATCCCACTAACAAAATTGTCAATTTTCATGACCTGGATTTCATTGAAGAACAAATCACCACATAAAATGGTACCAAATTCACTAACACATACATGAGGTAAATTTTGATCGGTTATGGGATAAAACGTAGGAAATCAGTTTCATATTATCTTAAAATGAAATGGACTGTTGGACGAGAACAAAAAATGTTTCCTTAAGAGTTACCAGTAGCAACATGAATGATGCCCCCAAGGATGTGCAAAGAACACCTTCCTAACTTTATGAGTTTCCAATCATCCCCGCAGTTCCACAAGAGAGTCCTAAAGGATGAGCCTCAAACAAGCCAATTTTAAATGGGTGTAAGAAAAAACACTTAGCTCAAACTCGATCTGTTGATTTACTGAGCTGGGTTGGGCCAAGTCTTTAGGAAAATTGTATGTCGAAACCTAGCTCAACTCTAGTCCAATGGAACGGCATTTGGGCTAAAAGGGCCAAACCAAGCCACCCGACAGGCCTACAGGCCTACACTGCAAGCTGAAGGCCTCATCAGACATCTTTCTATAAAGAGGCGGCAGCGCAAGGATGGTGACATGGTCACAAAAGCACCCTGTAGAAAATGCATAGGTAACCAAAACTGTCACATGTCAACAGCATGTTTAGACATCCAAAAATAGAGTTCAAGGTCTATTCATACATGCATATTCAGGTTAAAGTGACACCTACAATAGGGGATCTGGAGATGATGCGTCAATCCTCGTGATAAGACTCCATCTACTTCTCTCTCCCTCACCATCACTCTTAAATGCTTCCTTGTCTCTCTTCCTTCACTAGGCAAAGTCAGAGCCATCTAACCTGCCTTAAACTTGCCACATCATGGCATGTACACGACTCTCACACAGAGCAAACAAGAAACACTGGTTATATTGCAAGGTAAAAATATCTACAATATTTATTACAAAAGTGCCACCCAAAATTACACTAGGAAAAGCTAAGCAAAACATTAAAAAAAATATTTAGTTTACAGGCAAACTCAATGCACTGTGCTCCTTTGTTTATTGTCCTTTTTCCCTGGTTCTTTTGAAAACCCTTCCTCTTTCGGACTTGTGCCAACCATGTTCCAAAAGGCAGCCACTGAAAAAAATAAGAGAAAATCTAATGAAAATCAATGGATAAGAACATCACTCCCTACAGAGCAAAGCATATTTTTCATGCACAAATGGATTTTGGTTTTCGGATGTGTTTCACAAACAAAGTGGAGATAAACAAGATCAAGGGAGCCACGTAACCAAAGAGAAGAAAACTGAAATGCAAACCTGACGGTGGGAGCAGACGATCACACTAGAATCTGATGACCGGGTCAGTGGTGGATGCTCTGAGATTCTTTAATGAACTTCAGCCTCCAGTTCTTGCTCTTCTGCAACTCTAAAATGGAAGTGAAAATAGCTCAGAATGAGGGTTTCCAGTCAAACCAACCAAGGCATTGGCTGAAATGTCCAATACAAACACTTCAATCAAATCTGAAAAGTACATTTTATCTGAATTATATTATTACAGGTATGCTAATTAAGTGAATATTTGTACTCTTTCTGTTCACAATGAGGAAAATCACTTCTGCCCATCCCTAAACATGTATAAGTGGAGTGTCAATTGTACCAAACATGTGTTAGGAACATGTTGATACTGAAAATCTTACTTGCACCTTACTTTCCATGTTTAAAGCTATAATTTTTAACTTATACAACTACTTACAATTATGGAAAAAATTTAAAACTTGTCAAATATTACTCTATTAATGATCTTTTTTATTTTTTATTTTTGTAATATACATTGATGATTGAACCAAGCATGCAAATACAATAAGTTTTCACTTTTTACTTCTTCCCTATGAATTGAAATAGGAGGTGCATACTTTCTTGCTGTGATTGGGGTTAAGGACATACCAGAGAGTGAGTGTAACTTGGTGCTTTAAGCTCTCTTCACCGACTCTTTCGCGGCTTTGCAGCTTTGGGCATCAAATCTAATTCAGCAGGGAACATGTATTGTTTCATCCAAATCATCTTCTGAAAACGAATTGTAGTCTGAACAGCATCCAGAGACCCCATTAGATTCATCCCTAATAAGCTCATCACAAGAAACATCCTGCTCTTGATGATCCTCTTCTTCTTGGCCCTCACTTGAGATTTTCTTATACAAGCCTCTGCTCCTATTCAACAGCCCTGTCTTCATGATGCTTGCGTATCTTTCCCTGATTCCCACAAGGGGGTGCTTATAAATCAGTTCTTGATAGTTGTAGGCTTCTCTAAGAATAATGGTTTGGGTGGAACACTTCTGAGAAATGTAGAAAATGCCAGGATGGCGTCCAAATACCTTTGTGAACTTCTGAGGGAGGCTTAGTGGTTTACGTAGGTTGCTCATGTTTTTGCGCTCAGTCTTCTTCTGTATGGTAAGGTTGAGAAGTTCGTGAAAGACTCCGACAATCCTTTTCTCAGAGACATCTGTGCGAGGATCAAGATGGGATGCATCCACATAAGGAGAAGTATAGGGAAGCCTTTGCCATTCTTCTAACCACTCCATGCATTTCCTCTTTAATCCGAAACCCCTAGTGAATCCAATTGGAAAAGCCAACCCTTGATGTCCGGATCCTTCCTCGGAAGCTATCGCTTTCTTTTGCAATTGAGAGATTGCTAGATGGTCGTCCCAGTATAGGAGTTTCAAGCCAATGCGATCATCATTGAGGTGGACAAGCGAGAATAATTGAGGGTAACATGGAATCATGGAATTTTGGTACTTATATGGCAAACCCATGTCCCATTGTAACTGCTCGACGGTTTGCAAAGGAAGGATCCAATCTTGGGTAAGCATCAGAAGTTTTTGTAGCCTCTCAACAAGGTCGATCTCGTTGTTTTGAATTACATTGAGCTCTTCGTGGTGAAGTTTGAGGGCTTCATCAGTCAAGTGGAACCAAGGGACGCTGCCTCCTCGGACAATAACGGGAAATTCATGAAACAGAGTGGGGTATCTCCTGATGAAGGTGGAGAGCTTGAGATCTTCGGGCAGACCAAGCTGCCTACGTCGCCTGGAGAGATGGTAGATGGGGAGACATTGACTGGGTTCAGAGGAGATGATGGAGACAAGAAGGCATGCAGATCTGAGATCCCTCTCTCGTGCTACCACAGCATCCAAGGCCTTGTCCTTGACCCATTTAAGCTTTATGTTCACCAGATTGGCTTTCTGCACGTATGTGAAAGCAACCTGAGGATGTGTGAAAAAAGCAAACACCATATTAAATTTAAAAGAAATGCGAGCTTAAAATCATAATAAGAATTATGTATCTTGAACTCCAAATGAATTTTGGGATAAGTATATCGGACATATAGGTAAACTAAAAGGAAATGAAAGCATCAACTAAATATCAGTGCAACCCAAAGGTTACTTGTCTCAATCACAAAAAGAAAGATTTAATCAAATCATGAAAAAAAAAACAAAAAAAAGAGGGATGAGCATCAATAAATTGATAGAATTAACTCAGTAATTTGTTTTTGGTAGGCAAGGGGGTGAAAGTGGGTATGGAACAAAGTCTGCCAAACAGATTCAATAACATACTAACAAACAAAATGCACAAAAAATTTGTGAATTTTATCTTGATTCAGATACTTCAAATGGATTGAATAAGCAAATAGCATAGCTAGACACTGAAAAAATAAAACTATACGATCCACTAAACTAGTATAACCACCACGTGAAATTAGAAGATGACCAGGTTAAAAATTACACTTGTAACCATTTTCACAAACCCCACAAAATAAATTCCATACCCAAGTGCACCACCATCACAATAGGAGGAACAGGGAAAAGGCAAGCAAGAGAATAAAGCTAAAATGATTGCAACACTTGGATCAAACACTTTGCATACTGAACTACCGCTGCTCTAACCATGTTGCTTGAAAATAACCATGAATTTTCTGAGCTTATGATCCTATGATTTGTTGTTATGGGCAGTGCAGTTGAGGGTGAAAGACACACTTAAGGCCCAAGGCGAAGTAAGGCGCAATAAAATTAAAAAGATCATATAAATAAAAAATTAAATAGTGAAAGTAGGTTAGGTCACTTAATAAAATTTATAAATATTCTACAATTACAACAAATATAATATTTATATTTATATACAAGTATTTAGTATTTCAATCTCTACAAATAGGTTAGGCTAAACCACAATAAGCAAGTAAAAAACTAACAATAAAATCAAGAATGAATAAAATATCATAAAAATAAGGAACTACGACATTACAAACCATAAATTAAATTGAATCTTAAACTTTTATTTATAAAGTATTCTACAATTACAACAAACATAAAATTTATATTTATATACAAGTATTTAGTATTTCAATCTCTATAAATAGGTTAGGCTAAACCACAATAAGCAAGTAAAAAACTAACAATAAAATCAAAAATGAATAAAATATCATAAAAATAAGGAACTATGAAGTTACGAACCATAAATTAAATTGAAATTTAAAACTTAAAAGTTTAAGACACAATCACAAAATCCCATTCAATATCCTTATACCAAGTATATGACAAACAAAAGATAAAGTTTCAAAATTCAAAAAATATCAGCTATGAGCAAGCCTAAAAGCATCACTCATCATCGTCATCAGGTAACACATAACCATCATCAATATTACTATAAATTATAAAATTTGTAAAAATAAAAAAGGAGTGGAAAGAAAATATATACATACATACACATATGTGTGTGTGTGCGTGCATGTGTGTGTGTATGGTTCATCATGATGTAAATTAATAGGTACATCAACCAATTAAAAGAGATTTACAAAAATAAAATTAAAAAAATCACATTTTATTTGATATGTAAGTGAGGCATATGCCTCATGCGCCTTGTGCCTTGCCTGAGGAGCAGCTCAGGCATGCACCTCCCTCCGTCTTGAAAACCTACCCTGCCTTACCCATACCAAGGCATTGCTGTTGCGTCTCACCTTGAGGCACGCCTCAGGCACACGCCTCGATAACACTGGTTAAGAGGAAACTAGAGTTATGTGTGCACGTGAGCTTGTATTTGTTTATGTGCATGGGAGAGAGAGAGGGAGTTACATGCACATGCCATGTTGTGATCATCATATGTATGTGCACATATGCAATAGCATATCAACAAAACTATTTTTTCCCAAAAACAATTAAATATAAAAATATGGAGAAAAAAAAAATAGTTGAACCCATAGGAGGCATTCCAAACCCCATTATAAATCAAATCCTAGGCCAAAACCTTTGATTTTCCAACTAAACGATCACGTTCATTAACAATAGATAGTCCTTAAACCTAATACATACCCTCATGTCCAAATATTTTTCTAACACCTAGTTTAGGAATGGTAGTAGAGCAAAGATGATCAAGACCATGCCTCAGGAAGCAGAGGTCCTAAGTTCGAATCACTTCACCCCTTGTTGGCCACCACCCTGGTCCTTTAAAAGGCCTGGTACACAAGGCAAGTGCTAGAAGTGGTGATGGGCATGACCATGGGATTAGTCGGACTAAGTCTGGATACCCATGTCTACACAAAAAAAAAATGGTAGTGGAGTTGTTGTCCCATACCATTGGATCTACAAAAAATGTGAACAAAGAAAGACAATCAATCAAAATCCCTGGAAGTGTATCTCACAATTTGCTAGAATAAATTAAATGGATATCAAACTATATGATCATATAAAGATAACATTTGGAGCAGATTTATGTTTGATTTGCAAAAATTATAATATGTTCATATATTGATCAAGTAATTACCAGTATGGAAGTTGTTTTGGCCACAAGTAACATACCTTTATTTTCTCATTGAACCGATTCCTAACAAACATCATATCTGGTCACAAAAGAAGCGCAAATCATTAACTTGGTGTATCAAAAACAAAGTGAAGACACAATGTACATAAACAGTTTTTAAAGAAAAAAAAAATGTCACAGAAGGGGTAATTATTTAATTGCTTACTCGGACAAAAAACATAGTGAGAATAACGAGGCTCTCATAGCCATCAGAGATGCACAATGACAGGTGAGACAACATTAAAGAGAAAATAAAACATGGATCCTACCACATCTTAAAAAAATAATAATAATAAAATTGCATGATGTGAATCTTACTACAAGTGATGAATCATTCTTTCCATCTGCCTTAACCATGGGCCACGGGTATTTGGTACTAAATTAAGCATTAAACAAACTTTTTAACTTCTAAGATTCATTTAATCAGTTAAAAAGATTTTTCCAACATTATACATACTCCAAAGTCCTAACTAAATTTTTCTAGAACCAATTGATTTTTAATTCTAAATTCTATTCGGTCACTTAAAAATAGTTTTATATATTTATATTGAACTAATTTCATTGATCAAAATCCAATGTTTGGAGTGTTTCAATACATCCTGAATGTTATGGTCCTATACCGAAACAACTAAACAGAACAACATTCCAAACCTTTAACAAGAAGCAAATCACCAAAAATCAATCATCTTTCTTCCTTGTTGGAATCAAGCATGGAAGCTTTTACATAGGTATTTGAAGCTCTCCAATAAATGCAATCAATTCTTTTTAAAATAATTATACATGTATATATAAAATACGTTAAAAATTTAGCATGTGCACATTGTGTTTGGTAACATATTACCAAATGAAATCAAACAATATTGTATTATCAGTGACAAAAGAGTGTAATCTTGTAATTATTGGTAACAAACAACTGAATTTGTAATTATTTATAAGCAGGATTGAAATCATTGGCCAAAGCATGTGTGATACACATTGTCCTTAAGGTGTAAAATGCCCCCTACAAGCCAGCCCCACAGTGCTCTCAGGTTGTATGGTGGACACCAAGGATTCAACAATCCAAAATATGAACACAGCAACGGCAGGACAAATGAACTCAACAGTGTTTATCTCCCACAAAATTATATTATAAAGAAGGAAGAAATTGGAGAAAAAATAGAGAAATAAAAGAAGAAGAAAACTCTTGCAGGGAGAAAAAATGAATTCAACAAGAATAATAGGATTGGCCATAGCCAAGTATCACACTAGTTAGACAATCTTATCTGTCCATTCTAGACCAGTTTAGAGGTTGAGGAAACAATCCAAATTATTGGTGGATTGGTATTGGCAACAAAAGGCAGGTAGGAAGCTGGACCCTGATCCGACATATGTTTTCCAGATAGAAGATGAGACCATGTTAACTCCCCAGATAGTTCAGCTTCAAGGCACCATCGAGCAGCAGATTTTCAGTTGCAAGTTTAGTCGTGACAGACGGTAAGAAACATATGAGAGTTTCCCTTCTTGGTATTGTCAAACATTGATACTTGCATCAAAAAGCCCCATGAAAGAAAGACAAACGAAAAAACATCAAGAATGAATTTAGTTAGCTCTTCACTTTTTCTAGTTTCCTCATATGCGCCTAAAATAGCAAGAAGCCTTGGTATAAACATGCACATGCAGATCCGGGGCAGCTTCAGAGGACGAGATTAAGTGGATGGATGCCTCCAAAATGGGGAAGCCTTAAACAGATCTAACACAAGAATGGGGTAAAGGATGCACAGATTCCAGTGTGCATGGACACTAAAGCTGCTACTGGAATTCTAAGATCAAGAGATCCGATTGAAAATCTAAGTATTCATTGGTCACAAGACTTTCCCCATTAATCATGAACTGTGACTTTACCATGTCGAGACCAGGCTAAATAGGTAACAAACAATCGGGGTGGAATGGGGTGGAATGACCATGCTAAACAAACCCACTAAGGAATTGCAATATTACAAACCTACTCCCATCTCCCCACAAAATCTTCCAAATATATACCCCTAAATTCTGTAAACACCTCATACTGATAAAATAGAAAACCCCAAACAGATATGACAATATCCTCAACAGGCTGCTCCTTGCTCTCAAAAATCCTGCTATTTCTTTTCTTCCACAAACCCAAACAAATAGCGCAAGGGGTAAGGCTCAAAAGTGTTCCAAATGTTGCTTGGAAATTGCCAATATGAACTGAACCATTTTAAATGCACTATGGTCACTATTATCAGTTCATAAAGCCACATAGAAACGCCATTGGTCTGTGGTTTGTTAATCACAATGATCATATGCAAAAATAAAAAACTGCTTTTTCACTGGTTTGAAAGTGTTATTGAAGTTTTTATGTCACGAGAGTTTGAAAATTAAGAACTAATTCAACTATAAGACAACAAATTACATGGAGTTGGCATAAAATATCATATTGATTTCAGTATAAGCTCATTTCTGTACCCTGGTGGATTTCTCCCATTTCAAGGGGACAAAATCATCCTATCCTGCAGAGTGAACAGGAGACAACAACTTCAGAGATGAAATTCATTCAATGTTTTATAATCCAATCTTCGTACAGCAAACAAAGAAAGGGAAAGAAATTGGCATCTAATGGTGCAAGTTTGGCATTTTTCTTTACCTAAGTATAAAGTGACTGAGATTCCTAAATAGACAACAGACATCTTTATGATAGAAGAAAGCAATGGCTTTCTCACCAGGCAAGGAAGATACCAAACCTCCCCCCCAAAATGAAGATAGCCCCTTTTCCCTCACCAACTCCTAAGATCTAAATCCATAAACCAAAACGTTTTCCTAGATGTTATCTTTGGCAGAAGAACCCTCACCCCATTAGTGCCCAATGAAAAAGCTAGTCATCGGCCCAAATCGCCGCACCCACCCCTTGGTCTGGTGTGCTGCAATCATTTGCACCATCATTGCTATTGCGGTGATAATCACGGGTCTCGTCATATTCATCGGCTACATGATTATCCGACCCAGGCTTCCCTTCATCAGCGTCACCTACGCCCATTTGGACAAACTAGACTACGACCAAGTCGGACAACTCGACACCCAAATCACCCTCAACATCAAAGCAGAGAACGACAATCTCAGAGCACATGCCAGCTTCTCTGATATAAGCTTCATTCTCTATTTCCACGGGTTGCAAATAGCGAAACTTACAGCTGACCCATTCGACGTAGCAAAAAACAGCTCTGTCAATCTAGCTTATGTTGTCCCGTCATATTCGATTCCATTAGAACAAACAGCGATGGAAGATGTCTATGCATCATTGAAGAACGATAAAATAACATTCGATCTTAAAGGAGATATGAGGACAAGATGGAAGATTGGAATTCTCGGGTCCGTTAAGTTCTGGGATCACTTGGCGTGCCATCTCCAGTTTTTCCCGTCTAATAAAAGCAGCACGAATTTCCGTTGCAGCTCAAAGTCACATTAATTCGATTCACATTCACCGTTTATGTCTAAATTACGGTTTGATCTTCTCTCCAATTTCTTCTTCTTCTTTTTTATTTCAGATATATGTATTTATGAGAATAGAAGGAATAAGACAATAAGTACAAGAAATGAGAAATTTTTCGACAAATCTGCCTCTAAATTCATCAATCAAATAAATAAATTTACAATTTTGCAGAGAGGAAACACAGAAACATGTCTAAACTGAAAAAATACTATTAAAGAAAGAGTAAAGAACTGGACGCTCACCTTTATTATGAAACTTGTGCTTTAACCAACCGTGCAAGATAGCAAATTTCAAGCTGAAACCGCTTTGTAGCCCCCAGGAAACACTCCTGTGAAGTTCAAAACCCTAAAAAAAATTATGGATGGATAGCTTTGAAAGATCTTTTTTCTTAAAAAGAAACTCCTTTTTAACAAAATCTGGCCATTGAATCACGATTAATCACCAAATTCTGCTAAAAAATTGGTGAAAATCCAACAAAACTGTGTTCTTGAAGCGCCCAAAAAAAAATATCATGGAACCTCAATCGATCAAAATCAACGAACCCAAGTCCTTTCCAAATGTACTAAGAACACTAGAATATAGGGAAAATTACTTAAAGGATCCTGGCGGAGGGATTTCTTTCTAAATAGTCCCTGAGTTTTGGGCGGGTGCTTGATAGTCCAATTGGTAAAACTTTCTTATCTAATGGTCCCTCAACCTCATCTCAATTTTTTAATATTTTTGAAATACCTAAACTACCATTTTTTCATCTTCATCGCATACTTAAGTGTTCCAATCATTTTTGACGATAACTTTTTATCGTGAATATGATTGAAAATGTTATATTTCGAGGATTTAAAACAAAAAAAAATAACAAAAAAAAAAAAAATTCAAAAAAAATATATATATATATATATATATATATATATATATATATATATATATATATATATACAATGTTAAACTTACCACATTTTATTTTTATTGAGTTGAACATTTTTATTATCGAGCTTTTACTAATTTTTATTTTATCTATTGTCGAGCTCACCACTTTTTATCGTTGAGTTTGATCATTTAAAAAAAATATCGAACTTGACATTAAAAATGTTAAACCCAAAAATAAAAAGTGGGAGTTTAATGCTAGCAAAACCTACATGCTTTTGTTTTTCAACAAAAATATATGAAAAGATCAACTAAAAACTTAACATAACAACTTGTATAAATGATTTCAAATTAAAAGAATCATCTTTGATCAATTTTCATCTAAATGTTAAGTAAAAAAATCCTGACTCTTCAAAATGCTTGAAAATCTTTTGAAAATGAATTATTCTTCCTTCTCAAATCCTTTCCATTGGAAATGAGTCTCCGAAACTCGATTAAGATGCTGAAAATTCTTTTTTTTTTTTTTAACGAAAATGTTGAGTTCAAATGGTAAGGGCATTTTCGACATTCTAATCATAAGAACTGTGTGGAGTGGGATTCAAGAACTGATTAGAAAGAAAAGTTTTACTAAATAGAGTATTAAGAAAAGTCCTAAATCTTAGGGATTAATTAGAAAAAAAAAATCCCTCCGTCAAGATCCTTTAAGTAATATTTCCAAAAAATAAGGGTGATTTAGTGATGCCCTGTGTTTTCAAACTAATGACATGCTCCCCTTGACCTAGGTTTTATCTAGGAGAATTGAAGGAACAAAAATAATTGAATTCCCAAATGGGTTAGTATGAATTTGTTATATTAAACGAATCTAGAACCTTACCTATTTCATATCGATTTGCAATTTGATCTAATAGAAATGAATCAGGTAACATACCTAAAAAAGATTGGTTTGCCAATAGATGAAATTGGATCGAGTTCAAGTTGATTTTTGGACTTTATAAAATTATCAAATGTAGAAAAAGGGTTAGTTAAATGAGATCCTACCACAAAATTCTTAAATTAATTTTCAACATAGTTGCGAGCTTGTTTATACCTCAAACCTATGTTATGTGGTTCATCTATCCACTCTAATCAAATTTGGGTTTGTGATTCACCACTCTAGAATGAATCCAGTTTGTAGACGTATTTTCGTAGAGGGCAATTAGGTCTCTTATGATAGTCTCGAATAAGATCTAAATCAAAGTGCATGTCATCAATTTGAAAACATAAAAGGTATGGATATCCCTAATATCGACCAAAAGTGGAGGATTTCATTGTTTCAAAAATTATTAATATTGACAAAAATGTGAGGGCATCTCTAACTACAAATCCAGTGTGAATCGAACTACGAATTGGTTCACTTCATACTGGTTCACGACTTGGCCTCAAAAGTGAAATTAGTAACACAACTCAGATTTAAATACAAGTATGCTTGATCCAAATGTTTTGTTTTGCTTTTTCTTCCATTTTCTTTTTGGGCAAAGCAAGCAAGGAAATACATTAGCATAAACTTAGAATAGAAAAACGACTAATGAAAGACCCCTAATAGATTGCAGACAAAAATCAGCAAAAAAAATAACTAAATAACTCTCAAGGGAGAAATTAAACTCTTATAAGTCAGAAAAAAACCATTGAAATGTCATTAACTTTAATGATGAGGCATTGGAATGCCACTATCGAGTTGTTGACGTTCCTTTTAATTCCATGCCCATAGGGGCTCATATGCAACCAAGACCTTGTTAGTTTCGATCTTATCTTCTTCAGTCTAGGAAGCGGTAGAGCACGTGGAGCTACAACCAGATTCACTGAACCACACCCCTTCGAACCTAGTTAAAGTGAAAGGCAACCGAGTAATTTTGCGTCGTGTTACTATTAAGATTTATCACCACTATAAGAAATAATAGCCTAATTTGCATCAAACATCATGTGCTTATTCTCCATAGGTGTAAACACCCTAAATTGCGTGAGTCTGACCCAAAAGTAAGGTTTTGAGAATTTGATTAAGGTCTTGATCCAAGGAAAATAAGTGCGAATGTCAAATTTGTTTAGCCAAAGTTTACATTCAAAATCCTGGCCCCAGAGCTCAAACTTGGCCCTTGAAAATTTTAACTCTCTAAAAAAAAATCCAAACAAATAGTGGGTTGGCCCTTAGCCCACCTAACTTAAAAGCCCCATAAATGATCAATTTGGCCCATGAATCAGTAGTTTTTCAAAAAGAGGACACTTAGCATCATTAATCCTCTCAAAAGTTATGTCACTTGACAATAGTATAAGTCCCAATCTTCAAGGTTACACTTAATTAGTGGATCAATTCTTAAAGCCTATTGGTGAGTCAACTCCTTTTGAAAAATGCCTACATTACATTCCCTTAAAAATAAAGTCAAAAGAAAAAAATGCTTAGGTCTCTTGTAAATTTGCCAAAATTTATGGGATTTGACTATTTTGCCATTAAAAGGTAAAAATAACCAAAATACATATATTTAGTCATTTGTTGACACATGTCACTCTCTAAGAAGACCCATTTTGAAAATATAAATTTTTTCATGTTTTTTGAAATATTTACATGAGTACCAAATACTACTTTTCACTAACATCTTCACTTTTACACATGGTATCATCTTAGTTATGCACCCAATAGTACTTTTTCACCTCTTCTTAGTTGTCCATGTTTTTTTGTGATATTTATAAAAGGCCCAAAGTCCACTTTTACACGTGGTATCACCACATTCATACTCTTCAAACCACTTTTTTGTTTTTTTTTTTATTTATCTTTATTTTTTTAGATAATTACAAAAGAACCAAACACCTCATTTTCACATGCCCCCCTCTCATCTGTTCTCTCGAAATATTTTTCACCTACTATTCAAACACCACCAAGGTCATGTCATATGGCATTGCCCACATGGACTTGACCAAATGACTTTATCTTAGAAGTTCATCTCACAATTCTATCATTTACCTTTTAACAACGTTGAAAATGAAATGATATTCAAGGTAAATCTCATATCATTTCACAAAATCCTTAGGGTTAGACCACTTTGCTCTCATGAATTTGCTCGACTCTATAAAAGGGGAAATTTTCTTTAAATTGAGACATAACATTTTCTTGCCCTAGATTTATGTCAAAATCTCTTTACAACTCATTCATTTTATACTAATCCCCTCCCTCTAACTCTTCGACACTTTCTACATTCTCTCCATCTTTTTTTTTATACTTCCCAAACATTCTGTAAAACCTTAGAAACAAGTGAAGAAGAACAATAAAATCAAGTCTCCAAGGTGAGTTAGGGGAACTTTATTTTAATATCTTGCATTCCCCTACCCCCTCCACCCCTTCACTCTCATTTCTTTTCTTTTTTGAGACTACCTTAAGATGTAATGGAGAACATTCAGTAATCTCCAGTAAATTAGACTTGAACCTTGTGCATGATTGAAAATGGTGAGGGTTAAAGCCTTTTATCCCATTTCACTATTCATCACATGTATACCCTTCACACACTCACCATTCATGACAATGATGATACATGAGGTCTATCTTTATGATGAAGGCTGCAAAATTTCTAGCCATGTCTATGCATTTATGCATGCATAAAAGGCATGAAATGTCATGGATCTCTCCCTTTATGAGATGATTCCCATGCATCTTGCCAACAAAATACCATGGCACTAAGGGAATCCCATGCATAAAATATTCTAGGTCAACATCATCATGTATTCTTGCATACATCCTAAAAGGGGACACCAAATGCCATCATCCATAGGATATACCCATGTCTTTTTATCAATATTAAACCTATTTTTTATGTCGCAAGGGAACATCATATGCATATACATATACTTTTTGTTATAAAGGTTACCATGTTCATGCATTTCCATTCTATGCATGCATTTGCATTTCATCTTATCTTTTCGTTAATATTCAAAATCTCATTTTCAAAATGATCAAGTTAAAACCTTAAGATGGAGAGGATGGGATGCCTAACATTTTCCCCATTCAATAAGAACTCTTTTTTACCTTAAGGGGTTGGCTTAATGGCAACTTCAGACTGATAAATAGTTAATGCCCATAGCTCGTGAGTTTGTACCTAGTATGAGCATTAATTCCTTAGGGGCCACTCGTGAGGGTACACCCTTACTTACCTAGTGTGTGTGATGTGCAGGCAGTGCACGTGCCTCAGGACTAGTCATTGGACAAGACCATGGTCTATAGATTGGGTAAAGTCCAAATACAAGCCCGGTCTGTTGTCTACAGGGATATTTGACTATCAAAAATAAAATAAAATGGACCACCTTACTTAGACTCAAGGTAGACTAATGCTTTATCCATCAACGAGAGTCACTACAAGTTTTCCAAAAACCAATTTCCAAAAATCATTTCTCGGTTGTTCATTCACCTCCCATTTCAAAAAATAATGGTGGCGACTCAAAACGTATGTGATAACAAGTTTTTCCTTAGTCAAAGATCACATCAGATTGAGGGAAAGGGTAGTTAAGGTCATTCTATGAAAGTTTTTAAAAGATACCAAGGTGTCAAAGGAGCATGCCACAATTTGAAAACAAGAGTATATCAAATATTCACCAAGAAGGGCATGTCTAATCACTAAGACAAAATTTAACGTCCCACCTATTAGTTTTCGTTTCTAAAAGTCGAAATAGATTTTCTAGAGATTCATTTCTTAATGTACAGGGTTGAAAATAGCCTCACACTACTAAAGAAAAATTCTATTAACATATCGAGTTTTACTTATAACACACGAATTTTAATCTTGGTAATTATTGAGAGCTTCATTGCCACACAAATTTCTCCTAAGAGCACTCCAAGATGTGTGTTAAATTATTGATATCACATGAAAGGGGTGCTCTTAATAAAATTTGGTGTAGCAAGCTGATATTGCCACACCAACTTTTACTAATACTGCACCAATTCCCATGTAAATCACCGCAGTATTGTAGTTGATGTGGTGCTAGTAAAAGTTAGTGTGACAATAGTAACTCTCATTATTTGTTACAAGAAACATTTTCCTCATTAACTTGATAAAAATTTTAAACCTTATTAAAGGTCGTTTTGCTCAAATGAATTACCACATCAACTATCAAACACCACATTCCTGTCAGTTTCATTAAAAAATTAAGATTCAAATATAAATAAATAATAATAATAATAATTTATTTTAAATTTAATTTAAGAATTTGAAAATGGACGTTTATCGAATTTTACATAACTCCTAAACTTAAGATTAAAATTCAATGGTAAAACATAAATCTTTTTGCATTTTTTTTAAAAAGTTGATAGAATTTTATTCTCTACACTGTGAAATACTTACGAACTTCCTAAGGCTAGTCGAACTCTTATAAGTAAATGAAGATGTGCCAAAAGAATCCCTCTTTACGAAAATGCCAAGCATTCCTGTTTAAATTCGCCACAAACGAAGTAGGAAAGCCATGTGTCAGCATCTTAAGTATATTTGGTATTTAACTTTCACGTGGGCGCCGAAACTCGTTTTCCTCTTGAATGTGTGTGGAGACGGAGGAAGATAGGGTTTTCGTTTAGCAGACGCGAGGCGACAGTCCTCTCTCTCTCTCCTATCCACACTTCGACTTGATCGATCTCTGCAAATCGAAAGCTTTCATGGAGGATTCTCTTACTGCTTTCTCTAGTTCGCTTGGTGCAGGTCGGGACGCCTTCCGCTCTGTGCATTTTCTTCGATTTTTAACCTTTCGATCGATTTCCAGACGAATCGCATCCTGCCTTGCATCAACTGAATCAGAGATGGCATTGAACGTTTCGGATCTAGTGTTTCCTACATCGCAAGGTTAGATCTTGTTCTGGATTTGAATGTTTGCGCCTATTTCTCGATGGACTCTCATCATTTTTGTTTGGTTTGTTTTCTTTGTTATTCACCTTCTCTTTATATTTAAATTATTCAGATCTATGTTTTTAGGTTTAAGATTTGTTTACTTTTAATGGTTTCAATTGAAAGATTTTACTTTCTCGAGGAAAGTTTGTATTTTTTTTTGTCTCCTCTGCAGATTGATTTAGGGATCTAAGAATCTATGAAGTTCTATTGAGTTTAAGTTTTTTGGGGCTTATGAAGTTCTATCTGTAGTAGCTTCCTTGATCGGTCTTATTTTCTGTTTCTAAGTGTTAGGGAGCGCAGATATCAGATTGACGGTGATTTGTTTGATCATCTTTTGATGGATATCAGACCATTTTATTGAGCTTCTTCTGGTGACAAAATATTGGTTTACTTATTTGAATCTTCAAACTAAATTCAGGTACATCGCATGTTGATCTTTTCGCTAGCTAATTAAATTAATGCATTTAACTTTCTTTGTTTTTATGGAGATTGAAATGAAGATTGTGGATTTTTATGTTATGCTAAGATTATTAATGGCTCAGTCTTGCATCTTTTGGTTCACTCTTTGTTGGTAGAATCTATTAGTTCTAATGATTTTTTATTCTCTTGTACCTTCATTTCTATTTCTGTTCTTTGCTTTGGTTGTTAGTTTTTCCAATGATATGATGAAGGGCACAGCTTATCATTAGGAAGTTTCAAGATTGTGATGTCATTTTAATTACATATTATGATCAGCTGACGCATATATTTGAACATAGATTATTTCTATTTCTACAAATAGAAATATCACAATGGTGGACCATGGATGAGGTTAAGAATTATTATCATTTTATTGAACAAGTTGAGCACATGAGGGAAAAATGACAATTGCTAGAGTAGAGAGGAAATTGTTCGAGCTGAAGATTTTTTGGGTTTAGAAAGTTTTTCAAGGTGTTCGAAGAAACGAAGAGGATGGGGGTCTGCTTTGCTGTTGTCTGTTAAAGAGGTGACTTGGTTTTCGAAAACGTTGAACGAGGCGGTGGTTTCTGTGAAGGAGATTTGGTCTAAGTGCATGGCTGGAAGTTCCCTACCTCTTTAGATTCATTTCTTAGCTTTTGAACTCGACCGCCTGAATCTTTTTTCAACAAGTTCAGCTTTTTATTCACTTTCTAACGAGATCAAAACCTAAATTAAAAGTCAAGAGACACAAATATTCTTTAGATTCGACTTCTCTCAATAGGTTTAAATAAATATGAATTAGCTCTTATATATATAGGTGAATTAACTCAAGCCATCAAATCAAGCTCACACAAAATCATCTTTTTCGACTATTCTAACTTTAATGAGAAGATCTGATTGACCAAAAAACTTGCTGTAAGGGTTGAATAGTCTTTTTATCTACATGTATCTATTAATATTTCATCATACTAAATAGGACTAGCTTAGTCACTACAAATAGTTATTAACATAAATGAAATTTTTAGGAGACTCGAACTCACTTTTCATGTTCTCTATTCCTCCCATTTTTGTCCTCTACTATATCTCTTTCTTTTCTAACGTACATTGTTGTTTTTCTACATAGTATCAAAGTTAAAGAAAAATTCGAAGGACCTGAAATTGAAACAAAAAATGTTAAAACGATGAAGTTACGGTATTGACATCAACACTTATTGAAACTCTAAGTTGGGTTTTTAGAGTTGGGGTCAAAGAATTTTTTATTTATGGAAATTGGGGTGGTTTTTTTAGATTTTTTTGGAGTCTCTTTCGTCGACTTCTAGTGGTTAAAAAGATGTAAATCATTTTTTTAGGGTTTCACTAAATCGCATGATTGCGACCAGTGAAAACATTTTTGTTGCTTCAGCTCAACAAATCTAAATATGCTTCAAAATTTCCTACAAATCTAGACTGATTTCTTGTGAATTGAAGTCCGATTGAAGCTGTAGAGGGAAAAATCCTCTTCTATGTTTGTTGCCTCCCTCATTTTTTATGTTTTTGGGTTCTTAAAACCCAATTTGATTTAGATTTGGTGGTTAACGTTTGTTTTGTGTAAAACAACTATTTGACATGTTTTTTTAATGTCGTGGTGCTTTGAATTGAGTGATTTTCGCTCTATTCCATTTGAAAACCTTCTTCAAGGAGTTCCAGCTATTCGAAACTCACGACACCAAAAGATTTTTTTTACACTAAACATACCTTAATCAACCATATCAAAAATCGAACCAAGGTTGGAGAACCCAAAAACATAAAAAAGGCAAATATGGAAAATGGTTATTTTCTCTACAACTTCAATCGGACTCTAATTGAAATTAGTGTAGATTTGTATAAAATTTAAAACACATCTAGATTTGTTAATCTAAACCAATGAAATTGCCATCATCGATTGCAACCATGCGATTTCCTGAAAATCTGCAAATCAATTTATATCCTTTTAGTTATTAGAACTTGGCTAAAGAGACTCCAAAAAAATCATCACAATTCCAATAAACAAAAAGTTTTTTTACCCAAACTCTAAAAAACTTAGGGTTTCAATGATGGTTGATGCCAGTAATACAGGTGTTGAAATCAGCATTGTAGCTTCCTCGTTTTGACTTTTTTTTTTTTTTTTTTCAATTTCGGGTCCCTCGGATTTTTGTTTGGCTTTGATACCAAGTTGAAAAATAATAACGTATGTGCTAGGCTAAAAAAGAAAGGGGAAATAGTAGAGGGAAAATGTGAAAGAAATAGAGAACATAAAAAGTGAGTTTATGTCTCTTAGAAATTTCATTTATATTAATAATTATTTGTAGTGATTAAATTACTCTAATTTAATATAATAAAATACTAAAAGGTACGTGTACATAGAAAGACTATTGTACCCTTATAACAAAATGCACTGTGAGTGTTGTTTACAAGGGTTTTCAGGGTTAGAAAATCAATGGTTTTTTTGGTATGGGGAGAAAAATCAAGGGTTTTCAGGGGTTGAGGTTGAAGATGAGGGATTTGGAGATAAGTTGATGGTATCTAGCTTGAGGTTGAAGGTCAGGAATTTAGGGAGAGAAACCAGGGTTTCTGGCTTGATGTTAAAGGGGTGTGGGGGGGGGTACCTACTTGGAATGGTGGAATAGTCGTCGAAGCTTCCCTTAGTTTCAATCGTCGGAACTTCTATTGATTTGAAGATCGTGACCTTGTGTAAAAGTTGAGATAGTTAAAAGGAAAATATCTCTATATTTTATGTTTTCTAACATTACATTAATAAAATAAAATAATATTTAATTTTATATTTTGGATCAGATATCCTCGAATTCGATATATCAATATCTGAATCCGATAAGCATTTGAATTCTAAATTAATATATGAATTTGAATCCAATATCCGAAAATTCGAATTCGAATTTCGACTGCCCATTGATAGACCTAAAAGAAGGATATATCCATTGTGTAATTGCATTCGTCATTTATGCCATTTTTAGTAATAATGCTAATTATGTTTTGGCTTTTTACTCCCTTTTCAAAATTAAATCTTTCCATGCGTAAACGGTGTTGTGCCCTTTTCTTCACATGAGAAAACCATTCTTTATTTATTACCTTGTTGGAGCAAATCATAGATTCCTTTGAATGTTTGTTCAAAACTGAAAATCAAGACATGAAAAACTATGATATGAATGGCTGATCTTATCAAATACTACATTTAGTTAAATTATCAATTAAATATTATATTGGGTAGTGGCAAGTCTGAGAAAGAGCACTTGAATGAAACTTAATCTTTGGGTCTCTATGAATGCTGACATGGTCATTGATTAGGGAAGATGTTGAACTTGATAAAATACTGATTGATATGGCATTAAGAGAAGAGAAACTCTGCTATGTTTGGATTGAGAGAAGAGAAACTCATTAAGAGAAGAGAAGGGAAGAGAAAACTCAATTTCTTTCCACCATGTTTGGATTGACAGGAGAGAACTTGGGACATCTTTGGAATTTAAAAATATCTTAAAAGAGATTTAAGGGCAGAGTTGGAATTATAAAATATTTTAAGAGGGTTTCTCTTCATTTCTCTCATCTTCTCTCCACTTTTGGAGAGAAAGAAAGTTCACCTTTTTTTTCTCTCCTCTTCTCTTCAATTCTTTTCTCTTTTCTCCCAACTTAACAATCCAAATGAGAGAAATGGTGATAAACTCATTTATTTTCTCTTCTCTCCATTTCTCTCAATCCAAACACAGCGTTAAGCAAGATGGGGTGTTCTTTCATTAATGTTATAGATCATTTTTTTGCTACAAGAGGAAATTGCTAGGTTTGTCTTGCTTCCTATTATGCTTTTTACTCATATTTTTTGTTTCTTTTTGGGTCTCTAAATCTCATTCTCTTTCACAAGTAACCTTTTGAAAAAAATGCAATGTAAAGGCAAAAACAGAGTAAATTGACATCCTCAGATAGGAAATGGAAGGGAAGGGCAGAAACCTTCTCTAAAAGAACTTAAAAGATGATTTGTGATGCAGTCACATCGTTCCTCGATTTCAAGAACTTTATATGTTGTGGAAAATATCAAGGAAATTTTCGTTGAAATTTACTAAATGATGAAATAGGAAATCATGTGAAGTGTGAAATTGAAGATCTATACTTTTCTACATGAAAATGAGAAAGTAACGTCTAGTGTAGTCAAGGCAAGTGCCTTAGTGTGTCTCAGGTGCGCCTCAAGGCAGGGCAGATTGAAGGCACTTTAATACATGTGAAGCGAGGCAGTTTAAGTGAGGTGCACAAGATGGGCAGAAGGTGCATGCCTTATTAAAAGTGAATTAATTTATTTAATTAAGACATTAATTTCAGATTTGATTGTTTACTTTTTACATACAAAATAAAATTTATTTGGAAATTTTAATTTTTTATCATTAAAAATATTGAATTTTACATTTGGTGATTATTACTCAATCCAAGCCCGTTAGGACTTAGGCCCAATAAGGGTATCGGACTAGTCTAAGGTTGACCCAGTCTTTTAGGAGCTTGACTAGAATCCACCCATTGATAGTCATAGTTGTTGATCTACCGCAAGAGCATTAATTCATATTGTTGACCTACTTTTACTTCTATTTCTACTTTTACTACTTTTTCTTCTCCGTATTCTTCTCTATCTTTTCCTTTAATTGATCATTCTTCTTCTTGAAGTGTTGAATACTTCAACTTGTTTGTGAAAACTCACATTTATACATATTATAATTATAAAATATTAGAACCTACCTTTCACTATTTAATTTTTTAATTTTTATAACTTTGCCTTACTTTACTCAGGCGTGCGTCTCAGGCACTAGGAGGCCTTTGTGCTTTTTGCCCTTAACTACACTATTAATATCATATTAATTAAATACATCTTAATTTGATAGCACTTGCTTAAATAAATAAACTATTGTGTATTACATTTACGTGCTGTTATATTTTTTAAATATGTATGAATAAATTACTAGTATATGCCAATTCAACTAATTTAAACTTAGATGATTGTATGGATGCTTATATGAACACAATAACACTCATAGAATACTTCATAGTTAGATGATAGATACCTAAATAATCATTTCCAAAGATTTGGTTAATTCATTATATTACATATCAATGAAGGTTAAAAAAAAATGATTGCATACTATTTTAATTTTTTTTAATTTGTAAATATTAGTAATATGCTTAAATTTTAAATTATATCAATGTGTTTATAATAAATTTTCAAAAAATAAAATTTCAGTCAAAGTCTACAATTGATTGAAATATTTCTACTGAAATCTCCATTTTTAAAATTTTATTATTTATTTGTTGAAATTCAGTTTTCACCTAAATATTTTACAAAATGAATAGTGATTTGAAATAGATTTAAAAAAAAAAAAATTGAAACTTTCAGTTAAATTTTGTGTTGGACATTGTGAGGATGGAGATATTTTGATACCTTGTTAGAATAAAAATATTTTAATATTTTTTGTGGAAGTAAGCTGAAATTTAATTCTTTGATTTCATCTTAAGATTTATGAAAATTCGGGAGATTATATGTGGGAACATAAAATATTTGATTAATCACAATTGCTTTGTCAATTCTTTGAAGAGTTCTCACCTAGAATTGTTAAAGTTCAGTGGTTATGATCGTGCATGAAAGAAGACACCGGAGCAATGCAGATGAACGAGCAGCGGGCCATTATCTTACCATTAAGCATTGTTCAATGTCTTCAAGTTTGATTTAAATTGGAGTCTTTTGATTTGGTTATCGCCACCTTTTGTAAACAACTAGAATCGGGATAACCTGGAATCAAACACAACTAGCCGAGTCTTCGACAAGCCATGCAACAGGCAATAGAGAGAAAAAGCTGAAAGAAGAGCAGCCGTGCCATGACAAAAGCAACTTGAAGTAATCTCAGGTGGGAGATTTTGATTTATCTCCTACAAACATGTTTGTTGGTAAGAGAGGATCTTAAATGCTCGCACCCGTAGGCCTGACTAGCGGTACCTATCCCTCCTCCCAAAATGATTCTTTTGAGTAGTACAGTCCAAAATAGCGTCTCCAACCCAAGTCCCATCTCTCACCATTTTTTGGGTCTTGACATTTTCGAAATCAAAATAAATTTACTCTCCACCTGGTTATCCATCTTTTTGGAGGGAAAAAATTCAGGCAATTATGTTGAAAGAAGTCAATTTCAGAAAAAAATTTAAATCTGAATTTATAAAATATTATTAAACAATTAATGTCTAGTAATTGTGATTAGTAGCCCGGTTGGAGTGAATATCATATGGATATTAATAATTGCTATTCACAGTACTTACAAGATTCATTTATGGGTATGGGTAGAGAGTGTTGCCATGGTGATGCTCTTAGAGCATCATATCCTGCCAAAATCCCCCCGATACATGTAATACCCCTCGCAAACCACACATATACCCTTTACAAATCACACGTACCAGATAAGTCGGGATAAACACTTGGGTAGTCAACAAGTGGGTTTGAAATCAATTTTTTCTATTTTATTTTATTATTATTATTATTTTTTTCTGCTAAACAAGTGAAGGGGAAATCCCAAGTCTGATAATAGGGCAGTGAGGTAACATCTTGGGCAACCCTTTTTAACATTGCTAGGAAGCTCTTCAAAACAATTAAACAGTTGAGATCTCTTCCTCATGCTCCAAAGTGGAGTCAATGCGTTGGCCATCAACTTTCCGTTCTCTCCAAACTTGGGCGTGTCTCCAGGAGACATTTGAAAGTGAGAAACACGTTACGAAGTTATTGAACCTAGTTCCCTTGGAAGATTAGCCCCATTTTACGCCTTTTAGATGATCTGCATCATCTCTAATAATGTGAATCCCGGATTTACCTTACAAGCGCCATCGTCGTTAATCCTCATGGCAAACAGTTTGGGTCCGGTCCTGGGTAGCTCTCTCAAGGATCTGTAAGAATCAGGTCTCCTATGGGTCCCCAAATAGTAAATTTATAATATCTTTTTGAAAATTAGTACTTTTATTAAATGCTTACAAAGAGATGTCTTAACGTACATATAATTGTAGTAAAATTATTATCATATAAAGAAAATGTAAAGTCTTTAATTTTTATCTTTTCTCTACATGTGCTCCAATCCATTATCATATTTTTATATAAATATAATAATCAGATCTCTAATTTTCTATGATTTTATTTTCAAAAGTTTGATTTGCTTGAAGAATTTATTGTTGATCTTAACTTTCAATTGAGGAAATATAAGATAAATTCTTATATTTATAAATAATTATTTATTTTATTGGAGATTTATACTTTTTTTCTCATTTAAAAAAATATATATCTTAGTGGGAACTTAGATGGTATTTCTTGGGTTGGTACTGGTTCTAAGGATCTCATACCCAGAACCAAAAGCAATAGGAACCGGAATCAAAATTTTATTTAGGGTCAGGTTCTAGGAATTGCTTACTAGATTTGGACTGCCTGTATCATGGTTTTTAAATTGGCTCAAGTCTGAATGTACTTTGTCGAGTTGGATTGCAATGGGCAAGTTTTCCGATATCAATCTGGATTACATCAACTTGCTTGATCCCTGAATCATCCTATTATTTTTATTAAAAAAAAAACTTAGCCTAAATCGATCGATGTCAATGGGTTTTATTGTCAATGGATTTTTAAGGATATATAAATGTTTGTGGTTTATATAAAAGGAAATGTAGTAGGACTCTTGCGGGAGTTAGAAGTCGTTGGATGCGTTTGTATGAACTATTCGAAGAGTTACTCACGCAAGAGCAAGAAATTACTCTTTATGAAGAAGTCAAGAAAACTTATTTCTCAAACTCTTCTTGCGGGGAGTCAAAATCTAACGGTTCATTTTACCAAAATACCCCTAACTTATATTAATTTTTATGAAAATATTTCTAATTCATTTGCCCTTAAATCAAACAAAGAAACATTTATTAATATTAAATTTTTTTTTTAATTTTGAGTATAATGGATTTAAACACATTATATTAATATTTAATATTTAAAATTATATTATATTATATTAATATTTATTATATTATATTATATTAATATTTATAGTTAAAATGTCAAAAATAATATAGTTTGAAGGTATATTATGACACTAAAAGACAGTCTGTCAATTTTTTTTTTAAATTTGAGTATAATGGATTTAAACACATTATATTAATATTTAATATTTAAAATATTATATTATATTAAATATTTATTATATTATTATATTAATATTTATAGTTAAATGTAAAAACAATATAGTTTGAAGGCATATTATGACACTAAAAGACAGTCTATCAATTTTTTTTTGCTTAAATATTATGTCATATTTTGTCAAAAACGTCAGTCAAATTTTTTTTTTTTAAGTATAATGGATTTAAACATATTATATTAATATTTAATATTTAAAATATTATATTATATTATATTAATATTTTATATTATATTATATTAATATTTATAGTTTGTCAAAAACGTATAGTTTGAAGGCATATTATGACACTAAAAGATAAAAAATAGTAACTGGTATAATATAAGGGTATTCTGATCTTTTTTCTAGAAGTCATCAGTATGGTTCCCAAACAGACTTCCAGCACAAAAGAACTTCTGCCAGTACTTCATAGAGTTGATTGCCAAACGCCATTTCTGTACAGAATTACTTTTCCAACTCCTCCATAGAGTACTTTAGTTTTTGTTCTTTGGAAGAGTAGTTCTGCTCCTGGTATCCAAACAGGCCCTTAGTGATTGTAACATCTATTTATCCAGTTTATAATAAATAAATAAATATGATTTATTTCAAATATAGATAATATCATTTTTAAGGGAAAATTATCAGAAAAAAGATTGATTTCTAAATTATTTATCAACAAAAATATTTTTAAAAATTACAACTGATTTAAAATGTGAACCATTTCTTGTTTCCGTTGAGTTTAGTCCCACATCGGACATTCATTGCCAAATTGATTTTGAGTTGGACCCCCAAATTTATCAATATTGAGTCGTAATGTGATTAGTCTTACTAATTTAGAAAAATTTCAAACCTTTTGCATCCAAAAACATGATCCGCGTAGAGGGTAAAATTTCGTCAACTTAAAAAAAAAAATTAAAAAAGTGTAGAAGAGATTATTCTTCACCATTAAATTTTAATCTTAAATTAGGAAGTTTGATGGCCGTCAATTTTCAAAATCTTGGATCAAGTCGAAAATAAATTTTTTTTTTTTTTAATTTGCTTTCTAAATCTTAATTTTTCCACTAAATCTAGATGGTTGTGATATTGAATTGCTAATTTGGTAATCCAATTGTGCTCAGATCGTTAGTAAGAAATGATTTCTTACCAAGCTAGAAGGCTAAGCTGTTGAGCATTTTAGATGAATATGGACCCGACAGATGTGATAGTATACGACGCTGGACTGTCCAGTGTCCAGGGATTTAAAAAATAAAAAACAAAAAACAAAAAGCGTTGACAAACGTGTTAAATATTATTTTGAATTTTTTTTTTAAATTAACGTGTGCCCTAAGGAGTCACCTTAGTGCAATAAATACACTTTGAAAATTGGATTTTGTACCGAAAATAACCTTAACAGAATTAGTTTTTACTAAAATACCCTCAAATTCCAAATTCCAATTTCCAAGGTGTATTATTGCTCTTTAACGTGTGGGGACACATGTTAACAAAATCCTTAAAATATTAATCCGTTTTTCGTAATTTTCTTAATTTTTAATTGATGTAAAATCCATTTGACCGATCCGAGACACTTAACGAATATTAATCGGATCCCAAAATCGGGTTGTTCACGGTCCTAGTAAGAAACCGGTTTGGATCGGTCCAGAATCCAGATTGATTCGGATTTTTTGAACACCCCTAGTCTCCATCAAGGACCACATGTGGTAGACTATAAACAGAACAAAACAAGAGGTCTCTCTGCCTCAAACTGAGAGCAAACAAATTTCAAGAAAATAGGAGTCTCTTGGATTCGTTTGGGGCAACTAAAGGATCCTTCTATTCCCTTATGAGAGAGACGGACAAAGGGTAGTGGGCGCGCGTCCAGACGAGAAACGAGGCGCCTCTCTTTTCTTTTGTCTTCTAATTTTTTAACAATTTATATGGATGGAAAAGCATGTGATACCTATCTCTTTTAATTTCAAAAAATTGAAATCTTTGTGTGATTTATATTACCCTCAAAATAATGCTTTTTATCATATATAATTTGAAGGGTAATGATCCGTAGACACATAAAGTTACTAATAAACCTACAATATTTTTATCTTATATGGGCAAAAGATTCAGAATAGGCTGATTTTTTGTGAGGATAATCTCTATGGTAAGGGAATCATTCTTGTAAAAATAAATAAATTTAATAATAATAATAACTCCATTCCAAAACTTCTAACCCCATCAAAAATAATTTACAAAAAATGGATTATCCAAAATTCTTTAACTTGTAACCATAGGGTTAGAAATTTCAAAATGGGCTGATTTTTGACAAGGATGATCTCCTCATCATAGAGATCATCCTCACAAAAAATCAGCCCATTCCGAACCTTTTTACCCATATAAGACAAAACACATTGTAGCTTTAGGTGTATACGGATTCTGATCCTATTTTGAATTGCCATGTAGGATGGATGGTTAAGATCCTACATTGACCCGTTTAGGTCTACATAATTTTTTTTTAATAAATAATAATGCCGAAGTGACCTCAAGATTGTACCTCATATCGCACATCCTGGTGTGAAAGTGTGTCAGCAAGAATCATAGATGAATGCTTTTATCGAGATATGAGTCAAAAAGCATTTATAGTTCCTACACAATTTCACCTTAGGATGTACGTTACGAGGTCACTCTAGCACGACTCTTTTTTTATTTTAAATAATGTCTTTGAATGAAGGAAGAGTCGTGTTGGAATGACCTCAAGATTGAACCTTACATCATACACATTGACATGAAAATATATTCATGAGATATGAGTGAAAAAACATCTATGGTTCCTATCCACTTTCATGTCAAGATGTGCAATATGAGGTTCAAACTTGAGTCCACTTCAGCATTATTGTTCAAGAAAATGTACACATCATCGCCTTCTAACACTTACTTCCACTGTGAGGTCATCAGCATTTTTGCTTGGGCCAAGGGCATTAAATATGTTGCAGATTAGCCAACAAAAATCACTGCAATCCATTTAATATCTTTGGACCACTCTTCCTAATTGCAATAACTTTCAAAAAGATTTAAAAAAAAAAAAATAGCAGTAATAAATTTCTTAAAAATATGTTAGATTTCCATTCAATGATCATTAGTAATAAACTTCTTGTGGGTATAAAATACTTGGCAAGTCTCAATCCCTAAAGTCTTCTTCAACCTAATTGAGGTTGATTTCTCTTTACTTCTAGGACCTGTGATTGCACTCCGACGAAAGTTAATAAAAATTCCAATAAAGTAAGGGATTCAAAATTGAATGATCTTCACCTTTTCCTTCAAATGAGTTCTTATTAATGTAGTTTGAAAATATGTGGATGTATTGTAAAATGTTGATATCATATTTGAAGGATGTTGATATAAGTTTGATTTGGTACGCATCGCCATTATATCGAGGCCAACCACCCCTTGCCAATGTGACGTGGGCATTTTTCGTCATATTAGGACATATGCCTGGGCAGGTCAATGACCCCATGTCCGGGTAATGTTGCTACATGACAATGTGTAAGGGCGCATCTGTGGCCAAGTAAATCACCCCCGTAGCGTGATACTAATGTTATTTACCAACGTTAGCTGTCCATTTATTTTCTTGAAATGAGTCTATCCCTTCAATTGGTTTCCATTTTGGTGCTGGGAACAACTATAATGTCTCGGTCTCAGGAACCTAAATCCAAGCTAGAAACATTGTGCTAGGACACTTAACACTTGGGTTCAAGTTAGATTTTTCTGTCTTTTACAACTTTCCCATTCGATATGAGTGATCTTAGGTTCCTCGAGCCAAGACATAGCTTAATTTATCCATGCCTAGAGGATTCTACGGCATAGTTTTAGAACTCACCAAGTTGACTCAAAATTCAGCTGAATCGACTTGATTCAATTGAATATTGATGTGACTTGGGGTGGAAAGTCGATCCAGTACACTTCCACGAATCAACTCGTTAACTCCGTTAATTCTTCGAGTTGATTTGACTCATAAATTCTTTTTTTTTTCTTTCTTTTTTAAGAATTGCTATTTTGATAAAATAAATCACAAGAATGTGCCATTTTAGGGTATCAAACGAGTTTCTTATCTTCATTCTTACTTTTTTTGGCTTGATAAAGAGATCCATTGATTCTCCCTCTTTAAAATTCATCTTCTCAAATCTCTTCTTTTCTTTTTCTTTATAAAAACTTACCTCTTCTTCACAAAAAATATAGAGTATTGTGATGGATTCCTTCAAAATCTCCATGGATGACAAATATCAAGAACCCAATGTTTCTTGCATACTTTAGGGCTTCCAATATGACAATAGGGCATGAAATGGGCTGAATTTTATCTGAAATTTAAGTAATCCAAAATCCGAATTTAGCAGCTTTGGACCATTGGAGTAGATTCGAATACAAAAAATTGGTTGAATATGGATTCATCCTTACATCCGCCTAAATCCAAATGATAAATTGATTAGAAAATTATATTTCTTAGTTTTTCAAAATATATATTTTTCTACTACTTTAATATAATGTGGGTTCTCATAAAATAAAAGGATCATAATGTTAAAGTAGAATAGTAGAGCAATGAGCAAAGAGTTATAGCAAAAAAATATTGAACACTCTGAAATTACCTGACCCAACCCAAATCAAGCAATTCGGTCGGACGTGATCGAGTGAAAGAAAAATGATTAAATTATGATTTTATCTAGATGAATTTGACTTAGATTCAGATACAGATGTAGATACAGATAAAGATATTTAAAAAAAAAAATCAAATATGAATACGGACATACTCAAAATTGACACGGCCCCCACCCATTTTAAGCCCTATATGGCAGTTAACTCGATAGCTATAATGTCATCATCGTCCCTACCAGTCCTACGAGCAAAAAACAAAACGGCCATTGGAGTCCTACCCTACGAAGCCGAGTCCACCAGTAAATGTTGATAAGGATCCATTGGTGTTTATTTTGTGAAGTTTGCATTTCAATAATGCCAAAAAAGTGCTCTTGATTCTTAATTGATAAATAGGGCATTGTAAATGAGTAGTTCCAATATTGAATAGAAGAAGCCCGTGCACTTGATTTGTCATGTCATCATAACTCCATAAAAAGCAAGTTTTCCCTCATCTTCAACATTTTCAAGAATGTTCTCTCTTGGCTACTCATTCTCCTCAAATATATGTCTATTTCTTTCTGTTCAAACATGGTAAATTAGTAAATCAGAGTACAAAACTTAAGCAAAGCATATAAAACATGACTTTACTTGGAAACTGAATGCCTTTAATTAAAATAATTTCCTTAGCAACCGAGCAAATCCCAATTCTTCTAACCCTAAACTTCCTCGATTGTATTGGATTGAATGTGGATCCTCATACCGAGAATGATAAATGACCAGATCCGACAAGAATTTGGGTTGGGGGACAAAGGGTTGATGTCATGAATACATCACCCTCGAACATTTACACTTCTCCCCAAGGTAGATCCATTTGAAGAACCCAGGAAATCTCACTTTCTATTGGTTCACATGGGCCTTCAATACACGTGGATTAGTAGGAATATGAGATTAGATAAACACACACCACACACACCACCTTTTGGTGTGAATAACTTTGGAGGTAGGAAAACCAAAAATATTCTACGTACTCACTTACTCAATGTACACATCTAAAAGGTAAAAAAAATTCTCAACGCACACACTTAATTAAATGAGATTCTCAATGAACACACCCCATGAATTACCGAATGAAATAAATTTGTATTCTCTATGCACCAACTTATCAAACCAATCTCTTCTTCTTATTCTTTTTCCTCTTTCTTTCTCTTATTTCTTCTTCTTTGCATTTAGAAGGATTTTAAGGAGGGTTTTAAGCTTTGATCTTACTTGTTTTCCGTACCCTAACACCTCCAATCGAGTTGAAGCCATTTACATGAGAAAGTAATGTTCGATAGGTGCTTACTGAATTTGTTTGCTAATATTCGATAGGTACCTACTGAATTTGTTAAAACAAATTCGATTTGAACCTGTTGAACAAACCTGTCAAAAATATTTGAGTTATTTGATCCATAATTGACATTTTGGAGATTTTATAAGAAAATTTTTCATTTTTCTTCATTATTAAATGCAAAAAATAGAATTTTTTTAAAGAAATGAGATGACTTAAAGAAGAAATCCTAAAATATATTCTCCCTTGATTCAACCTCTCACAAAAGGAGATGAAATCAATGTTCAGTATGATAAGAGAGAGAGGAAGAAGAAGAATAAGAAATTAGTGTTCAGTATGTTAAGGTGTGTGCATTGAGAATTTTAGAAAAAGAGTAAAATTATAATATTTATTTTATTTTTACATTTTATGGTCAGGTGGGGTATATGTAGACTACTTTTGGTATGTGCAAATAGTCGCTCCCGTGGAGGTAGTGTTAACTTGTGCCCCAAGAGCACATGTTAATATACATTAAATACACCTCTAAAATTCATTTTACTACTTAAAGTACTAAAAAAAATTATTTTCCTACCAAAAATACACTTTTCCTTTAAATGCATTTCGCATGTGTGCCCCTTAGGGAACACGTTAACGTAACCCAAACTTAGGAGAGCGCCACAAAAGAGCCACCACCTTTAATTTCCGTGGGTTAAAATTTTAAATTTAGACCTTGAAAGTCCGCGCTCCTCCTAGTCTTCCCAACCACCCAACCCAACCCAACCCGATCCAACAATCTTCGGGTCCCACATCCGCTGCTGCTCTCTCGCACCCGAATATCAGTCTCTCTCTGACTCTTGAGCCTCAAATCCCAATAAAACCCTATAAAAGTATAAATGCCTCTCCTCGTCTCTCTCTCTCTCTCTCTGAACATCAGATTCTCTGTTCCGTTCTCCTCTCTCTTTCTGTTTCGAAAATGGTGATGGAGGTTAGATCTTCTTCCAACACCCATAATTATACCTCTGTTTTGCTACTGATTTCTCTTTTCTTGTAACTTTGTATTACAGATTCAGATCGCTTGAACTCATTTTTTTTTAATAGCTGAAGCAATCTCTTGAAGAGGATTTCAGTTTAGTTTAAGTTCTTCATTTTCTCTTATAGATTTACTGATACAATTTTTAGTCTTTCAATTGCAGCTTTGTTGAAGCCTTCTCAGAGGTGGAAGATTTAACAAGGTTTTGAAGCTTTATCAAAGGTCATCTTTCATTTTGATTCAGTAAAAATTGGGATTTTTATCGAAAACGTTGATTTTTTGAAGAAGAAACGATAGCCATAAAGCTATGATTAGATCTGCTTTTCTTTAACTTGATTTTTGTTTCTTTCGACTTTTTTAGTTGATAGAGAGAGACTCACGTACAAATGGTAAGCTTTTGCTACAAAAAGAAATAACTTTTGATAAAAATCAAATTATTAATCTACAGGTGTTCTCAGAAGAACTTAAAGGTCTGTTTGGTTCAAGTTATGTTTTACTTAAAAAAAAAAAAAAAAAATCTTTAAAGAGGTAATTATCATTTGGAAATGTTCCATTTGATGTGATTTGCGTTCTATAATAAAATCTAAAAATCGGCAAAAAAAATCTCTTGCATTGGTCCTTCTTTGAACTGTTACGATTTAGACTCATTGATTTCAATCCCCGACTCTGCGTGTGTATGTGCTTTTAATGGTTTATTGCTTCAAATTGATTTTGTAGACTTTTGGGGGTTTTTTTATCGAAAAAATTGATTTTTAAGTAAGAAACGGTAGGCATATAAAGCTATGACTGATCTGCCTTTGTCCAACCTTTTTTTCCGACTTTTTTAGTAGAAAATTCAAAAATCCATAATTACTTGGAGGTTATTCGACTTTCATTGATCTTTTCCTAATCTCTTGTATTGATCATTGTTTGAACTTTTAGGATTCAGCCTCATCTCTGTCTTAAATAATTACTCAGTGAGTCAACTCAGAGTTTGAGTCAGCTCACCATTTGCTGGAATATACTCAAAATAGTTATTTTTATTCAATTTTTAATACATTTATGTGGATTTTAATATTAAATTAATGGGTTTTGTTCAGGTTGCTTGGCTTGGGATTCCTTATAGGGTGGATCAGGTTTTCAAAGAGTCATCATGAGGAAACTTGCTTGCTGTCGACGGGACAAGGAGATGAGCATCGACTTCGATGAACAAGAAAGTAAGCAATCGAATCCCAAATTTCCCTCAAGTCCCAGACCCACCTATATTTTGTTGGCCATATTCCAAGAGTCACACTCACACTAAAGGAGTGATCTTAACCGCCCAATCCCAAATATTATATAATAGTATATACATACTGTATGAATCCTACTGATAGGGTGTATCCCACGTGTATCCGAGGGGATGGTGAAGGCACCACCATCCTCTCTATGTGGACCACCATTTATTCTCATTTAAACCAACCATTTAATCCGTGTGCACATATTGCATGCTACTTTGAATATTGAATCCATCCCTACAGTCTTGTCAAGTCACTTATTTATTGAGTAGTAATTAGTAGGTGAAAGTGGGTTTTGAAATTTAACCTCACAAGTCATGGAATCAACGTTTACTTACAAATTTTAACTAACTTTGCAAGCCGACATCTTCGTACTCTTGTCCTGCCCTTATTAAGAGATGATTTGACAAACTTACCTACAAGTTATTTCAAAATTTATGACATTTTTTCTCATTTGGAATGATAGATTATTGGCTAATTTACCAAGTCGTACCAAAAACCGATTAATTTCCAAAATGGTGCACTATTCAAATTAATTCCGGTATAAAGATTTTTTTTAAATCACTGTTCATTTTATTTTTTGCTGTTTTGGTTAAAAAAAGCTTATTTTGAAAAACAGTAAATTACCATTTTTGGAATTAATTTGAATAATGCACCATTTTGGGAATTAATCGATTTTCATGCCCTGTTTCGTTAATTTCTTTAGATTATTTCTAGACCTCATTTCAAATTTTCAACTGAAACCCGTCGCATTATATAAAATACCTGTATACCTTTCAAAGAAAAAGGTACAGTAGTTGGTAGATAGTCTACACTCTTCATCCATTCCAACCAATTTATGTTTAGAAAATATTAGATGAAGAGATTTTGTGACCCAAATGGGGAATCTGACAATTCAACTTTTAAAATTAGCTCTGCGTAATAAAATAATAAAAAGTATAAAATAAAAAAGGCTTGTGTCTTAGGACTGAGCAGATTTGTTTACCAAATAACTCTGAAATGAAAGGGACCCATTTGTGGTAGATATAAAACTTTTAGCATTATTGTATAATAGTAGTGGGACCATCCATGTGTTCTCTACTGTTCTGTTTTTATTTTTAAGGGAAAAGATGGTAGGGAGAAGAAAAAAATTGGTTTTGGGTGAGAAGTCAGAGATGCCATTTATAAATAAGGGGGGGAAAGTGACGTGTCACTATTCTAAAGGACATGGTTCCCGGAGTTTGCATGATTCTTACTTAAATCTTGGAAGAAGTGGTGGGGCCCTCACTGCAGTAGCAATATAGTGCTTTAATACTACTGGACAAGCAAAAGTAATGGCAATAAAGGGACATGGAAGCCATTGTCAAAGATGCCATTGTTACTGAAGCCATTTAATATATAGTACATTTTCTATTTAAGATTATAGACAATTAGGGCCCTAAATCCCATGCAATAATTTAGGATTATGGATGAGTTTTTGGGGTACATTGAGGTCATGCTCTGATAAGGTTCCAAATAATTAAGAATATGATCAATAATAGGGACCTGATTCAATAGTATATGAGAAAATATATACATTAGATTATGTGTTGTTTGATTGGATTGGATCTTATAAATATAGGTCCTGATTTATTTGTTATTAGATTGGATTTAGATTTTAGATCATGGTATTGAGATCTGCTCCAAACCAGATCCAATAATTTATCGAATGGGATCAAAATGTGATCATCAGTGACGAACTACCCACCCCGATTTGCTATTGTTCTTTTCTATCGTCCATCACCTTCATCCAAAAAACAAAATGAGTGCGGATCGTATACACTCAGGGTGGAGGATTGAAGCCCTCCTCCCACACCCCAATACATGCCCGTAAGTTGTAATCCAAGTAAATTTTTAAAGGGAGATATTTTAGGCTGGTGTGTATTGGGATGTGGGAGGAGGGTTTCAATCCTCCACCCTGTGTGCATACGATCCGGACTCAAAAAAAAAAAATTGTTCACTAATTTTTAATGAGAGCTTCTATTGCCACACCCACTTTTGCTACGCCACCTTAAGATGTGTGCTACTTCTTTAGTGATTTACATATGAATTGGGGCAGCAAAAGGTTGGTGTGGCAATATAATCTCTCTTTTTTAATATCTTGGGGACTTGCATGTGCTAAGCCTGTCTATCAGACCAATTTGACTAATGCGTCCCAAGTTTGCAGGCAAAGGGACAATGCATTTGTGAACCTTACCTGCCACAAGCCCCCAAGTTTGACTTTGACATAATCTACCCACTCATGATTCTGCCTTAACACATGCAGTCTGACACTCGATTAGATAAATATGCATTTTGAAAGGTGATACTCGTGTTAATATCTGGTAAATGCACTAATGGTGCATATTCTCATCAATCTGGATTCTGGACTGTTAATCAGTGGGTCCTATGTAGGTGACCACTTCGACTGAAACTTGGCTAGTTCAGAAGATTTTAGATTTTTGCCTTCTTCAGCTGATCTTTGGCCTAATAAATCTTCTAGTGATGGCTACAAATGAGATGTTTTGGATCAGTAGGAATACCATCCCTTTGTATAAGGTCCTGATTAATGAACATAATGTATGCATCACACGTCAGTGTAAAACTGAAGATAATACTAAACTATCTCAATAAAACATAATCCAATTGTAAATATGACTACTTGTGTAAGGGTCTATTATTGGATACATAATAGAGCCATTTTGGCAGATATTGTTACCGTTCAGTTCCATTTTTCTTATTTATTTCAAACGAGTGCTTCTTTTCTTTGCCTAGTATCCATTAAACTCACTCACACGAGTTTTTTTTGTTCAAGATAGGTATCATTTGGTTGATATGTTAAAATCTTTAATGACCATGCCTTCAGTATTTCTCATCTTGATCTAATGGTGTATGTTCTAATATTTTTGGATTTGTGCATGATGGACTACTGTGCTTATGATATTTACTCATACGAATATCGTACAAGTGTATGCTTATATTCTGTTGAGCTGTACTTATGTCTACCTATGCCGTATCGTGTTAATATACATGCAGTACAACGTATCATGTCATGTTTAGACGTAACTTGATGAACTCCATGCAGTCTTTGAAGCACTAAAGTATGATTTGAAAAGTCTGTCAACTCAGGACACAAATTTTACTGTATTGTTTCTTCATGTTTGAAAGTGTCGAGCCATTCTTTAAAATTCCTTTCTCAAATGTGAAATCTTTTAGGGATCATGACATACAATGGCCTTGAGAGTTGCATTCTCAACAGCTACAATTACGACAATGAGAGCAGCACCAGCAGAACAGGTGGTTGTGTTACTGATTCCTTGGATGAAGATGACTCTATCTGTTCATCAAGCAAAGATGCCTTTGGATCATTTTCCTCTCAATGGCTAGTGAGCAAACGGGATGAGCATGGGCCCAATGAATGGGAAGAGGTCTCCAACAGCCCACAACATTTTTTTGTTAAGGAGAAACCGGAGAACACCGATCAATTTTCAGATGTGGAAAGCATGAAAGAGAAATTTGCAAAGCTATTATTGGGTGAAGATGTCACAGGAGGACACAAAGGCCTTGGCACCGCATTAGCATTGTCCAATGCTATCACAAATCTTGCAGGTATGAAAAATACTCTCTTAACCTGGATCTGTCTTTAATTAGCCTTGTTGGTAGGGCATAAAATGGGTTAAGAGTTTATCCGAAAGCTGAGTGATCTGAATCCAAATTTAGCGGGTTTGGACCCTTGGAGTAGATCCGAATAAAAATATGGGTTGATGTCCCTTGACCTGAGTCGGATACGGATTCTTCCCTATATCCCACCTAGATCCGAATGATATATTGCTTTGAAAATTATATTTTTATAATTTTCAAAATATCTTTTTTCTATTACTTTAATATAACATGAATTCTTATAAAACAAAAGAATTGTAATGGTAAAATTGAATAGTATATTAATTAGAAAAGACATATGACAACAAAAAAATAGTAATTGTTTAACGGCCTGAAATTATCAGACCCAACTGAACCAAATCAAGTAGTTCGGTTGGGTCGGATCCAGATTTAGTGAAGCAAAATGATGGACCCGGATGTAAAATTTGTCTCTGGATATGGATAGCTCATATCCGGCCCAAACCCAACCCATTTTAAGCCCTTCTCGTTTGCTGATGAGCTGCTACTTTTGTTTTGCAGCATCAATATTCGGAGAACTGTGGAAATTGGAACCTTTACCCAAGGAGAGGAAGAGCAGATGGAGAAGAGAAATGAGTTGGTTGCTTTCCCCTACCAACTACATGGTTGAGCTTGTTCCTGCCAAGCAAAATGGCGCCAATGGCCGGACCTTAGAGGTATATTTTCTTTTATTTTTGGTTGAAAACCTATAACACAATTGAAGTTTAAGTTCAATACATAATAGGATAATTTGATGTTTTGATTCAGATAATGACACCGAAAGCTCGTTCTGATATCCACATGAATCTTCCGGCGCTTCAAAAGTTAGACTCCATGCTTATTGTGGGTACACTCTTCGAGTTCTTCAAAATGAAGGAATAAATTTGTTGATTTAGTTCCCAACATTGTGTCTTAAGAGGCATTTTTTGGTTGTTTAGGAGACATTGGATTCAATGGTGAACACGGAGTTCTGGTACGCTGAAGGAGGCAGTAGAGCAGAAGGAAGAAGTCATAGTGCAAGGCAGAGCAAGAGGTGGTGGCTTCCATCTCCTCGAGTTCCGATGGCAGGGCTCTCTGTCTCTGGAAGGAAAAAACTGCTTTTTCAAGGGAAGGTTGTGCATCAAGTATTCAAGGCAGCCAAATCCATCAACAGCAATATCTTACTTGAAATGGCCATTCCAACTGTTATCAGGGATGCTCTCCCGAAGGCAAGCTAGCATTCTCCCCTTCATAATATCTCCCTTTTTTTTCTTTTTCTTTTTTTCTGAAGACTTGTAAAATTCTAGCAGTTTTTTAACTAAAGGAAGACCATTTTAGGGCTCAGAGGAAAGAAAATGCAAGAATATAGCATCCAGTTAACCATTTAATATGGTTCATATATAATGTTTGTTGGCATCCATTGTCAATGTCTGGGTTCTGCGTTCCTTGCCATTGAGACTTAGATACATTTAACTTGATTTGGACAAACTTCGAGTTCCCATTGACACGGATCTCTAGATTTCCGTGATGTGGATGATGGAGCAACTTATGTCATGCATATTCTTTCACATTACGTATAGATTATGTTGAATTATTAGAGATTTAAGCAATCGTTGATTAAAAGTTTCCTGAATTCCCACAGCTCAAGCGATCCGATGTCATGATGGATAACTATGCTCAAGCACTAATTACATATAGTTCATTTGTAACTCACGTTCTTCTTTTGATTTTGATTTTGACAGTGTGGCAAGGTGAACCTAGGTGAGGAACTGTACAGGATCTTGTCTGGGAAATCAAAATCTGCTGAGGAAATGTTGGCATCTCTTGATTTGAAAAGTGAACACACTGCTCTTCAGACCATGAACCGGGTGGAGACTGCCATGTTTGCTTGGAAACAAAGAATTTCTGAACAAGTTAATGGTAAATCACCAGTTCGAAATTCATGGTCCTTCGTTAGGGATTCCGTCTCTGAGCTAGACAAGACGGAGTTATTGTTGGAGAGAGCCGAGGTTCTTCTACAGTTGCTAAAAAGCAGATTTCCAAACCTTCCTCAAACCTTTCTTGATGTTACCAAAGTTCGATACAACAAGGTATACTTTCCATCATCACTCTTCATTCAATTGGGTATCTATCTTGTGTCGTTGATCTGAATCGTCTAATCAACTGAACCACCACCAATTTGATGATCAAATTTCTGTAGTTCAACAAATATTAAATTATGTTGATGATTTGATGGGTACACCTTCAATTTCTGTAGGACGTCGGGCATTCAATTCTAGAAGCCTATTCAAGGGTTGTTGGGAGTTTGGCATTCAGCATACTCTCAAGGATAAGAGATATCTTAGAAGAGGATGACTTGAGCAATCCAAACTCTCCCATTGCACCATGTTGCTTTTCTGGTATAAATCTTATTGGAATCTCTGAGACACAGACAAGAGGTGGTCATGTACGACACTCACTCATTGATCAGATGAACAAGGTAGACGGACTGTATTGTGATTCCAGTACGAGTAAAACTTCCGAGGTGGATTTCTCAGACAGTGAAGCCAAGACAAGCTCGGTGACTGCAACGCCTTGTAGGAGCCGAGTTTGGTGCATTGGCAAAGAGGCTTGTAGTAGTGTGTCCCCTACAGATTCTCCTTGATAAAGAATTGTAAATGACATTAAATATGCATAATGAGATTCTACAGTTTCATTTAGATTTTGCCTTCTATGTGGACATCCTTCACTGAGCTTCATTTAGCAATCCGAATGGTCTAAGGAGATCAACCATGCATGAAAAATGTGCTGGTTTGGGAATCAATTTCCGATTGTTCTCCATGGAATAAAAGAATTCCCGACCTTATTAATCAACTCTCTGTGAGCACAGGCAGTCAAGAGGCCTAGGAAAGTCACATGGTCTGGTTCAAATCCAGACTGAATCATAGAAGGATAGAGCTCAAGGGATTCTACATCCCACCCATGGGAAGTGTAGATGAAATTACTTGTACCCACCTCGAGATCTCCACTCTAGATCAAGATCTCATAGAACACACAATTTTTTATGTGATTCGGCAAAGGGTACATCCACAGGCTTGGGGAGGAATTCCGTTATAATCTAAATCCTTGTTACATAAGAATCCCCTTTGCGTGATGGGTTGGGTTATTTTGACAAAATCCTAAACATTTTGGATAAAGTTTTGTCTTATATGGCTAAAATGTTTTGGAATGGGCTAATTTTTTGTGAAGATGATCTCTATCGTGAGTAGATCATCCTTACAAAAAATCTGCCAATTCTGAAACTTCTAGCCTCACGAAAAGTGGTTACGAATTAACAGTAAAAAATTGATGGTTCACGATTCTTCAAGGTATAAATTAGGGTTAGAAATTCAGAATTGGCTGATTTTTTATGAGGATGATTTCATCATCACAAAAAATCAGCCTATTTCGAAACTTTTAACCCATATAAGACAAAATGTTTTGTCTAGGATTTTGTCAAAAGAACGCTACCCTTACATGATAGCCCCCAGACATCTCTCTCCCATATTCATCTTTTCCTCTCTTTTTATTTTTTATTTTTTCACAATGGCCTTTAGCCTTTTAAATAGGGGAAAAAAACCTAAATCTAGAAAATGGAACCCAATCCTCGTTAGATTAAAATTTTCATATTTCATCTTATCCTCATTAAGTAACATTGCTTAATTAGGAGTTTATCCTTTTTAAAGTCCTTTCTGATTTGATAACCTTCTAACATCGAAATCCTTCCAAAATTAGGGATTCAGGGTGATTTGTCATGACACATCGTTCGAGAGAAGATTACTCGACCTTATGTCTTTCGATACCAAACTCCTTGTATTTTGAACTCTTGTTTTGTCTTTCCTTCTACCCCAGAGCTCTAAACTTTGACCTAATTCCTTTTTGTTTCATCCTCAATCTACCCCTAGCTGTGACCTTACGCCTTTTCATTAAGCCATCCCTCTACCCAAAGTTCTTGACTTCCCCATATCTCTTAGGTCAGAATATCCTTAACAGGTCAAACCATGTGTATCCCTATGGGACATGTGTTACCATCACGAGACTTACAAATTTGACCCTCTGCGATGCCCCATCTCGAAAGTTTGGACGTAATCCAAGCTTCCGAGAACTTTCCCTTATTGGACCTGAAAGCCCTAATGAGCTCAAAACTATGAATGAGTCCCCACTGATGTTACTAACCTCCCATTCTTCCTCTTTTCCAGACATTACCAACTCTCCACCTTCCACCACTGAAAAGTGGCCAAGGACCTCTCCAAATCTCTAAGCTTGGAATGTTGAGTCCAAACTTTCAAGAGGGGACATTGTGGAGGATCAAATCTACAAGTCCCGAGATGGTGACACATATCCTACAGATATACACATGGTTCCAACTTGTTAAGGACATTCCGAGCTTAGAGATTTGAGATGGTTAACTTAGAGCTCGAGGTAGAGGGAGGACGAAACAAAAAGGCATAAGGTCAGGATTTAGAGCTCTTGGTGGTTAGCTTAGAGCTCGAGATAGAAGGATGAAACAATAACTTGGAGTACAAGGAGCACAATACCAGAAAATTTAAAGTCGGGGTAATCTTCTCTCAAACGGTATGTCATGGCAAATCACACCGAATTCCTGATTTTACAGAATTTGAACATGATTTTGAAAGGATTTCATTGTTAGAAGGTTATTAGTTCCAAAAGGATTCTAAAAAAGACAAACTACTAATTAAGCGAAATTACTTAATGATGATAAGATGAAATATGAAATTAGTCATCTAACAAGGATTAGATTTCTTTTTTTTAGATACTACAGGCCATTGTAAAATAGGAGGGGAAAAAAAAAAGAAGAATTCGGTAGAGACATGTAAAAGGGATCCTCTTGTAACAAGAATACAGATTATAATGGAATGACTCCCTGGACTCATGGATATAAGCACCTTTGCCGAACTACGTAAAAAATTTCTTGTGTTCTCTACTTTCTATCTTCTGTGGATTATTCTTATGGTTGGTCGATCTTGACGATCTTGATATGGCATAGAGATCTCCATGAGGGTTAAAAAAGTTGCATCTACAGTAAACTTGTGCCACAATCATGGCATTCCATGCTTCATATCTCAGTTTTTCATTCTAACAAACACCCATGAAGCTCCATTGATCAACCGTAGATATAGTCCCATCCCAAAACGGTATTGTAGGGGAAACACTGCAATATCAAAAAGAACAAAAAAAAGTCTAAAATAGCCAAATTGGAAATGCCGTAGTAACTATTAACATAATCTAATCTATAGGTATGGGTAGAAAATACGTATCTATCCATCCATCTACTATATGAAGCTACCATATCTGGGGAAAAAAGGAGAACGAAATCATAAAAAAGCAACTGTGAATGAATCATCGGTTATCCATTTAATTAATGAAGTAGACAAAACTGAAGTGTCTAAAGGAATGTTACTTTATGGTTCAGGCCCCTTCACAATCAAACTTAACAACACAATTAATATGGGGTAGTACAGCAACTTTGATTCTTCATTTTCAATGACTCTTTTAATAGATGAGAAATAGAGCTTTATCAATGCTTCGGACAGGATCCAGGACTGCATTTAGTATACATTAAGGTTGGCAATATCACCAGAGGATAAAAAATCTGCAAACAATTCAACAAAATGTGTATCCAAAACCTTAGTAATTCCAGCAATATAAGAAAACCTTGGTAAAATAAACTTATAAACATGTCTTTGCACCTGTTGGATGGCTCCAGTTCCTGAACTCCATTGACACTTCCATCCAACTGCAGGATTTACCTCAAAAAATATGTCAGACAACATGAATATCATTCTAAAGAAGATTACAAAACAGAAATTCGATATTAGCCAAGAGTTCGACTACAAAGTTGGCAGCAAATGGAAACATTTTTCCTCAGCTAATAGACCAAATACTCACAAAATGCCAAGAAGACAAGGATGCCATAATTTTAATCATATTTATGAAAGCACAATGGATTAACATGACCCAAAATAAAATTTCCAATGGATCAACATGATCCAAAAAAACTGATTTTCATAGTAGCTCAAGCCCACAAGGCAAACATGGAAATTTCCCTTACAAATTGTTGGCTAACCATGAATACACAGTCCTTCCTAGGAGGGGAACTGAGCTGATAGTACATATCAGGCAATCCTTCAATAATCCTTTCTTATATGGGACGTTGGTGGAATGGTGGTGATGGGATGTCCGGCCCTTCTTCCTACAACACAAGTTAAGGGTCAAGTTAAAATCGCACTGGAATGTTCTCTCCTCTAACCCAATAAACCTCCAAGAGTAATAAAGTTACTTGAGGCAAAGCTGTGTTTTAAGTTTCATATCTTGAAATTTTTCAGCCAAGACAGGAACAAAACATTCATGAATGTTTTAGGAATAATGTTTCAGATTGACTAGGAATGTTTCAGTCAAGACAGTCTTGGTTTTTCTGCAAGCCGAAACATTGACTCAAGACAAGATTTTAAACCTTGCCTATATCTCACATTCAAAAATTTTAAAAAAAGGGTAAACTCAATAATTATTGATCAAGTGGAATGATGTTGTAGAGTTAGTGTGTACCCCAAGATGAGCCATTGATGAACGAGCTATTATTGCCAGGAGAACGCGGGCCCAAAGGGTTACAGTTGGGAGGGAGGGGCTGAACGTTGGGATGATTCCACTCTCCGCCACGAACAAAAGTCGCTTGCCCATGGTTAGACCGCTGAACAGGTAGCTGCCCAAATCGGCTAGGAGAATTTTGTGAGAAATGGGGGGGCATGACATGTGAAGGCTTTGACATGGGACGGGTGTACCCAACATGCTTATCATAGGATGAAGATGAAGGGGGGCTGCCCACCTCTACATATGAATATGCTTGAGCTGGTCCACTTGTTCTGAAGTTTCAAGAGAATAATGAATGAACTTAAAATTAAACCTCCAAGACGAGAGAGTATTCCATAAAATTGTATTGTAGTATTTGAACAGAAATCCAAATACAGTAGATAGAGAATACATATCCAAATATCAAAATTTTCATAAGCAAATAATTTCCAAAGTTGCATGTAAAAAAATCATAATCGCCCACTCTAAGAATCCATGAGAAAACCATAATGAAGGTACTCAATGGAATGATGACTAACCTTTGGTTGAACAAATGTGAGCTTGTCGGGGGCTGGTAAAAGGCACGGTTTAACCTTCCAACACCAGCTGTTGGAACCGCAGAATCCAAAGCATGACTAAGGCGCATCCCATTGGTAAAGTGAGAGGATAAAGAGCCCATGTCAGAACCGTCCTCTTGCAAAAGAAGTTCATCGCTGGAAAAGGATTCATCAGTTTCCACATGAAATCAATTACAAAGTCAAGGTTGTCACAAATCAAAACGCTTACGCCAGTACAGCATGACCGAACCTAAGGGAAATTAAATGTTTACAATCCATACAGTTAGATACTATATAGGCATATATTATCTACAAAAAAAAATTGACCACCTTGCAAATATATTAAGGAGGGACGGCTATACACAACCTATATACAAGGATTGTAACCATACCTTTTTTTTTAATCGGTAAGATTGTAACCATGCTTCAACATGTGATTATTCATAATCCCGTCATATCTTAATGGATGGAAGGTAAGATGACAAAGGGACAATAAATTCATAATGCAATGATATGATTGTAAATAGTGAACTAAATCAATAAAAATCCAATTCAAATAATGAAAATCATAAATACTAAATTCACCTAAAATATGGAAAGAATTGTAACTTCAATCCCATGAGGCCTAGATGCTTGCCTAGGCTAATTGGAGAACCAAGGTTAGCGAATAAACAAAATACTAGTACATTGAACTTTACCAACAGAATTTGTTTTTTCCTGTTAGCTACACCAAAATTTGGTGTTCGACCAAAATGCCGGCCATGGTTGGTGCTTAAATCTTGATTACAAATACAACACTGATAACATTTCCTTGCTACAGCCAGTTACAAGGTTTCTAAATCTTAATTTCAACATCAATGTCGATACTGGAAAAATTAAAAAAAACAAAGCAGTCAACACCTCTAACACCTAGCCAGCCCCTGGGTGGGTAGCAAACACCAATCAGTTCTACAGCTTGATAAATACTTCTATTACTTGTCCTGTCTTCCTCCTCCAATCCACACCACCCAACAAAAACATTTTAGAATCATATTTAGTACATCATTATTTATGTCTAATCTTTAGTATCATTTAAGTAGCGTAGTTTTGGTATTTTGCATTTTATAACAAGTTAGTGAGAAGAAGATAATTGGAGCAAACTTTATAAGGAGTTTAAGGGGGTCTTCATTGAAGATTTTGTTGTGAGATGGGATAGGGTTTGTTCATTGTCGAGAGAGTAATTTGTTGTTCTTGTTTCGTTGTTGTTTGCCTTCCTTTTGTCTTGCTTCTTTTCTTCGTTTTGGGTTGGTCCTCCCGACCCCTCTCGTTTTCTTCTTTTAATAAAATTATCTTTATCGATAAAAAAAAGAATGGTGATATGAAGACCAAACAAGAAAGCACTTATCCATCCCCTTTAAAGACAAAGAAACCTAAAATCTCTGATTTTGTGTGGACCATTTTTGAAAGAAAAAAAAAATGCCACTCAGGTTTTGCCCTGCTTGAAGGCCCCCTTGTAGCCCAAAGCTTTTGAATAATTGATCAAAATAAATCTTGAAATTTTAGAACTTAGCCAAAATTTATACGATTTAGTTGATTTGGTCAAATTTTACAACAGCAACATTTCAAAACTCAATGAGATTGGTTCCATGTTAAGGGGTTCCACACGAATTGTAAACCTGACCCTTTATTCCTTGTCCAGATCTGGGACCAGCAATGAAAGCCTACTGCTAGAGTGTCATGTGACTGATGTGTACTAATCAAACTAAATGCAATTTTGTACCACTAAAGCGGAGAACTTCTCCTGGAGCTTTGAAGGCTTACCTATAATTGGGGTCCCAATCTCCGGGATCAGGCAGTGAACTGCTCTCAGGCTGGTCATAAGCAGTTTCTGAAGTCCAAGGGAATGGCATATTGGAGTTAAGTGCAAAGGCTCCCCCCGAGGTGTTTTGACTTACAGTAGATGAAAACCCTGATCGAATCCCTCCTCTTTTCTGTCTCCAGCTAGTAGGCACATTTGAACCGGATTGCACACTCCGAGGAGAACCACCATGTCCTTGAGAGTTCCCCTCAAGCTGACTACAGCTAGTACCTTCAGAGTGATATCCATGTCTTTGTGTAGAGGAAGCGTTCTCCTGTTGAGGTTGCATCGAGAAAGTTCCAGGTCCCGGATGTCCCAAACTTCTTCTTCGGTTATATTGGCTGACAGCGGCCACCTTTCCTAATGGTGATCCATGAACACCACTCCCTCGTGCTGGAGAAGTTGGGCCATATTTCCCAGGAGAGCCTGATGAAATCTGAATGTGGGACGTAGGAGGTGTAAACTGTGAAGGACTGACACCTAAGGACATTGGCCCAAAATTTGATGGACTGACACCAAGTCCATTTCCATGAGAGAATTGAGAAGTTCTTCGCCTAGCATCGGGACTAGCTCCGAGGATTGCTACACCACCATGTGTATGCATGTTCAAGCCAGATGGACCTACGGGTGAATAATATGCATACATGCAGCTATCATCTCCATAGCTTCCATAGCTGCTACCAAGCCCACCACCGTCTGTATAACTACCATAGCTTCCGAAGCTTCCATAACTACTGGCATGAGAGAAGGCAGCCATCTGAAAATGTGGACTGATCTGTGGAGGGCCTCTGTTCACGCTTGAAACCTACAAGGTTAAAAACAAAGTCCAAACCCTCATACCATATAAAAATCTACAGCTAAAATGCTATCAACAGAAATTTCGGGCGTGGTCTGGTATAATAAGACCCTAACAAAAATTATAGTCAAAAAAGTGACCTGAGGTGAGAGACCAGCAGCAAACCAGTGCCCTCCACCTGGGTGGTGGTCCACCTTCATATTTTGGGCAACAAGCTACAAAATACACACATAAAGTTAGGTAGAATCAGATGCTTGATTACCAAAACAAAGATCAAGCAAGACTGCACCATTCTAGAATCACTTGAACTTGTAACATAACTCAGCAAAAAAAAGGGTAAATTTGATATTAAATAACCATACTCAAAAAACTCGGGGTCCTTTTATTTATGCACAAAGTTGGAGAGGATGGAGATGGAGTGAGAGCAGGTGGTTTCAGGAAAGTCAGAAAGCAGGAGCAGCTCTGATAATCAAATGATATCAATATAGAGCTTTTCAATTTTTGTGCTTCTATTCACAAAAAATTGAAAATTGACTTCTTTAATAATTAAGCTAAGTCTATATATAAACAATGAACATAAATATTATTAATGGTGGATCTACTGCACTCAAGGTAGTGGCATCCAATGATTGGGTAGAGGCTTCTGAAACCAATTCAATATAGTTCCACCAAGTACACTTACCATGCGAGGGGTCTCTGGAACAGGAATATAAGGGCATGAAAAGGCTTCCCCCGTCACAAAAGGATGTTTAGAAGCCTGCAAGCAGAATAATTTAAACTATGATATCCAACACTTCGAACTAACGTTCATAGCAGCGGGAACTAACAGAGATGAGGCGAAAATTGATCACTAGAGTAAGTTGAACCACCTGTAAAGGGGACCACCGCTTCGCTGGATCAAACTCCATAAGTCCCCTCAAGAAATCAAGCATTGCTAATCGGGTTATCTTTTCTGTTTTGTCATTACCAGGATATGACAGACATTAACAATCATTTGAAATGATGGGCGAAACAAATCCATTCAGTGGGCAATGTACGCTTATATTTTAAGGGTAAGGGGAAAAAAACAAAGCAACTTACCTCTAGAGATTTCTTCCTCAGCTATATTTTTCCGATGAGGGTAGGTCGTAACAATGTCTTCCAGGTTCATGTGACGGTAATACTCTTTCCCTATTAATGGTTTCTTCAACTCCCTCTGGATAGAAACTCACAGCCAGAAAAGAAATGAGGATAAAAAAAACCACCAAACAACAGAAGAATTTATATATCAGAGTAATATCAAATAGAATGCCAAATTAAAGGGGACTTATCGGCCAAAGAAAGCATGATCAGAGCTTCAATATATGAAACAAAATGATCTTCGGTTTCTTTTCTTTTTAATGAACCTTTTCATAATGATCTAAATAATTAAAAGAACAAGAACACTTTTTTTTAATACGTTAAATTTATTAAAAAGAGGACAAGAAGTCCTCAAGGAATAAGAACAACAATTTAACTTACAGCTTCGTACTCCTCTTCAGTTAATGCTTGGTATATACTCCTTCCACCAGTGCAGGCTTCATCATTCTCCAAGCAATGGACATTCCCAATGAACTTAAAGAACTTGCTTGTGTTTTTTGCCTCCTTCAGCACATGATCAGGGGGTTGTCCTCTATACAATCAACAAAGCATACATCAAGCCATTAGACACCTTGTCCTTGGGAGTTCAACAGCTTACTGTATGGTACAGCAAAAAGAAGCAACTTTTTAAATTATCTATAAAATATACGAGATTTGCTCCAACAAGTACGGAAATGTTGCTAGAACCAAAAATTAAGTAATCTTCATCAAAATAAATCACTTATATGTTAATACTTCCCAATATAAGATTAAGCAAAATACTGAATAACACGATTTCATTATAGAAATCTACATAAAATCCAAAGCAGTGTATCATCATCTTTTCTTTGTTATTTTATTAATAACTGACTTCAAGGATGAAAAAAGTGATGCATGGTATCATAAGACCAAGTCAAGGAACTTTGTGAGAGGTTGGCAAATCTTAAACGGGGTTCTAATTGCAAAACAAGTGCATTGACTCAAGATTCAAAGCTAGAGAAAATGGTCTTGTGTGCAAAACCGATTTAAAAAAAGCTTATGATCATGTGAGCTGGAACTTTTTAAAATATATGTAGGGAAGAATGGGCTTTGGTTCCAGATGGATTGCTTGGGTTATGAGATGTGTTTATACCAAGCTTACAGCATTAGCACAGAAGAGGAAGAAGAAGAAAAATAATTGAAGACAGGAAAAGTATATCCCACACGAGTTTCTGCTCTTTTACCTCACACCTTGGCGTTTTGAGTATGCGTCACATAGAAGAGCGCCTTGAGGCATACCTCATGAATGCCCTTTGCAAACTATGCTGAGATCATTAGCACGACTAAAAATGACTATAATCTGGATGTTCGCAAACTTGACAGTATATAAGTCTCCTTACAGAAACGGTGTGAAGATGCTATTTGTTGGTTAAAGAAGATGAAAGCCAAAAGGCTTGATATGTTGTCTGTGGCAATTGCAACCTTCCTTTACTTTCCTTCTAAACCTTTTTTTTGTATTAAGTCTTTGCTAAATAATTTCACTTGTCAATGAAAACCAAATAAGGAGCATACATGCAGAAACACCACAAAGATGTCAAATCATTGGTTTATGATGTACTTACACAAGCATTGCATATTGCATAACCACCACCTAATGGATGTGAAAATCATTAGCTTCATTTTCTCTTCTTTCTCTATCACACCATTTTACCAATCACAAAAATAAAAGAAAGCTAATATCAAGTTATCAACTACTAGGAAGATGTTTTTCCCAGAACGAGTTTATAGAGTACATCAAGCACAGCAGGTTTTTAGCCCAAAATGATTTAAAAGTTCAAAATAGAATTGCTGATAAAACAGAACATACCCTAGTATTTTTATCATTCGCTTGAGGAGATCAAATTCAGATGCTCCTGGAAACAGTGGCATCCCTAAGTACAACTCGGCAACAATGCACCCAAAAGACCACATATCAATAGCAGTGGTGTATCTAGATAATGGATCAAGGGCCAAACTAAAACACCAACGAAAATAATAGAGACCATGAGTTCATGAAACCATACCCAAACAAAAGTATGAATCATGCAGATAACCTAACCATTATTCTTTAGCATTGATATATCAAAGAAAATTAGAAGCTCTGAGTTTTCATTAGGAATGCAAGTTGGGTGGGTTGAGTCGGGTTGGGTGTCAGCCTGAGCCCCCAAGCCGAGCTTCAAGCATTAAACCCCAAGCACAAAACAAAGAAAATAAAAGCCTGAAAAAGATGCGACGTTTGAACATTCCACCTAAACAAAACATGTAAGAAGTTCAAATGTCACACCCCACCATAAAAAGAGAAGCTATACTCGAAGAATAAAATTACATAATTCATCTATGAGGATACTGATAACCGAGAAGAACTTCTGGAGACCTGTAATAACGGCTCTGCAGCAGAAAAGGGGAAGCTAATCAAATACAAGTCAGCGAGCAGTTCTTGATGCATCCATTCCATATGCTTGTATGTTAATCCAATAATCATAATAATGATGAAAATTTAAGAACATATAAGCAATGAAAACCTGAATGTAAGAGTAAACAGTCCGATCCTCCATACAAGCTGATCCAAAATCAATAACTTTGATTTCTGCCGGCCTCTCACTGTCAATTCCAGGAAACTACAATTGAAGTTTAAAAGAACAGAATATATCCTACACAACTTAGTCTGAAGCAAACATAACAAGCAACTCACCTAGTGCAGAGAAGAATGTTTTCGGGCTTCAGATCACAATGAATGATACCAGCATCTTTCATTAGAACCAATGCACGCAAGATCTGAAGGAATGGAATACAATTAGAGAGTTGCTATTGGCACCCCAACTTTTACTTATTACACCCTAATTTCTTAAATTATTTATCACCCCCCAATTAAAGATTAGAACACACCATTCAAACATTACAAAGGATTGGTTCAAATTAGTTTCTCAACATTACAAAATATTATAACACTTGTTCAAACAATTTTTGTAATTGTTTACAATTATGATAAGGTTCATACAAAATCCTAAACCCAAAAAAAAAAAAAAAACATGAGAGAGCTTCTATTAGCACCCCAACTTTTATTTATTCTCAACCATTCACACATTTTCTTTATTTTTAACTGGGTGTAATAACTAAAAGTTGGGGTGTCAATAGCAGCTCCCAAAAATTAATTAAATAGCACAGGCTAAGAGAACACTGTTTAATAAGCATCAATGACCATCCCAAGTGGAAAATCAGATGTTCAAACCAACCTAAATTATGAGCAAAACTTACTTGTTTTGAGAACACTTGAACAATGCTCAACGATAACCCTCTAAAACAGTTCAACTTGATGAGCTCATACCTGAATGGTCAAAAATATGTCACTACTAGCAGGACAAGGTCCTAAAAGAAATTATTAAATGAAACCATGACATTATGTACTGTTTAATTAATAAAATGTACTCATTAGATCAATCTTTTAAAACTGAGAAAGCAACTTACAGATTTGTGTCAAGCAGTTCAAAGGAAATACACAGATGACGCTGGAATACAAAATAATCGAGGATACGGACTATGTGATGCTTATCCTCGGGATCAAACCTCATATTTAGCTGCAAAAAAATGAAAATAGTAATAAGTACACACAGGAATTCCCATATCCTCTATTATAAGTAAAAGGAATTTTTATTTTTTTTGGAAACCAAGGTATCTGGGCCTCTTAGAGCACCCAACAAATCCCCGGTGCACCAGTTAAGAATTTAATTACCATTGTCAGGATGGTGACCTCAACTAATGCCTGCTGGTAGTAAGCAGGTTGATTTTTAATGATCTTAACAGCAACAAAGCTGTTTGTTTCTGAAACCCAGCACTTGGCAACCTGTCCAAAAGTCCCGTGTCCAAGAACATCTTTGACAACATACCTGCCACATGTTAAAAAGCAACAAAGTCAGATGCTTGTCTAAGAGTGCCACATCAAATTAACGACATACTAAAATGGGAAATTGCTACTTTTAAATATATTAAAAAAATATATCTAGTATTTCTAGTGTATATTACCATAAACACAGATAACATAGTAACAGTGGTAATGTTATGTAATGGTATTATTTCTACGTTGTATTTCAAAATAACTGTTATTACAAAAACAAAATATTTTCAAATTTCAAAATCGAATAACAGTCCTTTTGGTGTTTAATAAAAATGAAGGCAGTTAATATTATTTATGTGTCCCCCCTCAATTATGTAACATGGTTACATTACTGATATAAGGGTTGTTGCAGTACTACTGAGATACTGTTATAACAGTCCCTTTAAACCTTGGGATTAACTACAACATTTTGAAGCACACTACAGACAAATGCCACCCTTTTGAGTTTTATGCCTGGATATACTGGAGGAAACCTTCTATATTCCATTGCTCACAAAAAATGTTTAAACATATAACATGGGATATGAAAAAAAAAAAGAGAGTTTTATGCCTGCAAACACTGGGGTAAACCTTGTATATTCCATTCCTCACAAAAATGTTTAAACATAAAAGATAGGATATGAAAAAACATTGCATATCTTCTATTAGGTTATCTTTTAAATTTTTAGTTGGGACAGGCCTTCTAATTGACCTTTAAAACTAGCTATAAAGCCATAAGCACATTAATAACCCCCAACAGCATAGTATTAAACTTCTACATATTTCCATAAAACATGTCCATTTCCACAATGCCCGACATGAGATATAACTGAAAATTTCTTCTTGAATACATTTTGGTGGAAATCATTATCCATTTCACAAAATATTTTTGGTGAATAGTGAACATTGAGGCAAATAAATTCAAATTTTAGATACCAAAATATTCCGATGAACTGATATATTATTTGTTGAACAATTATTCCGAAAATATTGAATTTTTTTTTATTTAAAAAAACTCATAAATTGCCTGTAGAAAGACATTGAAAATTACATATAATAATAAGTCAACAATAAAAAAGACACAAAATATTCAATTATTAATTAGATTTAGTTAGGTCACTCAATCATCTTATTACATGCATTATAAGCATGGTACTATGTTCATATAAGCAAGCCCATAGGATTAGAACCTGATGGTTAAAGTGGAAGTATTTTTAGAATGCAATGTGATCAATGCATACTAATAAAATTTAAAGAAATTTTTTTATATAAGACGGCAGTAAAACCAACTATACTTTATGAAATTGAATGTTGAGTGTTAAGATGCATCATGTTAAATTGAGGGTAGTAAAGATGAGAATGTTCAGAAGGATTAGTGGAATGACTAAGAAAGATATAATTAGAAATGAATACATAGGCGAAAATATGGGAGTAGCTCCAATGGGTAATAAACTAAGAGAAAGTCAATTGAGATGGTTTGCGTAAGTTCAACAAAGGCTGATGATAATAGCCCGTGTCGGAAGAAATATTCAAGTCGAAAGTAGAACATGGATTGAGATAGTGAAAGCGTATATGAACACTTCCAATAACAGAAGACGTGGCTCTAGAGAGAGGAATGGAGGAATAAGATTCGTTTAGACAATCCAAAGTATTTGGGATGAGGCTTTGACGACGATGATGATATAAGCATGCACGTACAATCCTCCCTGTTCCAACTAGTTGAATATATTTGCAATTAATTCAACACATAAGTAAAAAATAAAATGTAATAATGCGTTATAGTACGTAATTAGTTTGTTCATTAAGCAAGTGTTTTACATGTTAAGGCATAGGCGTATGTAGTTAATGTGACATTATTATTCTCATTTCCATGTAAAATATTACTGTCTTTCACTTTTTTGGCTCTCAAATACTTGTGCATATGTATGTTGGAAGATTGTTGATTCCAAACTTCATATGATTGTTTGTTGTATTTTTATAACTTATAAGCGTGTTTTAGTATTTGTTTTATCATTTCCTTCAGTTTCAATAAAAATTTCTCAATATTTCCGTCTTTACCACAACATTTCCATCATTTTTGTGAAAACTGCATTGACCTATAATAATTTTCCCAACAATAAATTGTTCCTATAAGACATTGTGCATTGGCTCGAGTGGTATGGAAGCACTCTTCGGAATTCCCTTGTGCTTCACGAAGACGGTTAAAGGTCTTTTTGAATCCTGGAAAACTTTGGGTTCTCCCTTCATGCGGGCTAGGAGATTGCTCTGATCTCTTCTTCAATTTTTTTTGTGCTGGGGTATTCGGAAACAGGAATCGTAGTGTGTTTGAAGGGAAAGGTGTCTTAGATGAGTTTAAAGAAGATGTCTTTGATGAGGATTTTATGGGGAGATGGGAGTGGGTTTGTAAATTTTCATGATTAGTCGAAAGTCTATCGTATGGGTGTCCTTGTATATTGTTATTGCTGGTCACCTTGACCACATCTAATATAATTAGCATTTACCTATAAAAAAATAATAAATTGTTCCTATAAATGTAAGGATATGTAGTTCGTTTCATCACTGTCGTGAAGATCAGAATGGAACAATTTATGTTGATAACACATAGTACCCAAGATTTCATGTGTGCTTGCACATTTTCATGCACATGTGGAATGTGTCTTCATATCATTTCTTATTACGTCAATCCCTCCATCATCTATCTAAGCCTTCATTCCTATTATACATTTGATTGCTGATGACAGAGTGATACATATGCACGTCTTTGTACACATATGTACATAAATTCACAGATTGATTTGAAATTTTGAATCATCACAACTAAGTAGTAAGACGTGTGGAGTGTTGTTCTCACGTCTTAGGTTCAAACCCCCCTCGAACCCCATACTTCTTAAGCTAACCAATAACCCTAAACCTATCAAAAAAAGGGGGGGAGGGGGGAACATGTTTAAGGAACATTGTTGTGGAAGGGGGAAATATTGAAACATTGGACATTGACCCCAGAATGCATAGGTTCTCGTATGGGCTAGTGTTACTGAATCGTGCAAGGAGTGGATATCTTCACTTGATCCAATGACTAAAATTTCTTTTCGCATTATGAGCAACTAAATCCCTCTCTCATCTTTGCAATAGACAGTTCCTTGACAAGATTAAAATACCAGTATCGTTATCCACTATTACAATGTAAGTTTTTTTTAAGAAGAAAGTGGGTTAGGGGTTAATACCTAGTAATGCAAAATAACTAAGATAAATAAATAAATATACACTGTGAAGATAAAACTTTTAAGTATCCATTTATGTGTTTCGAAACTGGTTTTAAACATCTTTCTGAGTTTCCTGATGGCCTGAGTTAGGCCTGATCAAAGACGCCTTGAACTAGTGAGGTATGACATGAAGCTCTACAAGTACTGGGCTTCAGCCATATTACAAGTATTTGGAATAGAAATGTCTTCTTTATCAAACTACTCATTTAATGGGAAATAAAGAACAATTTTACTGGTATGAAAAGAGGGATTTTTTTTTACTAAGAGGCACGTCAAAATACAAAAAGCACAAGAAAAACATAAGACCACAATCTTTAGCTACTAGTGAGAAAATCCACTTGTTTGTCAACTCCTAAAACATATGCTGTTAAGAGTTTAAAGTTTTCTGCACTAAAAACTTTATTTACATCCAAAAAATAGAATATAAGCCTCACTTCCATATTACAAAAATGATCTAAACATCCCCATGCTTTGTGTTGCCAAAGGAGCATCACCATTGGCCCTTCTACTGGTTTAATGGCGTATTTGGCCTTTATTACAATATTAGTGCAAGTGTAAATCTAATAGAATGGCCCTGAACAAGGATTAGAAAAGTATGTAGTCTGGTAAGGTGTTTAAATAAAAATCTTTTAGGAGTCAATACGGAGAATTGGATGTGATTTTTGCAAACACACACTGTAGAGTTTGAGAAGGATTTGCTAAACCTTTAAATCCCCTATTTCTTCCAAATTTTTTCTTGCTTTATAAAATTCACTGAGCCTAGAATTCATCGTTCTCTCTCTTTAAATACTAAAAGCTATTTTGTTTCAAGATGATGTGGCTCTCCCATGGTGCGTCTTGAACATGCACCGATTTAGAGAAAGAATTAAGATGTTGTCTCTCAAAATAGACTGATTTGAAAAGGGATCTTAAACCGATAAGATACCAGAAGATTATTGTGCAGGAAGTTGACTTTAAAAAGACCAGTTCTCATGGGAAACTTCACCCCAGTCACCAAGAAGATATACGTGCCGAAAACCAGGCCATTCCGACATTGCCACCCATATGAAAAGTTGATGTAAATTACTTGTTAAATTAGAAGTCCAGAATTTTTCAATCCCAAGGAAACTTTCCACTAGGGTTTGAGAATGTCAAATTGAATTGATTGTTTGTGACGATGGTCTCCACCATATGGAGAAGTTATTGGATCATTCACTGTGATATCCATGTGGACTATGCAACGAATGTACAAATAGGGAATAACCCATCCAAAAAAGGTACAAATAGTGAACAAATAAAAACTGCTCTGGGCTCTGTATATGTTTGTGCACGTGTGTTGAATTTACACCTAAATTTAGAGAAATTCTATTTCCACACCAAATTTTGCTAACAGCACCCCAATTCATATGCCACACCTATAAATAACTACACAGCCATCGACTCTAAAACCTAGAGGATTGTTTTTGGAAAATGCCCTTATATACCAACTTTTGCTAACAGCACCCCAATTCGTATGGCATAAATAACTACCACACCCATTGACTCTAAAACCTAGAGGATTGCTTTTTGGAAAATGCTCTTATCTTCAACATCAACCAAATAACTAAATGCTCTTGATTTTTCTCTCTAAAACCAGTCATTCAATTTTAAGATCTAGCTCATTTAACCTTCCTAACTCACAAACAAGATAGGATTTTTGCGAAGGGTTTTCATCAGGAGAATTAAATCGATCGTTGAAGACAAGGTTGAATCGGTTGAAGAACTTGAAGAAGATGGGTTTTCAGTAGAATAATCAAAGATTTTCTTCTAGAGGTTGAAGTCGATGAATTGAAGACGAAGTTGAATAAGTTTCAAAGCTTGAAGATGATGGATATTTCAGTAGAAAAATCAAGGGTTTACTTCAAAACGTTGAAGCCAATGGAGGGTAGACGAGCTTAAAGAGGTTGGAGATGATGAATTTTGGGGTGAAAAAATAAGGGGTTTTTAAATATTTGAATTGAACCATTTGAAAAGAAATTGATAAGTTTAATGATGTAGAGAAATTGGAGATCTTTGAGACTTTTATCTGAGGACCATTAATGGCAGATGTAGCACGGTGCCATTGGAATAATTTGTAATTCACATGGTATTAAAAATGATCCTTAAGTACTAATTTTTCACTCTAATCTACGGTGAAGGGAATTAGTGTTAAGAGAGAGAGAGAGAAATTCGTCAATTCAAGTTAGAAAAGACAAGGTCAAAGGGCAAGGGAGGAAGCCAACATTTTGTTTAATCTAGAGAGCATATAATATGATATACAGATATAATATTTATCTGCATATAACAAACAGAATATTTGTTTTTCAGTTAGGTTTAAGTATGCAACAGCAAGTTAAATCTTTTAAACAAAACAAAATAAAAATACATAGACCACAAGAAGTTAGGCTTCAATATTTCCCTCTTCATCAGATTTTCTAGAATACACAATTTTTTTAGTGCAAGAAGGGAAAAAGATTACTACAGTAACAGGGAAAGGGGTTAAAAAATGGAAATCTATAACTAACAAAAACAAACCTCCGTTGTGAGTCTAAATTGACCAAGACATAGTTCACAGATAAAATAAGATCCGAATTTGCATTATCACAGCCATCATTGAGCACTCCAACTGATGGGCTTGTAAGGTAACGCTTTGGATTCAATGCTTCAGAATACTTGAAATCTGGGTTACATGTTTGGTATGTATCAACTATGTCCTTGGTTAATTTCAAGACCAGCTGCAAAGGCAAAAACTGTCAGTCAGTACAGGGACATCCAATTAAAACAATTACAGATGACGTAATCTGAGTAATGTAGCATCACCTAATAAGAACACTAGAAGTAGATATAATGAGTTTTATTTTCCCTAAAATGTTACATGAAAATCTTGTATTACAAATAAATAAATGCAATAATTGGGGATAAAATTGCCAAAATGATTATCCAACCCTTACTAACTCACTAATGTGATCCATTACATTTGTAAGTCCCAAAAAGATTCCTTCTCAAAGCCGACGTTGAACAAATATTGGGATTTGAAAGAGAGAAACAACAGGAACGAGTGAGAGAGTTATAAAAAATAAAAATAAAAATACCACGCATTATGAAATAATAGAAAATCTGCTATCTTTTCTATCCGGGATCTGAAAAATTGAACCACCGTTCTGACTCTAGTTATATCAAATTTATTGGCTATTGATGCAAGAATATGGGAATGTCATGAATAGAAATACAGGATCATCCATACTTTACAAAATGGAGATCATGTGGATTCTTCAATCAAAGAATCATAGAGGACCGAGATCAAGGGTCAGGTCATCCATTCAAAAACAAAAGAAGGGGTAAGCTTATCATCCATTTCCACCATTTCCTCCAACCTTTGTCCTCTTAAACATTCTTCCTCTTAGTTAACCTTCTATGCAACCTTATTCTTCTTCATCCAACTTTTATTTCTATGATCTTCTAAGATTCAATAGAGGATCTTGCGAGATCCTCTATGAACACTTAGTAAGCTCGATGGAAAACCAAGAATGAACTCATAATTAAAGATTTTACAATAATAGAAGTTATGGAACTGAGGATGATTTCTAGCAGGTTTTACAACATGTGACCATTGTTGAATTGCCAAGAATCTCCAGTACGTTAAGTCGTAGACAGAAAGTTTCAGTGATGTTCTGTCTTCATTCTCATTTCTCACGTTGTTTAAATAGATCATTTTCAGACATAAAGAGTATAACTTCAATGTATTTAATCCAAAGTAAAATTTCATTTTCAAATCTTGAAACTTTGAACAACTCGACAACACTCTTGAAAAATCTTCATTAGATATCTCCACACCCTGAAATGTTAAATGTCTAATAGAATTGAAATCTACACGGATATAATTTATCATGCAAAATATAATTTTCATATATTGGGCGTTGAAATCGTTGAAATAAGTAAAGGGTAACTCCAAACTAAATTCATCTCCATTGCCATCGACAGAGAAATTCAAACATAACATTAATGATATTTTCCTTAACAGCTCAAATTATCCAATAAAATAATATCATGTCGGTATCGTTCTTCATCATATTTGAAATTAAGATGGAATGTATGAACCTTTGTTTTCTTATCACAAAGAAATAAATATCTAGTGATAAATTGAATTAATATTTTGTTCGATTCGAAAGAACAATGAAGATGATCATACTTATAGCACAATTTATTCATTTGTAGTGCTATTCACATGATCGCAAACATTTCGGGAACACATCTTACACTAACAGAAGGGCAAATATCAATTTTGAAAGAACTTATTATCAACCCCTCTAAGATATGAATCTATCCATAACGTACACAAAGAGTCACTTATCTATGAATAGAATCCAAATTCAGATTTTGCATACCACTTAAATGGATAGCCCAAACCCTCATCTTGACCAATTTGTAATTCCAAACCTCGATGACATAATTGTTAGCCTTAACTTTGATCGTAGTCATGGTTCATTCAAATCGAACCAGACATTCGTTCGATTTATCACTAAATATTTGTTTCTTTGCGATAAAAAGACAAAGGTCTAAACATTCAACAGTAATTTCGAATATGACAAAAAAAAAAATACCGACATGATATTTTTTGCTGGATAACATGGATTGTTAGTGAAAAGATTATTAAAGTGTGTTTGAATTTCTCTATCAATAACAATGAAGATTAACTTCGATTGGAGTTACCATTTACTTATTTCAACGATTGCAATGCATAATGTCTGAAAATTACATGTTACACGATAACCTATCCCTGGGCAAATTTCAATTCTATTAGAAATCTAACATTTCAAGTGTAGAGATAACCAATAAAGATTTTTCGAGAGTGCTATCAATTTGTTCAAAGCTTCAAGAATTGAAGATGGAATTTTATTTTGGATTAAATACATTGAAGTTACACTAATGTGGAATGCAACCGACGATGAAAATTACTACAATTTTATTTTGGCAGTAGCGAAATCTTCCCAGTCAAGGAGAATTGATGGGGACATCAAATTTTAAAGAGCGAATTTTAGTTTTTATCTAGATTTCTGTTTTAGGACTTTATTTTCATGTTTTTTTTGCCCATAGTCTTAGTATAATATTTAGAGGCAGTTTAGTAACGTTAGTTTGTCTTTTATTTAAGTTTATTAGGGTTTGAAAATTAGGAAAGAGAGTTATGAAAATTAGGTTGATTTATTTGGTATTTTAGTTTAACTAGGATTTTTAAATTTAGTTTCTTTATATAGATTGTTTTAGGGTTTTTTTTTTATTTTATGAATGAACAATGAAGATTTGATGAATAAAGAATGAGTTTCTTTAATGGAGTGAAGTGAGTTCTCTACCATTCTTGGTGTGATTCCAAAATTCTATCTTTCTATTCATTTTTTTTCTAATATTTTTTTTTCTCTCTTAACTTTCTTGATTCTTGATCCTTGATTTTTTATTCTTGAAACCCATTTTATTTTAACCCTTAATCATTACCCAATAAACCTTAACCTTTAATTCCTTCCTTACCCTATAAACCCTAACTATTAACCATTTTCATTGAGATTGTGGTCATACTTGCCCAAAATCTAAAATCAAATTTCATTTTCTTATCTCTCCTATTGTCGCCCAAGTCCTTAACCCAATCCCCAACCAGATTTTCCTAAATCCCCTATTTTGCATAAATCAAATTCCATTTTCTTATCTCCCCTCATCGTCCTGCATCATACACTCTTCAAGTCTGAAAAGGGTTCATCTAAACAACGTGAAAAATGAGGATGACGACATAATAACATCACTAGAACTTTTTGTCTGCAACTTAACACACTTGACGATTATTGACAACTCAAGGATCACCACACGTTGAAAAACTTTTGAAGACAATCTACAGCGCCATACTTTTCATTATTGTAAAATCTTTGAGTATGAGTTCGAAAGTCCCAATTCTCCATTAAACTTACTAAGAACTCCAAAAAGATCTTCCAATAACAAAAAATAATAATAAAAGTTAAATGAAGAGGAAGAAGGCTGAAAAAAAAATGTTTACGAAGAGGAAGAAAGTTGTAGAATAAGTTTATAAAAACGAAAGGTTGGATGAAATCCTGAAAGTAGAAATGGTGGCAGTGGAAGATGGATGGTATGCTTCCCCCTTCTTTTGTTTTCAGACGATGATCTAACCCTTGATCTCGGTCCTCTATAATAGACTTCCTAGATTGAAGATGAATCCGAGCAAGTAAGCATCTCATGTGGACTGTACTGGAAGCTAGAGCAAACACAATCAACTTCCTCTATGGCAAGAACGTGTGAAATCAGAAAATTTTAGTTTTTCACTTCTAAGCTAAAGATACCAGATTCTATCCAGTAGAGAAGTTTGCATTAGATGTGCCACCAGAGACGAGGGTAAGTTTTACAAATTAAAATCTGTCCACCTTGAGGAGAGGTAATATAGTATGATCTTGTCTAGTGATTATCACTAGAGTTTTTTGTATTTTTGGTTGTCTTTCTTTAACTTAACAAAACTGATTTTACCAAACACAAAAGAGTACATCTAAGAGCTCCAGACCACCATAATATAGTCATTTCATTTTAATTTTCAGGAAATTATGCTTGAAAGATAAAATGGTTAAGAATGTTCATGAGTTTCTAAAGGTTCTCTGAATTGCTTTCTTGCCTGAAAACTTTTTACTTAGAATAATATTTTTTTAAGGATTTTTTAGTAATGATATTTAGAGTTTAAAATTTTCCTCTAGTGGGTTTCATTGCTATGCTTCCGCAAAGTGTAATGAAATGCTTCATATGTGATAATGTGCAATTTATACATCTTTTTTTTTTTAACTTTCTTGATTGAAATTAAACTTCTCCTACGCCATTAAGCTACATCTTTGAAGTGTATACCCTACTCATTCTCTATGATTTTTGGAACATTGGTTCTCATCAAAAACAAATGAAAAGGGTGGCAAATATAAACTATGACTGTCCAAAGCCACAAAGAATACAATGATGAATGACATTATCATCAGCATCCTTAAAGCCGTTAGCAATCAAAGAAGGCAATAACTAGGGAGTGTTCTCTGATTTTTTATTTTATTATTATTATTATTATTTTTTTTTTTTTTTTTTTTTGGGGGGGGGGGGAGGGGGTCGATCTTGGGATTGGGTTTGTAACATATCCCTGGAGAAGTTGGTTGTGTTGTCGTGTGGTCGTGTTTGTTAACTCTTGTATCTCGTTCTTGTATTGGTCTTCTCAACCTCCTCTTCAATCAAGATTTGATTAAAAAAATTAAGTAATTTAAATTGAATCATATAAATTCTAAATTTTATCACTCAGTAATAGTAGTTACTGATACTTAACCATGGTTTCAGTTTTTCAATCCATAAAAAAAAATTGTCTATTTAGATCATCATCCATGCGTCCGTAATATATTAGAAAGATACCTTTTCTAGGGGGAAAGTGGCAAGTCAAGCACATCCTTTGTTCTACAATGAACTGAGGTTGAAACCAAATTGAATTATTTATAGTCTCGCAAATTCAATCAATAGAGCATAAATTCTAATTACCAAAATCAAACACAGCCCAACATCCAACAATCCCCAAATGTACATATTTGGACATTATCATAATTCAACGTTTATAAACAAGAAACTGTAACAAAAAACCAAAACCCAAATATACTCACCGGTCTTCTTACGATAATGCGCAAAGTACTGGATTTCTGGGCAGTTCCCGCGGCCACATGCGGCGGAGAATACTGACAGAAAGCTTGCAGCCTCGGATTCCATGGCGAATTCGATAAATTTTCAGCAACTTGAGGTTCTTCTTCCTTGCTAGTACTGGCTTCATCCATGACTCGGTAGAAATCAAGCTCGAATCCAAAAATCCCTATAAACCGACACCATCGCCATCGCGATCGCCAGTACCAACAATCTATCAAATAAAAGATTAAATAAAACCAAATAACCACAAACCGAAAGCTATTTCTCCTCAAATTCCACAATAATCTGATAAAGTTATCCAGCAGAATTCAATCCCATAATCAACTTTATTGAAGAAATCTGCCCCGATTCGATGAATCGTGGCTTGTATCAGGTAGAGATAAACTAGGGTTTTGATGGGGAAAATTTGAACTTCACTGAGAACATCAAAGCAAGTGATGATTGTGATCAAGAAGATGTGAAGATAGGCCTGAATTGAAATGGTATTATTTCCTCCGCCTCCGTCTTCTTCTCTTCCAAACAAGAGAGAGAAAGAGAGAGATTCTTGGCCAGCAGCTGCTTGTCGTATAAAATAAGTTTTGTTTTATATCTCCAACTTAACCATAATTAGATTATCTTTAACTGCGGTTCACTTAACTTTTTTTAGGTTTCTGTACACTCGGGAGTTGGATTGAAACTTGCAACCAGCCTCCTAGTTTTTTTTTTTAACTAGACTTTGATCCTATTTTCAATGCTATAGGTCAACCTGATTGGCTTTTCATTCACATATAGCTATTAATTCATTTGATATATTGGTCCTATGGTACTTCCTACATGTAAAAAAAAATTATCTAGAAGTTAAATGACATCAATATGGTATTAAAAATCATCCAAGACCAAGATGACTTGTTGTATCTCAAAATTGCAATCTTGGTATTGTTAGTGAATGAGACAACACATCATGATGGATAGTTCTCTTCTTCTTTTTCTTCATTATGATTTATAAACTTACAAACAAGAAATAATAAAATAAATAAATAAAAGTCAAGATAAAGATATGACTCATTCAAGTTATGGCTCATCCGAGTCATCTCAACATTGTTCGTGAACAAAACAAACAAAAACCATGGGCACAAATCAATATTTTCGTGTATGTGTGTGTCTAGTCATGAGCAAAAACTAATATGATAGAAACTAAGCATTAAGAGGATAGTTGGCCAAATATTCACAAAATGAATAATTCTCGATTTATTTAGATTTGATTCGCTCACATACATTTTTTTAAAGTATGTCATAGTTACAAATATAACTATTGTTAAATAATTATGAGTTCCGTAGAAACAAAATATACACAACGATTTAAATCCTTTATCATATAAAAAAAGAGAAATTCTAATGTTGAATACTTCATGAAAACATTAGCATCCTCCACACCTTTTATCTTTTAGAAATGTTAGACGTAAAACATTCTCTTATAAATTAATGTAAAGAATATACTATTGCCACACCATTATTGTATAATTGAAATCTAAATTAATAATCTACGTATCAATTATAAAATCACACAATAAGTGAAATTACGTGTATACATATGTGCATGGAATGACGTTAACTTCCAATGCTTAATGGGATGGTAACATTTTTCACAACATCGATTTTTAAAAATATTATTATTTTAATTTTTAGTAAAAATTTAAAATATTTTAATATTCTTTAATAAAAAAATTCAATGACATTTTTCATATATATATATATATATATTTTAAAATATATATTATATTTTTAAAATAATATTATAGGTCATTTTTTAATCAATTTATACCAATAATTCCGTTGTCCCTCACGTGGGTTGTGATTCCCCCTACCCTAGGCAATTGTTGATAGAAGTTGTAGGAGGGTATCTATGTTTCATCATCAAATAAGTGCAAGACTAAGAGGGCCCACACTCTCTTTCCTCCACGTGGTATCGACATGCATTCTCTCCCTTCAAAAGTGCTACGTCAACACTACTATTCTCTTTTTTCCATCAACGTTAACTCTTTCAAAAAGTTAAAGTTGTCAAATAGATCCAAAATAATCCGCCACGTGTCAAGAAAAGAAGCATGGAATCGATTAATGTAACACGACAACTAGATTAAAGGAGGATCTACACCCTTGTCAGAAATTAGGAACACGGCAAAATTCGATTCGTGAAAAATCTTTGTTCTATTCAATGTTAGATTGCAAAAATCTAATGTAAAATTCGGTCAAAAATTCGATAAATACAAAATATACAATATGTGTTTCATACGTGTATTATTCGCTTAATTTCAAGATTTTAAAAATAAAAAATTTGACCATATGATGATAATGATAATGAGGACATTAAGATTATTATTTTATTGATTTTTAAAAGAAAATCAAAATTAAAAGACAAATCATCAATTTGAAAAAATTAAGTTGTAATTTCAAATACATGTAGAAGGTCATGTCATTAACTTTTTTTACAGATAAAATGAACATTTATCACATAAAAATATGGATTATTCTAAAATTTTGAAGCATAACCACTTCAAAGTCAACTTGTGTTACGTATCACAACTTACAAATTTATACTTTGCAACATACAACAAGTTATAAGAGGGGGTGTATTTTTTTTTACTGAGTTTTATAAAAATTCTAAAAATTTGTAAAAAAATTGCATTTAATTTTTTTAACTTAAAATCCATGAATTATTCAAATAATACAATAATCTAGAGAATAATACTTTCATTGAAAAAAAGAAAGAAAAATTCATGAATTTTTTCAAAAATTAAACAGGAGATTACTAACAAGGATTTACATTCTATTTGACTTACTTGCTCTACATTCAAATTCATTTACGATGATTTTGGCATTGCTTCCCACTTTTTGGTAAATATTAGAAATAATCCAACCTTTTCAAATTGATAACAAATCTCTTGTCCTGACTTACTCTATTTTGATAAACTAACATAAATGGCCTAAATATCTTCATCTTCCACTCTAGAACAATAACAAAAACAAAAAACCTATATCTCCTAAAAAATAACTCATTCTCAAGTTGTTTAACCTATTCAACATCATCCCCACCAATGATTTTTTTTTTAATTGAGATTTATGTGAAATTGTCAAATAACAAAATTTTCGAAAAATGAATAAGAAGGTGCCATGTGACATCTTTTTAAAATGATAAAAGATCCACAAGCCAAATTGATATACTTTTAAACTTTTCAAGATAAATCCCCAAAGCTCGTAAAAGGGGTTGAGATTTATATAATAAAACAAAATGGTGGTCTCTAGACTATTTGTCGCCCATAAAAAGGGTTGAGATTTAATATCACTATGAATTTCAAGTAAAACGTCTGCACATCACATGCATTAAGTAAGTGAATGAACATCTTCACGGGTGGCCTTGAGGAAATATTGTTCATATTGGATATCGAACACACAAACTACAAATTCTCATTGCTTATTGAATTTATAATTGACATTGAGCCATCTCTTTGAGATTTTATTACCTTTCGTTTTCCCCCTCTTTCAATAATATCCCTTCAACTTTATTATATTTTTCTCTTCTACATGCTTCCAAAAAAATTATTTAACTTTATATATTATCTTTCTCTTTCTGCCCCGTTAATAACAAAATGATTCCCAATAGGGAAAAACTTTAATTTTCTCATAATTGTCATTTTTTTATTCATCTGATCTAAATCACAATGCTAGCATAATCCAATAGATATTCTTAAAATCGGATTGATAACTGATTGTCGATTCAATTCTAAAACATCACTGTTTTACAAGAGCTTTATTGTCACGTCAACTTTTACTAAGAACACCCCAAGATGTGTGCTAATTAATTTCATATGAATTGGAGTGCTTTTAGAAAAAGTTGGTGTGGCAATAGAATCACTCTCATAAAAATACAACCGAACTACGGTTAAAATAAAGTAACTTAAGGTTAAATCCTGATTCCTTCCTTCCCACTATTTCCTCTTCCCAAATAAATAGCTATCTCGCATAGAAAGAAATTCAAATTTTGAAATTTAGAAAGTGAAGATGGCATCGAGAGGAGGCATCAAGGGTTTCTACAAACAGAGGAAGAGTGGTGGCATCTCCAAGTCTAAGTCCAAAGCCACTCCTTCTTCATCCAAGAAAGCAAGTGATGGCTCTGATCTTGCACAACCGACGGCTCTGATCTCTCATGGGTCTCTTGATCTCGAAGGTCATCTTCCCCTCTCTCTCTCATGTGCATCATACGGCTGATTGTTAGGGTTATTTTTGCTACAGTTTGTACTTGCGAGGTCTAGGGTTTGTTGTTTTTCAGGGTTGTTTTCTTATAGATTGCAAGATTCAAAATCTGATTGAAATTTCTTAACTTTTTATTTATTATTATTATTTACAATTGAAGCACTTTTTTCCTCGTTTTTTAATATCAATCTTGACTTCAATCGAAGTGTGAAATCTTAAGTTCAATGTCAGGTTCTTCTCGTTTCCTTCGTAGATGAGACCGAGATGTCTCCGACGAGATAAACCATTCAACACGGTTTACAATTATTTATTTCTCTCTCTATATATTTATAAATGAAGGTGGTATGTAGAAATGCACGTGTATCCGAAGGATTTATTTGTTACTTAAAATATTAATCAAAAGGGTGATTTTGAATAAGGGCGCCCATGAACTATTGAAAACTTAAGTTTTACCATAATTAGAGCACCCTAACCCATGTCGACATGCCTCTAAAAGATTTTTTTTTTGCCTATGTCGACATGTTCATGTTGAAAAAAACAAAAACAAGGTGCTTTGATCAGCTGAGGTGCCCTGATCCTCAAAAAATTTGTTGGGTGCCGTAATTAATAATTGGGTTGCGTATAACATGGGCCTGAGTTTAAATGTTATAGTAGGGGCATTTTTGGAATCCCAATTTTGGTGTTGAACCACTTCTATCACGCCTTCTCTCATTATATATTATAAAACAAGGTAGATTAGAAGATGTTTAGCCATAAAATTGTATTTTGTTTAGATAATAAATATTTAATTTAAAAAAAAAATTAATTATTTTAATATACAAAATCCCGGTGACTTGACTGAGTTTGATTGACTTGTTCAAGATTTTCAAAATAGCATCTGAGTCATTTTGTTTATCCCGTAAGATGGTGTGAAGCCTGAGACACGGGCGGATTTACAGTGGGGGCACTTGCCCCCACAAGATTTTTCAGAGTCTATGGATTGGTGAGGCCATGGTGACAAATTTTAGTGGCGGATAAAAATTCTGCCTCTATTGCCCCACAATTTTATGTTTTTCACTCTTAATTGCCCCCACAACTATTTTTTTCATCTCGTTGGTGAATGATATTGAGATGACTCGGTCTCGGACAAGGTTTGAAACCATGACTCATACTTCTTTTGAATAATCTATCAATACCCATTACTGTCCAGTTCTTGCTAATGCAGAAGATTGCAACATTTTTGTGTGTGTAGCCCATTTTTTGTTTTCTGAGATGCTTCTTTTTTATGCTCAGTCAAAAGAGAATGCACAGTATCGTAGTGTTAGTTTAGTTTTTTGATGTTTTCAATCTTCTACTTGTGTTAGCATCACACCTTGAAATTTGAATTGTCATAAAATTAATTACAGGAGTTAATATCATGAAAGCTATGGATTTTGGTTCAATGGAGTGGACTTTTCTCCATTTAATTGTTATGTTAAATATCACTTTTGTTGGTTGGGGGCAAGCACAGTGCTTGGAATTTAAGGAACTGAATGGTCTTTGAAATATGACCACAATGTTGTATCATTTTCATATATTGTTCACACTATCGTTGCATTCATAGATTGTTCACACTATCATTGCATCTCGTTCACATTCATCTTCTTTCGCTCTTTTTGTTCAAATTATATCGTTGCTTCTTGTTGTTGTAGTTGTCGTTACTATTATTTTATAGAAATAACATTGCTTTGTTTTGGAAATATGGTCAAAAGTATTATTTTATATCGGCCTCGGGGTGATCAGGACACTTTGGAGATTTATATTGATTTTGTTTTTGTTTTGAGTTGGGTTGTCTCACCATCATTTCAACAAACAAGGACATTTAGAGACTTGGATTTTAAACCATGTTTGGGATGATGGTTAGCTATGAAAATCAAGTTTCCCATATTGTTTGAGATTTTATGTGATGTTTAGATGATCCATATTTTCTCCCTTAAATTATAATTATATACTACTGACACTGTAGGTGCATTCTGTATTCGTTGTTTTTTGAAATGTTGCAAATTCTTACACTCTTAACTGAAAATCAGTCTGATCAAATGAGATTAACATTTGATGGCTAGACAATTGAATTGGGCTGATGTTGTGGGATCTATGATTGGTGTTCTCTTGATGATACCTGCTAATTTGATTTTTGATTCCTGGTAGGTGATTATGATGAACACGAGAACATGCTGAGACAATTTGACATGAACATGGCATATGGGCCATGCATCGGGATGACTAGGTTGGATCGATGGAAGCGTGCGAATCAGTTAGGTTTGAACCCACCAAAACATGTGGAAGATCTTTTGAAGGGAAGTAAGGTTGGATTGGAAAGCTTATGGGATGGCCGTATTTAGAACTTATGTTGACAAATTAGCAAATTTGGTATGTTTTGTGTTCATGACATGTACAGTCACTAGCTGTACTGCGCTTTGTATTTGAACTCTTGGACCTACTTTATGGTTCAACGACACTTCTAAATGTATGGTTGTTTGCTACTTCCTACCTACTAATCTTGTTAATCCAATAATTGAACTTGGTTTACATTAAGTTTTTATTGAATTAGAACTTTTAATTGAGTTATTCTAAAATGCTCATGTCCTTGCTTGATGCAGTTGAATTAGTTTATAACTTTAATTTTCTCACTGACAAAGTTTAAAGTTTACATCTTAAGGCAATGCTTTGATTGGAAGAGAAATCGAGATGGTTTTGACCTAAACATTCCGAGACATTTTGATAGTCTAAAACATTGAATGTTTTTGAGTCAATGATTCGGTTAGGTCTCATAAAAAAATATCAGAATGTTTTGCTGAAACATCTCAAAGTAAAACAGAACTTTAAATCTTGCACACTAATATCAACAAGAAGCCAAAGTGGGTATCATATTTATCTAGTTTCAAAGATTGTCGTGTGTGGCTTTTCTAACTCAAATCTTTGGTAGCATTGTCGATTTACATCTAAAACATCATCATTTTGCATCAAAGTTCATCAACGTAAGGAATAAGAAGGGTGTGTTGCGTTTGATTAGGTGGAAAATGGGTGGGAAATTCATTTTTCATGTGTTTAATTGGATTTTTACATGGAGATGAATTTTCACCCTCATCCCAGATCTAGAAAAGGTTGGATTTCATTTTCTCTTCTCCTATACATGTACCTGTGGAAAAATGACATCCACCCCCAATTCTCACCTCCCTAATTAAAACCCTAACTCTAACAATAATCTTCTCCTTATTCATCTTCCCAACCACTATTACCACTGCCACCGATCATCCACCCTCTCTCTCTCTTCTTCTTCTTCTTCTTCCCCCGCTGCTCTGTTGTTGTTGTCTCCCCTGCTCCGCCTCCTTCCTCAGCTACTCTGTCGTCGTCGTCTTCGTTGCTCCACCTCCCTCTTCTACTTCACCCCTCTCTCTCTCCTCCACTTTCTCTTTGATTTTTTTTCCAGGTTTTTTTTAGATGTAATCAAATACCATCTTTTTATTTTTTTAGATTATAAATGCTCATGGGAAAATGAATTCCACAATTCAATTACACCTAGGTAAATGTCATCATAAAAAGAGTTAGTTTTAGCTTAATTGATCAATTGACATGAAACTTGATGGATTTAACTCAACTTAATAAGATTTTGAGGTGATTTGACCTCAATTTAATGGAATCTACTTGATGAGTCAAATTATCAACTCGATTAAGTTAACTTAAATTGAATCAAGTTGAATTAGAAACTTAACTGAATTATTGAATAATGTATAATATTTTTTATAGAGAAATATAATATATTTCATCTATTCTAAAATACAAAAGAATATTTTTTTGAGTCTTTTCTAAGAAAAATATTTTTCACCATTTTTTTTTGGAAATGTGTAGTGGATGGAATCTGGTTGAAGAGTAAGGTTTTGCGTAGGGGTGGCAATGGGTCGGGTCTTGTCGTGTTGAGGTAAGGGTATTATGAAAATTTACCAAACCCAAACTCAACCCATTTAAACTGTTTGAAAATATAAACTGTTTGAAAAAATTCTTATCTTTATTAGAAAAAATAAGTTACATTTCCACCACCGAAAATGAAATACCATAACTAAAAATAAAGTCACACAATCGTAAACTAAGTTCAATGGTAAAAATAACTTTCCTTTGATTTTTTTTTTCAAACTTCATAAAGTTTGTCCTTTACAACCATGCGGCATCAGATCATGTTTCGACTGCCATAAGGTGATGTGGTTAGAAAACTTTCCTTACTAACTTAGTAAGGAAAGTGTTTTTCATTATTATTATGTTTTGCTAAGAAAAGTGTATTTCATTATCACATAGACATAATAGCCCTACTTAGTAAGGGTCATTTTGCTTACAGGCATCACCATATTAGAAATCAAACACTACATGCCTCTGTATGTCAATAAAAAAAACATATTAAAAAAAATATAAATAAATAACTTAGTAAGTAATTTTTTTCTCTCCCAAACTAAAAGCTTAATCATTAATTATTTAAAAAATATCTTAAAACAACCTATATATTTTATAGAATTAAAAAAAATAAAATGTACTATAAAAAAGTTCAAGGAAATTTATGTAAAAAAATGGATAAATTAAAAAATTCTTAAATAATTATTGATATATTTAAAACTACGTGTTAATGACAAAATAGCTAAAATAATTAAACGTATAAAAATGGGTTAAGCAGGTTGTGCCTCTAATCCAAATCCAACCATTTAATAATCATGTTAGACTCGTTGACACTAATCATGACCTAAACCCAATTAGACTTGACTCAAACCCACTAATTTCATGTTGTTCACAAATAGTGTTAAGATTGCCACCTCTAGTTTTGAGCACCTGAAAAAGTCCAACTAAATAATGATTTTAACAATATTATATATTGTGTTAAGAGTCTTTGTTACTTCGAAATTAGAAATGAATTAGAAATAAATAAAAATTAATTTGAAAGAAATCCTACCATTAATAGGAAGTATCCCAATTTATTAAAAACGAAAACAGCACACTTGGTGGCTTTTTCAATCTATCTAAAGGATGGTTGGTTTTTGTGGAAGAGAGTCCAGTAATTTCATTACTAATCCTCTTACCATACAAGGGCTGTAACAACAATTGGATTTCCGGGTTATGGAAATTGGTAAAGAGTATCTTACTCTGGATTGTCACGGTGGAACCACTCCCTAAGGCCTAAAAGATGTGAAATCCTTTTAGATCTTCTTGTCCAAAAATCCTACTCTCAAAGATTATGTTGCGATGAGATATGGAGAAACTGGCCTTTGTAGAGCAGGAGATAAGAAGTGGACTACCGCGCCTACGACAACATCATATATTATAATGGGCAATTCTATGCTGTTGATTGCCTTAGAGAAGTTTTTGTTCGTGATATTACAGATCCTTCACCAAAAATAATTACAATCAGTCTCTCTCTCTCTAAGATTGTCAACCGAATACTCCCAACATATATGCATATATACATTTTTTGCTGATAGCAGGGTTTGCTCTTGTCTATTAAAACAACAAATCCTCTTCCCTCCTGAAAATTTTGGCCCCAAAATTGAAGATAATAGAGCAAGGCTATGATGCAGAGAGTGGGATAGGATTCATGGCACTCTGGATACGCTGAAATGCTGTCTTCACCCTCTCCTTAAGACTATCGTTTTCACTTTCAATGTCTCCATTCTGAACATCAAGATATGCTACATTCCCATCGACACTGATCACAAGCTTACCATGCTCATTGATTTTAACATCACCGAATAGCGAAACCAACAATGAGTGGAGCACTTTCTTAGTTGTCTTTCCATTTTCTTCCTCTGTTTCGACTGCCTCTATTGTTACTTTAGGCATTTCTCGGCTGATGTTCAAAACCAAAGCAACAATGGAGTCTGAAACCATGTCACTAATTGGGTCCGAAGCCCACGTTACGGAAATGTGCTTCTCTGACTCCTGTTTCACCGTAGCCCGTTCGTGCACCAACAATGTAGGGACTTCCAAGTCAACAACCGGGGGAGACTCTACACTCTCATAGATCTGTCTAAGCTGATGCTTTATCACAGTGAAGGCACCAGAATAAGGGATAGAAATCTTCTGAGTGATGTTTCCTGTTGATAGCTGTGAGAAGACGGGGAGATCATCGGGTGCCATTGTCTGATAAGTGAAACCTTTCTTCACCAACAAGCCACTAACTGTATTCCCAACTTCGGGGGTCTTTTCGGCAAGTCTTCCAACTGTTTTGGCCATTTTCTCAGAGTTGAAGTACATTTCAACAGATTGACAATTCTTTGGAGTGATAATATTGGTGTTCCCATCAGCAAACAAGGTGATGAGCTTCTGTTTAAGCCTCCCCATTTCATTGGCTGCTCCGTGAACAAGGATTATGTTAGGGGGCATTAGCTCTTTCAAGAACGAACTCGTTTGTGAATAATCGGCATGGGCTGAGAAGGAAATGTAATGGACTTGCATGTTGAGAGGGGCAGTGAGGCCATTCATGAGTGTGACTTCCTTAGGTTCGCTGATGATGGTCTTAGCCAACGTTCCTTCAACTATGTACCCGGGTAGGACACATGAGTTCTTCTTATCAGAACACCACTTATCGAATAGTTGACGTGATAGCCCACTCTGGAGCCCACCTGGACTTGCCATAACAACCGATGGGCCTACATCATCAAAATTCTCGATGCTCTTCAGTGGTGAAATGTGCTTGAAGTCAAAGGGGTTTGAGTTTGCAAACTGATTCCGGATCCTATCGTTCATGGCATTGATGTAGGTTTGGTAGACCGCCATACACCTCTTGGCGAGAGGGGATGCATAGTAGATTGGGAAGTTGTGGAGCTCAGGGTGGTTTGACCAATATTCATCGAGAATGAGGAGGAGCTCTTGTGCCCGTCCGAGGGCGTATGCTGGGATGAGGACACGACCCCCTTGAGAGATGGTTGAGTGGATAACATCGGTGAATCGTTTCTCTCGAACGAGCCGGGGCTGATGGATTTGGACACCATAGGTGGATTCAATTATGCAGATATCAGGGGAAAACTGTGGAGTCTCCGCAGCACGAAGGTGTCGGTCTTCTTCACGAGAGTAGTCTCCTGTGTAGAGCACACGAACTCCAGCAATGTCAACCATGAACATGGCAGCACCAAGCACATGACCTGCGGTGTAACACCAGAAGCGTATTCCATTCACTTCTAATGTTTGGTGGAAGTCAATAACCTGCATAGGATAAATCACATGCAGTCAATTGTTTGGAGACAATAGAATACGAGAGCTGCTATTGGCACCCCAACTTTTACTTATTACACCCCCTGTTAAAAATTTAAAAAAATTAAGTGAATAATTGAGACTAAGTAAAAGTTGGGGTGCCAATAGTCTCTATCTCTTACATCACCAATTAAAATTAAGTGAATAATTGAGAATAAGTACAAGTTGGTGTGCCAATAGCCTACCTCCCTCTCTTTGTTAGATTTCTATTTTTAAGGTTTAGGGTCTTATATGATCCAAATCCTAATTGTAAACAACTACTGAAATTGTTTGAATACGTATTACAATGTTTTGTAATCTTGATTAATAACTTGAGTCAAATCTTTGTAATGTTTGAATATTGTGTTTTAATCTTTCATAGGGGTGTAATAAATAGAGTTGGGGTGCCAATAGCAGATCTCTAGAATAATGTTAAAGGGAAAAAAGGGACTTCAGATGTTTAGAGAAGGTAATAAACACAAATTTTAAAACCACATCCCCACGACTTCAAGTTACATATGTTATATGGTGCAATCCAATATTTGGCAGAGAAAAATGGAAAGAGAGAACCATTAGCATCATACTTGACATGACTGGCCACCAGCCATGTAGAAAAATTTAATGTATGCTGCACTAGTTAACTTAAATGGATAATTGTGCAAGATATATTAATGACAATAGCAAGCACACACCTCGATTTTGTCCATGGACCGAAGAATGTCTTGCTCATCGTATAACATATCTTCGACTGAAACTTTGCTCACTTTTACATAATCAGATAAAAGCAACTTGTAGATGGCCTTTGTCGCATGAGTCATAAAAACACGGCCTTTGAAGGTTGTCTGACATGCATTATCCATACATCAGTTTATGGGGCAAGGTCACTACCAAAAACATTCATTGAATGAAGTTACAAACCTTCTCCAGAAAATATGGAAGTGATGCAGCATGATCCAGGTGAAAGCTGCACATAAACAGGAACTTTTTTGCGATGAATCTCATAAACCAAAACATTGAGAAATTTTTTTTTTGATCAGTAAAGATAATTTTATTGAAAAGAAAAACGAGGGGGGTCGAGGGGACCAACCCAATACAAGAAAATTCTTTTGAATTAACATAAATATATTAGAATTATATATATAGTATATAATTAGGATAAAACAACCTTTCATATTCAAAAAAAAAAAAAAAAAACACGAAAAATACTGGTTTTGAAAAGAGTGGAAGGGCACTGTTACATATTCATCAGTACCATGAGTGAAGCCTTCGATCGAGGTTCAATTAACATATATCAATATTAAGCTGGCCCATTAATAATTCAAAAAAGAAAGGAAAAAAAAAAATCAAAGAATGTTGATTGCCTAAGTAAGCAGGAGCGCACTGGAGTTTTCTATACAAGTTAAAAGCATGGTCCCCTATGCTAGTTAGCGCCTATCAGTAGGGCTACTACAAAGCCGAAGCATGCATGTGACTATCTATTTTTATTGTGGCTGGTCCACTGTGTTGGAAATGCAGCGTAGATGATTTGAAATGGAGCTATGGGTCCTCGTGTTAATTGGCGGTACAAGTAAGGTTCATCAACAAATTACGGGCAAAATACAAATCATGCAAGTTGGAAGAAAAGTGTTAAACAATAAGAGATCCATTTCACACATTTCTGTCCCCAAAATGTATCAGAGACATCCAGTCGGATACCCATGTGGGCACCACAAGCAGAGTTACAAATATTCGTAACAAACTCATATATGGAATTAGACATTCTTGTACATTGTTCTTAGTTTTCCTCATCATAGAGATCATTGTGACAAAAGTGTCAGTCATCAATTTTGACATTACTAATTATGTAAAAAAATTTATCCCTAAGGGCCAAATTAAGTGAAAAGACTAAAATATTTCCATAATATTAGGAATGCTAGGATGAACTGACTTTTGCGATATGGCCCTTATGCTGGGAAGCTCTAGCAAGCCCTAATTAACGAAAGTATGAATGTGGATTAGGGCACCAAAAGCACCTATGTGTTAGCGGTGCGGAGCCCATATCATTTTGGGCGTCATTCTCTATGGCTGACATCTGCGGTGGTCCACTCTGTGCTGGCTTTCACTCATCTCTTACCCTTAAGTGCTCCCCCCCCCCTCCCGCAAACACATGCTCACTCTATGGCAGCTTTCACGGCTAAGGTATCCTTTTAGCCCTCCCCACCCAGCACATGTCCACTCTGTGGCAACTTTTACTCCTATGGTACCCTTTTGTCCCCCCCCCCCCCCCTTTTTTCATTTTGGGCATCATTCTCTGTAATCGATATCCGCAGTGGTCCACTCTGTGATGGCTTTCACTCATCTGTTACCCTTATGTTGCCCCCCTCCTGCAAACACATGCTCACTCTATGGCAGCTTTCATTGCACTGGTATCCTTTGCTCCTCCCCACCCAACAGATGTCCACTTTGTGGCAAACTTTCACTCCTATTGTACCCTTCTTTTGCTCCCCTCCCCTCCAAACACATGTCCACTCTGTGGGGGTTTTCACTCTTATGGTGCCCTTCTTCCCCAACCAGGAAAAAAAAAAACATATATGTCCACTCTGCTTTCACTCCTATTACCCTTCTTTTGGCCCCCTCCCCTCCAAACACATGACCACTCTGTAGCGGCTTTCCGTCCTATGGAACCCTTCTTTTTATCCACAACCCCCCCCCCCCCCCCCCAACCAACCAAAAAATAATAACAACAACAATAATAAATAAATACATGCCCACTCTATGTTGGCTTTCACTCTGATACCCTTATTTTGCCCCCCCTCCCTCCAAGAAAAAAAAACACATACCCACTCCATAGTGGTTTTCAATCCTCTGGCACCCTTCTTTCACACCCACCTTCCCAAACCCACCCACTCACCCCCACAGATGCCCCGTTAGCCCTTTCCCCAGGTAGCTTCTTCTAAGAGAACTTGAGCCGTAGTGCTGGCAATAACACCGAGTTACAAACCCAACCAATACATCAAAATCACCTAAGTGTTAGTGATGCGGAAAGTTAAAACCCATAGGCCATATCTCTTGGGGGTTGCAACAAGTAAGCTCTTCAAAAACATGCTCCCAGTTAGAACATTTCACCATATAGACTATCCAACCCACAATGCTCTAAATTTCAATTGCAATAAACACACACATATACATTTATATATATATATGAATATGTAATTGATTAATATATGCAAAAGGGCACCAAATAAAAAATAATAATAATTAAAAAAAGAAAAGAAAAAAGAGAAGTAATGAGAGTTAAAAAAGACACATACTGGGTAACAAGAAGGACATCAATGGTTGATGGATCGATCTCATCGAAGTACGGCAACGCAGACATACCCGAGTATGCTGGGTGTATCCCACAATCAAACTATCAAACCCAATAATAATAATAATAAAACACAGCAAATTAAATATAAAAAATCCAGCATAAAACCCTAAACCCTAATAATTGAATTATTAAGGAAAGAAAGAGAAAACAGACCAAAACAGTTTTGGCTTTATAAGACATGTAGACGCAAGAGCGACCCACTTCATTGCCAGCCCCCAACGGTGTGATGATGAGCTGATCCCCAACTTCTCTTGTTATAGAAGAATCCCTTCTCTTCAGTGTCTGTGACGATAGCGCTTCTTCTCCTTTCGAACCCATCTCTCTCTCACACACACACACACACACACCCCCCTCAACAATGGTGATTGGTTAGTTGAACTGATAACCGAACCCTAACTAGATTTCAAGACGTTTCCTCCACCCAGGCTCTGCTCTCCAGCAGTGTTTTAAAATCCAATGATACGTATCGGAAGAGTCAAACCATTTAAATCGATTTTAAATGAGTCTGACTAGTCTTTACTAAGATGGGGTTGGCCATGCGGGGCCTCCAAGGGAGATTAATCTGTCACGCTTACGTGAGAGTGTTGATGGGATACTCCCTCGGTTAAATAATAAAAAATAAAAAAAATAAAATAAAATAAAATAAAAAAGATGGTAAGAAGGATGGCGCATCTTGTAGGATCCAAAAACATGAATTTTGAAAAGATAAAAAATTTAAAAAAAGAAGAAAATATTTTTCACCCTTGGATTTTAATTTTAAGTTTGATACTTATGTGAAAGTTCTATAGTCATTAATTATAAAAACCTTGAATCAAACACAAAAGAAATTGTTCTTTTTAAAAAAAAATTTAGAAGATACTTAAAGAGATGCGGTGTTATTGAATTGTTGATGTGGTAATCCATTTTAGTAAAATGACCCTAGTAAGGTTTAAAATCTTACTATGTTAATAAGAGAAGTGTTTTTCAAAATGCGAAACACTTCCTTCACTAGGGGTCATTTTTTTCAAATGCATTACGACATTAACAATCCAACACCATAAACTTTTAAGTTTCATAAAAAAACTTAAATAAAAAAAATTACATTGAATTTAATCCAAGGTTTTGAAAATGAATGACTATATTTTTTGTTATGGTGGATTGCTCGTACCATTCCACTTAGCACGTATATAATATTAAATAACTATCATTTTGATGGAAGGACATGTAGAGATTTGAAAACATGATTTGGGAGTAAACCCAGTCAATTTTGTGATCTCAACTAATCTTAGGTGGTGAAAATGGTTGATTATCGAACTTGCATATAATTGACAAACTTAAAATTGAAATTCAACTTGCATATAATTGTCAAACTTAAAATTGAAATTCAACGTTAAAAAATAACTTTTTAATTTTTTTTATTTAAAGTTTATAAAAAATTTTCATCTACAACCTTGAAGCATCATATCAAATTTTTGGATGCCACAAGGTGAGCCCAAGGATCCTTTGTAAGGATGAAATTCTAACTAAATTAGTAAGGTTTGTGGGACTCTTTTAAATTAGGAGTGTCAATGGTTACCCATTGAATAGGAACCGAAAACCCTGTTTCTAGATCCTTATTTTCACTGTCGGATTAGAGTTGAGTCTAAAGGAAATAGAACTAAATAGGAACTAGGACCGATAGATTCTACCTGATGAGTACCCGCGGGCACTTGGAGTCAATTTGTTTTACCCTTCTTTTCATGTTATAAATGGTCGAAGGTTTTCATATCTTCTAAAGTTAATCGATATTACACTCTTATTTTAAATGGTTTATTAATTAATTAATATATTTAAATAATTATTATTATTTTATACCAAGGGGCATTACTAGAGTTCCATTATAAATCTTGTTATCCATAGAGAACAAACATTTAAATCATTAAAGAATTAATAATATTATTAAAAGAAACAGTTAATCTGCTTAACTCTACCAAAATTTTTAAAAAACTTGATCTATATTTTAATAATATCATACAAGTAATTTAATATCTTGGACAAGCCAATGTGATAGACCATTAACATTTTTTAACTCGCCCTTTGCAATCACGACTGGGATGACTTGCACGAATCATGTGGATCTCCGTTCTTGATGGTCCTAGGATTCTTTAACTATGGCTAATAGTTAGGGCTGCAACTCAGGCGGGTTAGGGATCAATCCGAGCCCAACTAAAACTTGACAAACATCAACCCGTTCCTCGTGCCCAACCCAACCTTGGGTATGAAATGCTCGACCGAACCCAACCTAAGCGGTTTGTTCGGGTTAATTCATTCTCCATTAATACTAGATAATTTAGTTACGATAAGCGGGCTTATATCAAGGTAAGTGATATGTAAAAGAACTTAAAATTTATAATTATTTTTTCTAAAAATGTGTTTCAAAATTTACACACATAAAAATTATAAGAAAATTTAACGAAGAAGAAAATAATGATTAACTAAACAAATATTTGAAGTTGTAACATAATCATTTAATGGAAATATAAAATTACATAAAAAAAAAGAAGAGCAAAATACTGAAATACAAAATGTAAACAGGAAAAATCAATATATAATAAATGTTTTTTAATTATAACCATATTAAGTTCGGGTTTGAGCAAATCAATTGCCTGATGCCTTTGCCCAAATCCAACCTGATTTAAGTCATGATTTTTTTTTTGTTGCTCAAATTGGAGACCGAACCCAAGCTAACTATGCCTAGACTTGTCCAAGAACTAGTTCCGGGGAACATGCAACGCCCACACATTACACCCAATAGGTAAGTGACATGTGCCCTCACTGGTGGCCTTTGAGGAATTAATGCTCATACTAGATATCGAACTCACGATCTACTGACATTAACTGCTTATTAGTCCAAAATTGCCATTGAGCCAACCTCTCGGGGTTCGAATTGAATGTTTATAGATATTACATCAATCATGATATAAATGGGTTGACACTATCAGGACCTAAACCCAATTAGACTTGACACAAACCCACTAATTTCGTGTTGTTAGTGAATAGTGTTAAGATTGCCACCTCTAATTTTGAGCATTTGAAAAAATCCAACTAAATCATGATTTTAACAATATTATATATTGTGTTAAGAGTCTTCGTTAATTAGAGAGGAATAAAAAAAAAAATTAATTTGAAAGAAATCCTACCATTAATAGGAAGCTTTGCAACGTTATCAATATCCCAATTTCATTGGTTAGAGTTACCCGAGGCTCGTGGCAAACACTGCTGCGGATCCTCTGAAGGATGGCTGGTTTTTGTGGAAGAGAGTCAAGTAATTTCATTACTAAATCCTCTTACAATACAGGGGCTGTGACAACAATTCCAAACATATTTTGTAGAGCAGGAGATACTGCCCTTAGCCTAAAAGATGTGAAATCCTTTTACATCTTCTTGTCCAAAAATCCTACTCTTAATGATTATATTGCAATGGCAATATTCGGAGATATGGAGAAATTGGCCTTCTGTAGAGCAGGAGATAAGAAGTGGACTACCGCGCCTATGATGACATCATATATTATAATGGGCAATTCTATGCCGTCGATTGCCTTAGAGGAGTTTTTGTTTGTGATATTACAGATCCTTCTCCAAAAATAATTACAATCACTCTTTCTCTAAGATTGTCAGCCGAACGCTCCCCATATGTATATATACATTTTTCCATGGATTTCAAATTCCATGAAATTTGAATTTTCATTAAATCAAACACCCTAAAGGGAAAAAGCAGTTATAGGATATTTCCTCATTCTCATTAATATCAATGTGTAGCCATCAAAATTTTAATTGAGCCAAGGTCCAATTGAAACCTAAGATTTTGACAGGAGAAAAGGCATCAACAATGTGCACCAAATCTGTTATCATTTGATATCAAAGCATCGATTAGCAGATCAAGCATCAAGACTACCATTGATCTCTCCACCCTTGTACAGGATTCTTATATGGTTTTTCACATCTTTTTTCCTTTTTTTTTAAGTGACAGGAAGCTAAACAATGTAGTGATCACCACAAAATTTCAGAACAAGTCATAGAGGATGATAAAATATCAGATTCAGAAAGAGTTTTGTTTCTAAAGATAATTTCCTCAAGGGAAGTGTTTTTCACATCTTTTATCCTATTTTAAGTGCATTGAGGAAAGACAAAGTTTGCTCTCATTGCAATGACCAACCAACGGTGAAGACATCCAGTTTCATTCACAAACCTGTCAACAATTTCCTCAAAAGAAAAGCTAAGAACCTCTTTAAGCTCAAACATGAAAAAAATAAAACATTTTACTTTCAAAACACTACACTGGAGAAATGTGGGGACTTCAGCCCACTGGAAGAGCCTACAAAGCCGATTGCAGGGTTTGCTCTTATCTATTAAAACTACAAATCCTCTTCCCTCTTTCTGAAGATTTGGCCCAAAAATTGAAGATAATAGAGCAATGCTATGATGCAGAGAGTGGGATAGGCTTCATGGCACTCTGGATCCGCCGAAATGCTGTCTTCACCCTCTCCTTAAGACTATCGTTTTCACTTTCAACATCTCCATTCTGAACATCAAGATATGCTACATTCCCATCGACATTGATCACAAGCTTACCGTGCTCATTGATTTTAACATCACCGAATAGCGAAACCAACAATGAGTGGAGCACTTTCTCAGTCGTCTTTCCATTTTCTTCCTCTGTTTTGATTGTCTCTATTGTTACTTTAGGCATTTCTCGGCTGATGTTCAAAACCAAAGCAACAATGGAGTCTGAAACCATGTCACTAATTGGGTCCGAAGCCCACGTTACGGAAATGTGCTTCTCTGACTCCTGTTTCACCGTAACCCGTTCGTGCACCAACAATGTAGGGCCTTCCAAGTCACCAACAGGGGGAGACTCTACACTCTCGTAGATCTGTCTAAGCCGGTGTTTTATCACGGTGAAGGCACCAGAATAAGGGATAGAAATCCTCTGGGTGATGTTTCCTGTTGATAGCTGTGAGAAGACAGGGAGATCATCGGGTGTCATTATCTGATAAGTGAAACCTTTCTTCACCAACAAGCCACTAACTGTATTCCCAACTTCGGGGGTCTTTTCGGCAAGTCTTCCAACTGTTTTGGCCATTTTCTCAGAGTTGAAGTACATTTCAACAGATTGACAATTCTTTGGAGTGATAATTTTGGTGTTACCATCAGCAAACAAGGTGATGAGCTTCTGTTTAAGCCTCCCCATTTCATTGGCTTCTCCATGAACAAGGATTATGTTAGGAGGCATTAACTCTTTCAAGAACGAACTCGTTTGTGAATAATCGGCATGGGCCGAGAAGGAAATGTAATGGACTTGCATGTTGAGAGGGGCAGTGAGGCCATTCATGAGTGTGACTTCCTTCGGTTCGTTGATGATGGTCTTAGCCAACGTTCCTTCAACTACATACCCGGGTATGACACATGCGTTCTTCTTATCAGAACACCACATATCGAATAGTTGACGTGATAGCCCACTCTGGAGCCCACTTGGACTTGCCATAACAACCGATGGGCCTACATCATCAAAATTCTCGATGCTCTTCAGTGGTGAAATGTGCTTGAAGTCAAAGGGGTTTGAGTTTGCAAACTGATTCCTGATCCTATCGTTCATGGCATTGATGTAGGTTTGGTAGACCGCCATACACCTCTTGGCAAGAGGGGACGCATAGTAGATTGGGATGTTGTGGAGCTCAGGGTGGTTTGACCAATATTCATCGAGAATGAGGAGGAGCTCTTGTGCCCGTCCGAGGGCGAATGCTGGGATGAGGACACGACCCCCTTGAGAGATGGTTGAATGGATAACATCGGTGAAGCGTTTCTCTCGAACGAGCCGGGGCTGATGGATTTGGACACCATAGGTGGATTCAATAATGCAGATATCAGGGGAAAACTGTGGAGTCTCCGCAGCACGAAGGTGTCGGTCTTCTTCACGAGAGTAGTCTCCTGTGTAGAGCACACGAACTCCAGCAATGTCAACCATGAACATGGCAGCACCAAGTACATGACCTGCTGTGTAACACCAGAAGCGTATTCCATTCACTTCTAATGTTTGGTGGAAGTCAATAACCTGCATAGGGTAATTCACATGCAGTCAATTGTTTGGAGACAATAGAATACGAGAGCTGCTATTGGCACCACCAACTTTTACTTATTACACCCCCTGTTAAAAATTAAAAAAAAATTAAGTGAATAATTGAGACTAAGTAAAAGTTGGGGTGCCGATAGTCTCTATCTCTTACATCACCAATTAAAATTAAGTGAATAATTGAGAATAAGTACAAGTTGGTGTGCCAATAGCCTACCTCCCTCTCTTTGTTAGATTTCTATTTTTAAGGTTTAGGGTCTTATATGAACCAAATCCTAATAGTAAACAACTACTGAAATTGTTTGAATACGTGTTACAATGTTTTGTAATCTTGATTAATAACTTGAGTCAAATCTTTGTAATGTTTGAATATTGTGTTTTAATCTTTGATAGGGGTGTAATAAATAAAGTTGGGGTGCCAATAGCAGATCTCTAGAATAATGTTAAAGGGAAAAAAGGGACTTGCAGATGTTTAGAGAAGTTAATAAACACAAATTTTAAAACCACATCCTCACGACTTCAAGTTACATATGTTATATGGTGCAATCCAAAATTTGGTAGAGAAAATATGGAAAGAGAGATCCATTAGCATCATACTTGACATGACTGGCTACCAGCCATGTAGAAAAATTTAATGTATGCTGCACTACTTAACTTAAAAGGATAATTGTGCAAGATATATTAATAAAATTAGCAAGCACACACCTCAATTTTGTCCATGGACCGAAGAATGTCTTGTTCATCGTATAACATGTCTTCGACTGAAACTTTGCTCACTTTAACATAATCAGATAAAAGCAACTTGTAGATGGCCTTTGTTGCATGAGTCATAAAAACACGGCCTTTGAAGGTTGTCTGACATGCATTATCCATACATCAGTTTATGGGGCAAGGTCACTACACAAAACATTCATTGAATGAAGTTACAAACCTTCTCCAGAAAATATGGAAGTGATGCAGCATGATCCAGGTGAAAGCTGCACATAAACAGAATTTTTTTTGCAATGAATCTCATAAACCAAAACATTGAGAAATTCTTTTGAATTAACATAAATATATTGGAATTATATACATAGTATATGATTAGGATAAAACTACCTTTTCATATTCAAAAAAAGAAAAACAACGAAAAATTAGAAAAATACTGGTTTTGAAAAGAGTGGAAGGGCACTGTTACATATTCATCAGTTCCATGAGTGAAGCCTTCGATCGAGGTTCAATTAACATATATCAATATTAAGCTGGCCCATTAATAATTCAAAAAAGAAAAAGAAAAAAAAAATCAAAGAATGTTGATTGCCTAAGAAAGGAGTGCACTGGAGTTTTCTACACAAGTTAAAAGCATGGTCCCCTATGCTAGTTAGCGCCTATCAATGGGCTACTACAAAGCCGAAGCATGCATGTGATTATCTATTTTTATTGTGGCTGGTCCATTGTGTTGCAAATGCAGTGTAGATGGTTTGAAATGGAGCTATGGGTACTCGTATTTATTGGCGGTACAAGTAAGGTTCATCAACAAATTACGGGCAAAATACAAATGATGCATGTTGGAAGAAAATTATTTAACAATAAGAGATCCATTTCACACATTTCTGTCCCCAAAATGTATCAGAGACATCCAATACCCATGTGGGCTCCACAAGCAGAATTACAAATATTCATAGACAGACTCATATAAGGAATTAGACATTCTTGTACATTGTTCTTAGTTTTCCTCATCATAGAGATCATTGTGACAAAAGTGACAGTCATCAATTTTGACATTACTAATTATGTAAAAAAATTATCCTGAAGGGACAAATTAAGTGGAAAGACTAAAATATTTCCATAATGTTGAATGCCAGGATGAACTGACTTTTGTGATATGGCCCTTATGCTAGGAAACTCTGTCAAGCCCCAATTAACGAAAGTATGAATGCGGATTAGGGCACAAAAAGCACCTCTTGTCAGTGGTGCGGAGCCCATATCATTTTGGGCGTCATTCTCTGTGGCCAACATCCGTGGTGGTCCACTCTGTGATGGCTTTCACTCATCTATTACCCTTATGTTGCTCCCCCTCCCGCAAACACATGCTCACTCTATCGCAGCTTTCACTGCTCTAGTATCCTTTTGGCCCTCCCCACCCAACACATGTCCACTCTGTGGCAACTTTCACTCCTATGGTACCGTTCTTTTGCGCCCCCCCCCCCCCCCCTCATTCTCTGTAGTCGACATCCGCGGTGGTCCACTCTGTGATGGCTTTCACTCATCTGTTACCCTTATGTTGCCCCCCTCCCGCAAACACATGCTCACTCTATGGAAGCTTTCACTGCTCTGGCATCCTTTGCCCCTCCCCACCCAACAGATGTCCACTTTGTGGCGACTTGCACTCCTATGGTACCCTTCTTTTGCTCCCCTCCCCCCTCCAAACACATGTCCACTCTGTGGCGGTTTTCGCTCCTATGGTGCCCCCCCTCCAAAATAATAATAATAATAATACTAACAATAAATAAATAAATGCCCACTCTATGGCAGCTTTCACTCCTCTGGTACCCTTATTTTGCCCCCCTCCGTCCAAGAAAAAAAAAACATATCCACTCCGTGGTGGCTTTCAATCCTCTGGCACCCTTCTTTCACACCCACCTCCCCAAACCCACCCACTCACCCCCACAGATGCCCTGTTAGCCCTTTCCCCAGGTAGCTTCTTCTAAGAGAACTTGAGACGTAGTGCTGGCAATAACACCGAATTACAAACCCAACCAATACATCAAAATCACCTAAGTGTTAGTGATGCGGAAAGTTAGGTTACAACAAGTAAGCTCTTCAAAAACAAGCTCCCAATTAGAACATTTCACCATATAGACTATCCAACCCACAATGCTCTAAATTTCAATTGAAACACACAGATATACATTTACATATATGAATATGTAATTGATTAATATATACAAAAGGGCACCAAATAAAAAATAAAATAAAAAGAGAAGTAATGAGAGTTAAAAAAGACACATACTGGGTAACAAGAAGGACATCAATGGTTGATGGATCGATCTCATCGAAGTACGGCAACGCAGACATACCCGAGTATGCTGGGTGTATCCCACAATCGAACTATCAAACCCAATAATATAAAAAAAAACGCAAATTAAGTATAAAAAATCCAGCATAAAACCCTAGACCCTAATAATTGAATTATTAAGGAAGAAAGAGAAAACAGACCAAAACAGTTTTGGCTTTATAAGACATGTAGACGCAGGAGCGACCCACTTCATTGCCAGCCCCCAACGGTGTGATGATGAGCTGATCCCCAACTTCTCTTGTTATAGAAGAATCCCTTCTCTTCAGTGTCTGTGACGATAGCGCTTCTTCTCCTTTCGAACCCATTTCTCTCTCTCTCTCTCACACAAACACCCCTCGACAATGGTGATTGGTTAGTTGAACTGAGAACCGAACCCTAACTAGATTTCAAGACGTTTCCCCCACCTCCACTCCAGTCTCCAGTCTCCAGCAGTGTTGGTTTTAAAATCCAATGATACATACTGAACCATCTCGTATCGGACGAGTCAAACCATTTAAATCGATTTTTAATGAGTCCGGCTAGTCTTACCAAGTTAGTAAGGATTTCACCCTCACTAAGGGTCCTTGGGCTCATCTTGTGGGATCCAAAAACATGATCTGATGCTTCAAGGTTGTAGAGGACGAACTTCTATGAACTTTGAAAAGATACAAAATTCTAAAAAGAAGAAAATATTTTTCACCCTTGAATTTCAATTTTAAGTTTGATGTTATGTCGAAGTTCTATAGCCACTCTTTTTCAAAACCTTGAATCAAAAACAAAAGAAATTGTATTTTTTTTTCCAGTTTTTAGAAGATACTTAAAGGGATGCGGTGTTGGATTGTTGATGTGGTAATCCATTTTTGCATAACAACCCTCAGCAAGGCTTAAAATCTTATTGAGTTAGTAAGGAAAATGTTTCTCATTTTGCAAAACACTTCCCTTACATAATAAGATTTTAAGCCTTACTAAGGGTCATTTTTATCAAATGCATTACTACATCGGCAATCTAACATCATAACCCCTTACGTTTCATAAAAAAATTCAGATAAAAGAAATTAAAAAAAAAATCTTTTGAATTTGATCAAGGTTTTGAAAATGGATGACTATTTTTTTGTTATAGTAGGCTGTTCATATCATCCCACTCGGCACGTGTACAACATTAAGTAACTATCTTTTTAGTAGAGGGACATATAGAGATTTAAAATAATGATCTACAGAATAAATCCAATCTAACCTTGGTGGTGAAAATGGATGATTATCAAACTTCTATATAACTCTCAAACTTAAAATTGAAATTTAACATTGAAAAATAACTTAAATTTTTATTTTTTTGAATTCATAGAATTTTGTCCTCTACAATTCTAAAGCCTCATATCAAGTTTTTGAATGCCACTAGGTGAGCCCAAGGACCTTGGGTGAAATCCTACTAAATTAGTAAGGTTTGTGGGACTCTTTTAAATTAGGAGTGTCAATGGATACCCATTGAATCGAATTGAAAACCCTGTTTCTAGATCCTTATTTTCACTGTCCGATTAGAGTCAAGTCTAAAGGGAACAAAATTGAATAGGAATTAGGACCGATAGATTCTTATTATAACCATATTAAGTTCGGGTTGAGCAAATCGATTGCCTGATGCCTGATGCCTTTGCCCAAATCCAACCCTATTTGAGTCAGGTTTTTTTTTTGTTACTCGAACCAGAGATTGAACCCAAGCTAACTATGTTTAGACTTGACACAAGGTCGGGTTCAACCCAACAAGTTCAGGTTTAGTCTACCCAAGTTGCAGCCCTATTGGCTAGATATGGACTATTCTAGATCTATATATAAAAAATGAACTTTATTGATAATTTTTTGGATGATTATTACACAATACCTACTTGGATTTTCTTTTTTTGATAATTGGGAATGCTTCTAGACAGCGGACTGGATTCATATATGGGATTTGCCCAATCCATGGACCATGGTCTTGTCCAAAAACTAGTCCCGAGGCACAGGTAACGCCCACACATCACACCTATTAGGTAAGTGAGGTGCGCCCTCACGGGTGGCCTTTGAGGAGTTAATGCACATATTGGGTATTGAACTCACGACCTATAGGCATTATCCATTTATTGGTCTAAAATTGCCATTGAGCCAATCCCTCGGGGTTCGAATTGGATGTTTATAGATATTACATCAATCAAGATATAGAAAGTAGTCTCATGTAAAGATGTTAATTATTAATGATAGTGCTAAATATATCATTCTCTTCGGGGTTCGAATTGGATGTTTATAGATATTACATCAATCAAGATATAGAAAGTAGTCTCATGTAAAGATGTTAATTATTAATGATAGTGCTAAATATATCATTCTCTACCACAACCTCTCATCTGTGATAAAATAAATTGACATGACGATACAATGTATCTCATGTACTTAATGGTTAATACAACGCATCTTATTCTCTAAAATTGTATGGCCAAGGAGCTGAGTTTAAGTGACTAAGATCTCTTTCTCGCGCTGGCATGGCATATTGTTTTGGGTCGACTGAGCCAATAATACTTGCTCCTGCCCAAAACTTGATTAGTCTAGGCGTTAAAAATTGGCCTCATTGGTGATATCTAATAGTTGGATTTAAGCATATTCACTAGAGACCATGAGCCCATGGTGGATTTCAAGATTTCAAATGTACACATCTACGCGATTAGGGGGGACGGGGGTGGTTCATTGTGATACATTGGTCAGGGCATCAAGGTCATCGATAAGATAGTAACACTTGATTTGGTCCGTTAGAACTGTAATTAATGAATAATCCAAAAATAATATGTTCATTGATAGAACGAAGCAGAGAAGAAGATGTTGGATAAATGGAAAGATTAAAAATGAATGTATTCCTAAAAAGTATAGGAGTTAGTCCCAAAGATGATAAATTAAGGAAAGTTGATTGAGATAATTTAGGCATGTGCAACAAGAATATTTTTGGTAAAGTGTACTTCAAAGGTTCTAAAAGAGTGAGACAAAAGATTGAAAAAGGAAGTAGATTTGGTATTTAGAGAGAAAAAGAACAAACTTGAACATTTGACACAATTTTCGACGTAATATAATACAAGAATGGGATTCAATCATCGGGACCAAACTTTTTGTGATTATGCTTTATGTGATTTGATTTAATGATGCGATAAACTCCAAAAGACCATTGACACTACATACATAAATGAGGAAACACATGAAACTTGCTCGTAGCTAAGTTCCGTACTAACAACTGCAAAGCTTTAACACAAACATTTGGGCTCGGCTAAATGAATCTTATTGCTTTTGTAACGGAGAGTGAGTTTATATTTGCTTTCACTATTTCTATCATCTTTCTTTTGAGTTCAGATTTGCTTTTACATAGGAATTCTTCACAGTATTTGAATCATCGATTTTGCCGTTGTTTTAGTGCACTTCAATTCATGATCTTTGGTGCAAAATAAATCCTTGATTTACATATAAACCTAAATGATCCGTTTTGGAACATTGGGCACTAGATTGGAGAGTGGCAATTGATAATAATCAGAAATTTGTATATTCGAGTTCTCTATCATTTACACCATTAAACAACTGAGACTGAGAATAATCAGAGCTTAGTATATCCGGAGTTCTTGCTAATTCACACCATTGAACAAGTATGTTACCGTATAGATGATGAGAAAGTGGGCAGAGATGGTTTTGAACGAACGTCGATTACATCCCTAGTAAAAAAGAAAAAGAAAAAAAGATTCAAGTTAAAAGTCCTAAAGAGCGAGGAGAGAGTCAAAATAACTTGGATGGAGACAGTGAAAGCAGATATGAACTCAGAATAACATAAAACTTGACTGGAGAGAGTGGAATGGAGGAACAAAATTCATTTAGCCGACCCCAAGTCTTCGGGATTAGGCTTTGTTGTTTGTTGTTACAATTGCTTGCATGATCACTCAACCCTGTTTTTTTCCTTGGATGAAGTAAAAGATGCTCAACCAACAATTCATAAAATAATATAATTTTATTGCGAGAATAATAATCGACTACAATAATATGATTTTATTGCGAGAATAATAATCAAATACATAACAGTAATGCAGAGACACCCAGCACATTATTCTAGTGCCGTGGTGGCCTTTGCTTATTTTGACAACTTGATCAATCATTGGTTGCTTCTCACTTGACTTTCAATAATCATATAATTATGAATCATGAATAATAAATATTGACCAATATATAAGAATTAGCTATACTTCGGATTGTTGTTGTGGGCTGAGGAGACGATTGCGACAAGATTTGTTGCAAGGGTAAGGACAATCGATCCTCTGGAAGGGACTTCTGTCGTAAAACCAATCACCAACTGCCCTTGCAATTGCCTGCCATTTTTTTTTTAATATGGACGATTAAAATTAGAGTTGTGTAATCTAGCAAAAAATTTATGTAAAAAAGAAAATTAAAAGAAACGGAGTTACTTACTGTCTTGTTCAGTACGGGAGAGTCATCCGTTAACCATGTCTCCTGCGTCTCGGATTGACAGTGTTGGTAGCATGAGTCAATGAACATGCCTCTTGCAGGATAGCGCCCTAGTGCTGACAAGGCACTTAGAAACTCCAACCTGAAACCTGTTTAAGTCACATTGCATAATTTTTTTTAATATTTTTTGATCTGTAAATCATTGATTAAAATTTTTTCTAATCCTTAAACCTTTTTCCTTTAAAGGTTACATCAAGATTCGTGAGACGGAGAGTGAGGGATCTTCAGAGTAGTAACCTTGTATGGTTTTGATTTGATTGAGAGAACAGTTATTGATATCGAGTTTGCAGTCGTTCCAGTAGCCATGGGGATCATTAACACCCGGTGCCAAAATATTCTTTATCTGAAAAAAAAAAAAACATAAGGACTTCCAACTCAACAATTCTTACATTTTCTAATTCTATTGAAGTAAAAGGGAGAGAAACCCATTACTGAATTGGAAGAAATGTACAAAAAGATGTTTGAACTTATATGTTGTGTTATTTATAATGTGCAAGGTCTAAGAAAACTCAATGAAAAACCCTAGATAATGTTATGTATTTCATGTCGTGATCATTGATAAGGGGTTTTTGATTGGCAAATATTAATTTTATGGTGAAATAAGATGCAGGGAGGGTCCCAAAACCAGCTTTAAACAACTTAGAAGACTCGGTAGGAATTGGTCCAATCATACTTGTTTTGGAGGCAATCAATTAGACTTCATGTATTGTGAGTCAATTAAAGTGAGGGAGAAGCCGGTGGTTCTCAATCCAAAATAACCTACCCCGTGTCTCGAAACCCTTGTATAAGAATATATTGGAAATGAATATATTGATGCATTGGGCATCAAAGCTTATGCATATAATGTTGGAAATGCTTACCTGCCACGAATCATAGGCCGAATTCAATATAAATAGTGGAGTGCGAATCAGTTGCATCAAGTATTGTGGGAAAAAGCACTGCAATGTTCAGATGTGTTGGTAGGAAGGTAGAGACAGTGCTCAAGTATGGATTTAAACAATGAACCAAAATAATATTAGAATCAATGTACTTACCATACTTGGTTTGATTCTTGAAGTGCAAGCCGCAGGCAAATTCTTTGCCGATCCCTGTATAGGATGTATAATGTATAAGCAAGGTTATAAGAGCAAAGTAAGGTCACTTGTCACACAAAATGAATAAATAATGAACATACAAAATTCATAGATATATAATTTTAATTTATGTTTTTTAGAAAAAAAGAAAAGAAAAACATACATGCAATGTCACCACATCATTAAAGTAGGTTTGAATGTGTTGTCCTCCATAAACATCCTTCCTGTCAAACCGTAGCAAATGATGTTAGCTATCCAAATAACAAAAGTAAGTCCAATTTGATTTAAAAATGGTCCTAATTAAGAGCTTACACATTTATAAAATAACCAGCATCTGAGAGACATTTTACTTTGGTACCCATTGGTAAGAGAGCACGGAAGCTATCACAGTGGAGAATGGAGGCTAAACCACCAGCCGAACAACCAGAAAGAAGAGCCTGTTAAAAAAAAAAATTGGGTTATCAAACATAAGAATACAACTTAAAAAAAGAAAAGGAAAAGATGGATATTTGAAAGGCCCATACATTTTCAGCATTTTTCATCCCTTTTGCTAATAAGTCCTCGATAACAGCAAGCCAAATCCTTGCTCCTCTGAAGTGAAGATTGGTAATCTGATCAGATTCATAGATACCCATATAGAAAATCATAGTAAATATTCATAGGTTTTTAGTTTTATTCATGAAATTAAGCTATAATAGTGATGGGAAAATTTACCGGATTTACAGCCTCCACATCTCCGGTAAATGATCCTCCATCACAGTACCGTATCTTCACCCTATTCCAATCATGGAAGTCTGCATATTGAAGTGTAGTTTTAGCTGCCTTGCAGAACATAGATTTGAAAACCAAGAACAAGAGGATAACCAATACGTTACAAGTCTCACTCTCACCCGGGTTAAATCTTCCCTTGCTGCTAAGAATCCCAGAGAAAGCAAGTTGCTTCGCCATTTGCTTAGAGGAACCTAAACGACTATTCTTGCGTGCAAGACAATTTGTGACATTGTTGCACCATCCTCCTCCCTAAAAAGGGAAAACGAAAAAATGAAAGAAAAAGGGTCCATCAAGCAACACCTTATACCCGTTGGCCGTTAAATAAATAGATCGTAGAAACATCAAGAAACATTTTATGTGTAAATGTAAAGGTCTAGATCAGTAAATATGTTTTCAACATTCACAAGTGACCAAATAGTGTCACAATTCATAATTTTAGTACTTTTAATGGGGTAAACGGTTAAGGTGATTCAGTTGCTCAAAATGTTTACATGAATTTGTGCCATTAGTAGCTAAAATTGGGATTCGATACCGAAATTTTGATCCTTGGAGCTTTAAGACACTAAAGATGAAACAAAAGTTCTATAAATGGTTGTTTAACATTAAGTTTTGAAAATGATATATAGATGTGTTGGATGAAAACAACTGACCTCAAGATGAATCAACCAATTGTTAATCCCCGCGCCGAATCCTTTGTCAAGATGGTAAGCTGGTGGGCTCCCATCCAAGCAAACTGCACGAAATTTTGAATTTCAAACATAGAAAATAGTCAACTAAAAGTGACTAAGTATTGAGAAATCTAAATTGCAAACAGTTGTTGCATAGGTACGCGTAAATTTATTAACGAAAAACAAAGAATAAAGAACGATCCAATTTAGAGTACTAAAAGTTCTTACCAGCACCATGCGCTACGGCATTTTGAACATAAGTAATCCCCACATAGAATCCATCTACTTTCACCATTATCAATAAACAGACGAAGACATTTAACAATCCACATGATCTTGCATCGATCATTCTGTATTGAAAAATATTACCAAAACATAAGGATTATAATAAAAGATAGACATAGAGTTTATTGAATTGCTGATATATAATATAAAACATAAAAATATTAAACTCTTCCCTTGAATCAGACAGAGAAGCAAACACCAATTATCAGGAATAAAATAAATAATAAAAATAAAAAAAATAAAGGGAAAAAAGAAGAAAATTGAAATAATTTTCTTCTCACATTTACTCTGTTTTTGCCAACAATTTTGCAAGACCCATTTCTCATCATTCTATCATCAAGCACTTTTAAGTTTTTATTTAAAAAAAAAAAACCAAAATATAAAATAAAAATGAACTAACTGAAATTACCAAACAATCCAAATTCTCACATTTACCTTGTTTTGTAAATAAAAATAAAAATAAAAATTGCACGACCCACTTCTCATCATTCTATCTTTAAGGTTATAACTACTTTTCAACTAAAAAAATATAAATAATGTTTCTAACCCAAAAAAAAATAAAATGAAATAAAAAAAATTCCCAACTTTAGACACACAACTCACACCATCCTCTGTAATTGAAACCCAAGAAATCTATTTAAAAATACTAAAATTTTCATTAAAGAATATTATTTTAACACCCATACAAACATTTTCTTGAAAATACCACACCCCATTACATCCAAAATCCACATTAAAAAATTATTAACAGTTTAGAAAGAAAAAAAAAAAAAAAATCAGTATTTGTCCAGTAAAACCAGGCTATCATCCACTCTTCGCCTAAAAAAAAAACCCAACAGAATATTTCTTCAAATTTAGCCAAAAAATCAGAAAACTAAAAAAAAACTAATACACCCCTAAAACCAGACAACCCAATCTTTCTTCCAATAAAAAATGCCGATAGAACATAAACTCAAATCCAAAATTCCCAATTTTTAAATAACTTTTTGCCAATCTTCGCCCATAAAATAGAAAAAAACATTCAAAGAAAAATTGTCCCCATTAAGTTAAAATCATTTGTTCTACCTGAAAATATTGAGAACAAATAGATTCTCTATTCTCCGGTGAATCGTTTCAGTCAACTTCACTGACCGGAATCTGACACTATGCCAAGTTCGCTTGCCAGTTTTTCAAGACGGTCTGACCCACACTTACTAGCTGGGACAGTTGTCACCGACAGTTATGAGCAGAGAACAGAACCCAAGAGCGAACAAAAAACTCATTCGCTTCGGTTTCTTAGATCGAAAAACCGATTGATTTACTTCGATATTTAAACTAAAACAAAAAACCGTTTTTATTGCTGTCCGAAACGCTACAAACAAATTTTATCGTCTTTATTAATTTGTAATAATGAACATTAAAGTATTTTCCTTAATAAAATGTTGCATGGAAAGAATAAAGTCTGTCCTATTAATGATGATGATGAGCTGAGAAAATGACACGCGTTCAGCGGTGATTTGATTTGGTAGGATGAGCTGTATCCAGTGAAACGTATCTAGCAGATAGATTTTGAGTAAACCTAGCCTGACTAACTTAGTAAGATTTCATATCTTACCAAGGGTAGGAAGCGCACATATGGGCATCTAAAAACATGATTCGATGCCACATGTTTGTATGGGAAATTAATTTGATTTTTCTTTTTTTTCTTTAAAAAACTCATTATTTGTCATGGTTGAATTTTAATTTTATATTTTGGGGGTTCTTAGCCATCAAATTTCAACACTTTGATTCAATTAAAAGAAAAAAATTTGAGCTATTTGTTTTTAATCTGAGTTTTTCATGAAATCTAGAAGGTTGCTATATTGGATTGCTAATTTGATAAACCATGCATGCCCAATGACTCTTAGTAAGATGTTAAATCCTATTAAATTAGTAAGGAAAGTGTTTTTCAGATGTGTGAATCAAAAGTTACGTATATTTTCTTTTTTTATTAGGACGGAAAGATACTTAGGTGGTGTTTGATTCCACTTTTAAACTGCGCTTTTGGTGGGTTTAAAATACACTTTTACGCGCGTGATTACCATTTGTTACGAAAAATAGGTAAAATTTTGACTTTTTCAAACACGGTTTGGTCAAGCAAGTATTAGGCACTTTCAAAATATGCATTTGCGCGAGAAGCAGACATCATAAAAACGATTTATGTAAATTGACAAAAATATCCTTGAACAATTAATGAAAATATGTTGGGCATCCAATATCTTATATCTCCCTCCTCAATCAAACTTATTCCTCGTCTCTTTTTATCAAAACACTACTAGATCTGTTCTCATTCCATTCATACCTTAGATCAATGGCAACAACCATCGTCGTCAACTTCAATCAAGTGTTGAACTATATGTAAGATGCATCTCAACTGTATTGAAGAACCCTAATATATTTTTCGATTTGAACCATCATGTATGTTGATTTAAGCATTCTAACTGTGGATTTTTCTTCAAAAATTGATAGATTGTATTTCCCATTAGATTCATGTCTTGGATCGACTACAACAACTAATGTCAACTTCGATCAATTGTTGAACTACAAGTTTGTTCTTCTTCAATGGTTTCTTGTCTATGAAATTTGAAATCTGGTGGTGGTTTCTTGTGTAAGAAATCTAAAATCTGAAATTTATTGGTTTATTTTAGTTATGTTCTTCTTCAATAGTTTCTTATGTATGAAATATGAAATTTATTAGTTTATTTTAGTTTAATTGATGAAAAAATCTAAAATTTGGTGGTTGATTATAGTTTGATTGACGAAAAAATCTAAGAATTTTAGTTTGATTAATGAAAAAAATTTGAAAATTTTAACTTGATTGATAAAAAAAAAAAATTGAAATTTGGTGGTTTATTTTAGTTTGAGTTATGGAAAAATCTGAAATTTGTTGGTACTCTTATCAAAAACTAAAATGAACCACCAATATTTGGTTTAATGTGTATTAATCTTGGTTTGATGATGAAAGAATCTGAAATTTGTTGACCTACTTATCAAACACCGAAATGAACCACTAATATTTGGTTTAATGTGTATTAATTTTGGTTCGATTGATGATTTTTTTAGAAATCTTGTGGTTTATTTAGTTTACAAACATAAATGAAATTTGGTGATTTATTTTGGTTTGATTGATGAAAAAATATGAAATTTGTTGGTTAATTTCCTTAAATATAAATGATCTCAATCTATTTTCATGTAATTGATTCTAAAATAAAATTTAATGAGGTTTTTTAGAGTTATTTTGTACCTTTGTTAGATGGAGGATAACACTTCAAAGGATGTGAAAGTAGATTGGACACTCAAACAACTTAAAATTTTGATCGAGATATGCTATGAATTAGTTAAGAAAAGAAGAAGACCATATAAAGTTCTTCACAAGATTGCCAATGGAATCCTAATGAGGGACTTCGAAAAAAAAATTGGTGTTTACTATGATAGAGGACAAATGAAGAACAAATGGGATAGATAAAAAGGCATTTAGGGATATTGGAATAAGATTTGCTCGAATATTGGCGTGGCTTATAATCCCAACATCAGCACATTAGATACAACTGAGTGATAGGATGGGTGGTTAGCGGTATACAATGTTAGTTTTTGTTAAGAATTTTGTGTCTTTACGTTTAAATGATGTCAGAATATAAATGAGATATTATGTAGATGTGTTATGTATATTATATATTATGTAGATGTTGGATTGTGTATTATGCAAGTATTTTCTTTATCAATAAAATTTTATATGTTCATTTTTAAGAGGAGATGCTGTCGAAATTTCGATAGAATTATAAAATTTATAAATTTATTTAAATTAAAATAATTATTTTTATAATTTTTAATATATATTTATTATATTTATATATATTTATTAGGATATTTTGGTCATTGTTTATGCATTTTGAGTGCATTATCAGCATTAAAGGTATTCTGATCATTTTATCATAATACAGTAGAATCCAGTAGTTATATCAAAAAATAATTGCCAAATTTTGGTAAACAACACAATACTTTTACAAGACTCTATCAAACAAACTTTTCAGTGTTCCAATTTTTTATAGTTGTTTCTAACAATTGTTTTTAGTCGTAAAATTTGATAGCAAAAGTTGATAGCGTTATCAAAGAACTTTCCTAAAATGATAATGTGATACACCATATCATTCATATATGGATATTTTAGACAAGATTACACTAAATAGATTAGATTAGGTTTCTTGAAGATCATTTTAATTTATTTAAGAATATTTTGTGTTTATCTATATAAATCTCATTAAGTTTCATTTAATTGAAACAAATAAATCCTATTTCTCATTATTTTATAAAAAGCAAAATGGTGAAGAAATTCATACCTAAACTTAAATTCAAATGTAATCTCAATCTAAATCGTGCAGTTGTATCCTACCTTAGTAAAGAGTTGGATTCCATTCACTTAAGAAATAACACACAATCCTAATTGTGTAAATGTGAAATCCATTATATCTGAATTTTATATTTATATGATAAAACACAATGGTGGATCCTATCATTGTCATAATAACAGAGGATAAACGTCATATTCAACTACAATTTGTGGCTCCACAAATCTCACTTTATTACTTTCCTCCTTCCCCTACAACTAGGGCTCCAACTTGGGTGAGCCTGGCTCGAGTTATGTAGAAAATGAGTTGAGCTTGGGTTGGAATATTTAAACCCGACCTCGAACCCAAACCTGATGATATATATTAATATATAAATAATTTTATATCAGTTATAGATTTTTTATTTAATTATTTTTATTCTATGTAGGCTTTGGTGTAGTATAGGGACGTACAAATTATCATTACTCGAAAATTGAATCAAAATCCATTTGGGTCGAATTGAAATCAAATTATTTCTGGGTTCAATTTCCACCCTTGGAAATCGGATCAAACCCAAACCAAGCTGAGAGCTAGAATTGAAATCAAACCGATTAAAACCTAAACACCCCCCCCCCCCTTCTATCTATATAATTATACAAATGGCAACAAAGTATCTATTTTACAATAGTAAATGGTTACCAATCAAAAGAAAGTTTCTTTCTATATATATGATTTGTACAAGGAACTATTTATTGTAATAAATAGTTACAAAATAGCAAACAAAATGTTTTTTATTTTATACTTTATACATACAATAGGCAATTGAAAAAAAATTCTATCTTTATATTTTGTATTATATACAAGTGGCAATAACAAAATAACTATTTTATGGTAATAATATATTTTAAAATATGAGTTATTGAAAATCATATATATATAATGTTTTATTAAAAAATTCAAAATTTTTAAAAAAAATTGATTTACCCGAAATTGAAATTGGACCCGAAAAAATCAATTTGGTTTTGGGTCTTGTCTTTGGAACAAAACCCGAACCCGAAATTTTCGGTTCGGTTCTACCTGAATGTACATCCCTAGTTTAGTATGAATTGTCTAAATATTTTCTCAATGATGGTTTTGAAGGTTGTATGCGATTTTATTTACTAGTTGTTTTCTTTTTGAAGTTGTATTCTTTTAAAATATAAAATTTATTTGTTAATCAAAATGAAATTGGGGTTATTCATCGAGCCCAACCCGACCAAATCCTCCAAATTACCTAATGCAGGCTAACCCGAACTCAACCCGATTTTAGAAGATCACGCTTGGGTTAGTGAGCTTTGGCCTGATGGTGGGGTTGAGTTACTATCTTTCCTTTTTTTACCCCTTAAATAGAAAGAGAATGTCTGTGTTGTAGGCACGGGCAAACTCTAGTATATATATGTTCATATTATACACCCCATTGTTACTTATCTAAAAAATAAGCTCCGATAGTTGAATTTTACGTGCACACACATAATCACTATTGTATGTTACTTCTTGAGTTATTATTTGTGAGTAAATGAAATCAATCTATAAAGAAAAAAATCTCATCTTCAACAAAGAAAAAACTATTTATCCCAAACATTTCTGTAGACACCCTAACTATTGAAATTCAATAGACAAGAATCCTTACCCAACAAATTTAATTGAACCTCAGAAATTCTATTGACTACCCCATAGTTTGAATCAATCGAGTTATTTTTCTCATTCAATTTTTTTGCTTGATTGTTCCAAATTAATTGAAAAGATACACAGAATATTAGTAAAGGAGTTTGAGCTTCCAAAGAACAAGTGTGACTTCCTTTTTTTTCATTGGAAAATAAAAATATTGGCTAGTAGGCCAATTTTTATTTGTTAAATAATAGTGGGTGGTAGGTACACTACATCATATTGCGTTTTTTGCGACGTCACAATTGCGCTAAAAACGATTGATGAAGACTATCGTTAATTGTGACAGTTTTTGACTATCGTTTAATCATCGTTTCAACCAACTAACGGTAACAAGTAAAAGTTGGGGCGCCAATAACCACTCTAAAAAAAAATTCCTCTCAGACAGAAGCTCGATCTCCGCCATTGTCGAGCTTCTTCTCTCTTCTCTCATTCACACTCTCTCTACTCATCTTTGTCTCTCCTCCTACCCTCTACTCGTCTCTGCAAATGAATAACACATTAACATTGTTTTTTTATAATTAATTTTAAAAAATTAAATAGATAGTTTAGATAAGGTGTTGTGTTACTTTAGGTAAAACAATGATATTTTTGTCATTTAAAAATTTAATTAAAATGAATTTATATGCAATGTTGATAATAAAGTAACAAAAGGTTATTTTTATAATTTAAAAAAATTAACTAACGACAACAAAACTCACCCTTCTTTCATTTCGTTGGTAAAGATTTAAAAAAATATGTATATGAATTATTACTTGTAAAATAAGCAATAGTTAGATTATGCAACATTTTCCTTCCTTATCTATGGAATGTCATAATCTCTTCAATGGTAAGATTACTTAGGATTAAAGATTTATTTTTAAATTATATAATCTCTTCGATAGTCATTTTCGCATCATAAAGTAAAATCTTATTCTCTCCTAAAAATCTAATTAATTTTGAACAAAAACAAAAGTCTTTCTAACTTTTCCTAGTGTAATTCGGTTCACAAAATCCTCATGGATCAATGTTATTCGACTATTCTACCATGTTAAATTTTTTAGATTTTTTTTTCTTCCATCCATTGTATCCAACCTATAGGAAACTAGAAAAATCCTTGGATTTGGTTTAACATAGTTAAAAAGGTTCTTTTTGGTCCAACGACGACGGACATAGTCATGTCTAATAACCAACGATTTTTGGGCATAGTGATCAGGACTTCCCTTCAACAAATGAGAGGTTTTGAGTTCAAGTCCCCTCATTGGCCACTCACATGGATTTATCTAATCTTATTTGATATATGTGATATTGCATGTATCCAGGAGGATATGGACAAGATATGATTGATAAATTTTGATAACTACGATTTGAAACAAGAAGTAAATGACAAAGTGTTCTTATGTTTCCAAGCAAAATGACTTACGTACCCAAAAAACAAGAAAAAGTAGGCCTTAGGTACCTTTCAACACTTACATCATCTTTATAAAAAAAAAGTTCATGTATTATGACCTATCATTAGTGGAGTGCCTGTGTAATGCATGTGAGTGACCAAATGAGCTCCTAATCGAGAAAGATAAAAGGAATATCATATCTTTTGAAGACTATAAAATTATATTTGATGATTAAGAGGGAGAAATCATAATTTGAAGGTAATTCTTTCATTATGATTTTGGTTGATCAAATTCGATCTTTTCCAAGGGATGTGGTTGATAGAGAGAACACCCATGAGAAAAGATCAAACTCTTTTAAAAAAATCCCAAATGTAATAAATTGATAGAAAATATTTTCACATATTTTAAAAGAAGAGTCGTGATAATCTGACACCGTAAATCCTTTGCCTAGGAAGCTCAAGAACAGACCTTTTTGATTTCGTTTGGTTCTATTAAGGGAGCGTACAAAAAAGTGAGACAAAAGATCATAACTCCTAAAAGAATCTAAAAAATGAAGTCGCATATGTTCTGCCACTACAATTTATCATTGATTAATGCGGGAATGGGGGACACACAGGGACATCTAGATGTGATGGTGTGCACATGCCCATAGATGTATTTCTTAGAGATGTGAGTAAAATACATCTACGAACAAACACGCGTCACCATATCAAGATGTCCCCCAATCATCCCCCACTAAGGTCACTCTAGCATGACTCTTTATCATTAATCTTCTATTTAAATATCCTAAAAATTGAAGATATGTAACGAAAGTAGATATGAACTCGTCAGACTCACCTTAACAACTATCAAATAAGAATTAAAATTGGGGTACTATTATGAGAAATAAATACTTTTATTTACAAAACCAAAATAAAAACCAATCCTTTATTTTTTATTTTTTAATTAGTCTTTTTCTCAATTTATTTATTTATTTATTATGCAACACGGAAACCCTGATAAAGAATGCGCCGCCCGCTTTAATTTTTTTTTTGTTCTCGGAGAATCTTGAATGTTATTAAAGTGCGCCTTTACACGTGAGCTGCACCAGAAAGGCACGACTCCTTTATGACCTTTCGATCAAAAGCATGTGTAGGTGGGACCTTGACCATAACAAGATGGCTAAGCCGTTTTTTGTGCCCAACTACAAGTGAAGTGATGGATTTGGACATTATGACTGTTTTACAAAAAAAGATTGAAGAAGGCCTTATTATTGGGTCAATTTGGAACCAATAAATTATGGGCCATATTTACATTATTGTGTGGGGCCCACTAACTGTTACGAGATTGGATTATACAGACCAAAGGACCATCTATCTTTATGGATCACATGTCAACGTGGTAGTCAAAAATACAATTGGGTGCCACATGTACATAGAACATTAAATTTAATAAACTCTCCCCCCAACCCCCATCAAAAAACAAAAAAACAAAAAATTTAATAAATTCTTAAATTTTAAATGAGAGTTCAATGGTGTATAGTTTTTTTCAAATCCATTTCAAACCACAAAATCAAGAGCGTTGAAGTGTCATTTGGATCAACATGAATGTCCACATTACCCAAATGAAGATCTCAATCACTCTAGGCTTGACATGGTCCTTGGGTCCATGCAACACTTACCATGGTCCATGAATATATAGTCACCTTAAGATTTGTTCTAAATGGGGTAGGGACATCCTAAGAGGGAAAATGGTACCTCAGGGTTAGATATGACCTCATATTAAATATATCCTTGTCCAATTAATAAATTGATTTGTATTTCTTGACAAGAATCCAACCTTGGGATGACCTGATCTTCAAGATAGGATAACAACCCAAAAGTGTATTCAACAACATAATTCACAAAAATAGATAATCATTAATCGATCATGGGAAGGACAAAATGGAAGGATATTGCCTAATTAGGATTCAAGATAAATAGTCCTATAAAGAGGTGGAAAATAATAAGCAAAAAGACTTTTGATGATTCACTAAATTTAAGTTCAATTCTTACTTAAGCGTGCAAGGTTATTTGGCAGGTACCACACCAATGTCTCACGATGACATTGACATTAAAAACAATATCTACTATAAGTTTGGATGTGGGACATTAATGATTTCAAGGTGTTTGTGATCGACAAAAAAACAAAAAAAATCACTACAGATATTATAGGTTTGAGACCATTCCAAACATAATCCATTATAATTATTGTAAACACCCCAAAATTACATATTCAAAGTATTATCTTCTTGACATTTGTCCCATTCAAGCTTGAGATTATTTCTTGTAGCACAGATAATGAGAAGACGTATGATAATCTGTGACATACTCCCCTCTTGACATGGCATGTATATAGAACCATAGATTTTTTTCTTCAGGATATACAACTGCACATATGTCTGAGGGGGAGTCAGAAAATCATTATTCTAATGAGAAGAATAATGTTAAAGTGGACTTTGGCTCGAACCTCATATCACACTTCTTGATGTGAAAGTGTATGAGAACTATAGATATTTTCATCGAGATACGAGTGAAAAACATATATGATTCGTATCCACTTTCACGTCAAGAAGTGCAATATGAAGTTCGAGCTTGAGATCACTCCAGGACGACTCTAATGAGAATACGATGAATGGGTAAAATGCCTTTAGTATGCACTAAACCAAGTGTAAGTGCATGATTTCTTTATTCCACCCTATGGCATGGTTCGATGAAGATGATAATTTTTTTTTTCTTTAGAATAAATAATATATCGTTAAAAATTTCAAATATTTTGTAAAGTTGGGCATGATTGATTATGAAATATGCCTAAATAGTACTTAAGATATAATTTTTGACCTTTTGAAAAATTAAATTTTAAGTCATGTGATGCATTTAATTTATAGCACATGTTTCCACTCTAGGCCAACAACAGAATGAGACTTCGGATGCATTATCCAAAAGTTCAACAAAACGACATGTAGGATGTTTTCCAAAAGAAGAAGATTGCGTGGGATATAGATCAAACGGCTAAGCTCATGAACTTGGTCAATTTTTATTAATGTGCAATGTACACACTCCACTAAAATTAGAGTGAATTATCTTATAGATAAATATGATATATTATTTATTTAGAGAGTTTCTATTGGCACGCCAATTTTTACTAATGCAACATCAACTTGTGCAATTTTTCTGTATAGGCATTGGTGTGGCATTAGTAAAAATTAGTATAGCAATAGTAGTTCTATTTATTTATTTAGTGATTATGATTGACGACTCCATTTTTATTTATTTATTGTAGTATGTGACTCATATTGAGTGGAACAGGTATATAGAGAAAGTAGGCGGATGCTAGAGTGAAGTGGAGGCAACGCCCTCGATAGAGTTTAGGATTTATGATGTAATTTACTATTTTATTATGAGGGACGATTAATAGGTTGGGAGTGCGGGGGTAACACCCCTGTGGTACAGTACAATGTAACCCTAATTTGATATATAGTGGAAATTCAGTTCCTCACTTTTATAAATGTAGGCACACCGTCGAATCACGTTAAATATGTGTGTTCTTATTACTTTCTTGTTTTTCTCTTTTTGTATTATTCATCATAATTACTGCATGTAGCACAACATTTTCTAAAATATACGGTTGTTATTATTAGCACTCCAATATATTCGAACTATACACCACTCTTCTTTTTCTTCTTCTACTTTTCTTACGATGACATTAACACTAAAAACAATATCTACTACAAGTTTGGATGTGGGACATTAATGATTTCAAGGTGTTTGTGATCGACAAAGAATAAAAATAAAAACCACTAAAGATATTATAGGTTTGAGACCATTCCGAACATAATCCATTATAATTATTGTAGACACCCCAAAATTACACATTCAAAGTATTATTTTCTTGACATTTGTCCCATTCAAGCTTGTGATTATTTCTTGTCGCACAGATAATGAGAAGACGTATGATAATCTGTGACATACTCCCCTCTTGACATGGCATGTATATAGAACCATATATTTTTTTCTTCAGGATATACAACTGCACATATGTCTGAGGGGGAGTCAGAAAATCATTATTCTAATGAGAAGAATAATGTTAAAGTGGACTTTGGCTCGAACCTCATATCACACTTCTTGATGTGAAAGTGTATGAGAACTATAGATATTTTCATCGAGATACGATTGAAAAAATATATATGATTCCTATCCACTTTCAGGTCAAGAAGTGCAATATGAAGTTCCAGCTTGAGGTCACTCCAGGACGACTCTAATGAGAATAAGATGGATGGGCAAAATGCCTTTAGTATGCACTAAACCAAGTGTAAGTGTATGATTTCTTTATTCCACCCCATGGCATGGTTCGATGAAATTGATAATTTTTTATTTTCTTTAGAATAAATAATATATCATTAAAAATTTCAAATATTTCATAAAGTTGGACATGATTGATTATGAAATATACCTAAATAATACTTAAAGATATAATTTAGAATCTTTTGAAAAATTAAATTTAAAGTCAAGTGATGCATTTAATTTCTAACATATGTTTCCATTCTAGACCCACATCAGAATGAGACTTCGGATGCATTATCCACAAGTTCAACAAAACGACATGATGGATGTTTTCCAACCATAATAAAAGAAAGAAGATTGCGTGGGATATATAGACCTAACGGGCTAAGTTCACCAACTTAGTCAATTTTAATTAATGTGCAATGTACACACTCCACTTAAATTAGAGTGAATTATCTTATAGATAAATGTGAAATATTATTTATTTAGAGAGATGCTATTGGCACACCAATTTTTACTAATACAACACCAACTTTATGCAATTAGTGATTGTGATTGACGATTCCACTTCTTTTCATTTTATTTTATTTTATTTTCTAAAAATACGGTTGTTATATTAGCACTCCAATATATTTGAACTATACACCACTCTTCTTCTTCGTGTTTTCTTAGGAGGATAAAAAAACAAACTAAAAATACACCCGGAGCCTTAAATGGATATAACTCTGAAGTACCCCTCAAAATTTGGTGAAATTATAAATACCTCTATATTATTTAATTTCAAAGGAATGATCAATCCTTAGACCTCAGTCTTACATGAGAGACTAATATAGTATTTCCGGAGCCTTTGTCTTCAACATGTAGTATATTTGTTTAGCCTATTGAACCTCTTCCACCTTTAAACCCATCTTCTTCCACTTCTTAACTAAAAAACCCTTTTTTCTTTTCTCTATCTCAAAACCTATTATCTTTATTTTTTGAAAAAGTAGAAGATGAGAGTATTTCAATTATTTTACATTAATCTCTCACGATAGATCAAAGTCAAAGGATATGTCATCAATTTGAAAGCACATGAATATCTCTAAGTTCCACCAAAATCTGGTGGGATTCTTCAAAATAACCCAAGAGGTGTGGTTACATAACAACAAAATGTCACTACATATAATTATGGGGTGGTCTACTTGCAACCACTTTTTTAGACTTTATGTACCCACTTACTCTTTGTGTCTTCCTAAAATTCCTCTAGTCTCAACATACCCACCACCACCCCAATTGAAACCTTTTTCTATATACTCTTTGCACTTATCTACCCTCCCGAACTTTCATCCTATGTTTCAAACGCACTTCCTTTTTTTTCGTGTTCGATTCTATCGGATGTCTCTATTTGGAAACCTGGGAGCTCAGGCCTCGCCAAACAACTGGTTCTTAATTGAAATTTGAATTCGGAAGTGCCAGATTGTTCTTCTCTCTCTCCTTTTTTTTGCATAAGGTTTCAATGAGGGTTTTAATATGCAAGATGCAATATCTTTAAAACTTACAAAGCAAGCTATAAATGATTATGAAAACTTCAACTCCTAACCTAGAGACTACTAGAAATTAATAAAAAATCAATCGAAGCTTCATTGGATAGTTTAGTACTAAATTCGATAAGATTCTATTGAGTCATAATAAATTTTTTTTTTTTTGTGTAGGTTCCTACCAAATAAAAAAGTTTAGCCTATTTTAAATTGTCTATGGAGAGCTTTTTGTTAGGGTCAATTTGATTATTATTTCACCATTTTTCATATTGTCTCTTATTCTCTTTATGTGAGTGCATAGAATCTAAATTATATGGTGTGGCAATATCAGTTCAAAATGAAGGGTAAAATTGTCAATAGAACCAGAATTTAAGCCACCTAAACGTGGTGCCCCCATCATGTAAACATCACAATTAGGCAATGAAAATGATGCACCACCCAATACCCATCTTATATTCTTATTAGGTTTATTTTCACATACGAAAATGATGATGTCATCCTCAGGAGGACCAACTCCCTGCAGCTTAGCAACCACCCAACAGTATGGACATTGGGAGTGTGGTGTGGTCCACCCGGGCTGATGATGGCAACTTTATTTGTCACCAATCACCATTATGTTATTTATAGGGATTAATCACGATTTTGACTTCTTATGGTCACTCACTTGATTGTAGAGGAAAGATAGGTGCTTTTTGGTTGTGTTCTCTTCCCAATAATGATGGATTAGAATATAAAAACAAACTTGTCTCTAAATAAACTCAAACAACCCCACAATTCTTATTCAATGGTGAGCTTTAATTTGTGGATCCCATGCACTATATATATATATATGATTAAACACTAGAACGTGAGTCAAGGTGTTTAATTGAAAATTTAAACTAATAAATAATATTAAAATATAAAAATAGAGAAGACAATAATAATAATTCATAATGTCTAAGATTCAAATATTTAAAATGGTATAATATATATTGATTAGCTTCTTCTGCAAATACAATTAAAAAAATGTTATTAAATGATCTTATTTTTGTTGGAATTTAGAGAGTTGAATTTGAAAATCCTTTAATATTGAATAGTTTTAAACTAATATTTAAATCACAGGGTAAATCAATCACAACTTTTCTTTCTGCTTTATGTTTTTTTTACTTTATTGCTTTAAATTTTAGTTGTTAATATTGATTTTTTTGCTTTGAGTAATTTTAATCCCACGTCGATTAGAAGAAGAATTGATTTGCAATTATGAAATAATTGTACTTCTAATAACTTTAAAATTGATAGAAGTAATGAGCGGGCTCACATGCGCACACAGGGGCCCAAGAGAAAATCCTAAAGTTTCAATTAGGATTTGGATCAACCGATTCGAAAATCTTAATGGTCATGGGAAAATGCATAGACTTTTCACTTAGGATGAATCGACTAGGTTGGAATTTGAATTGACTTGGCCCCAAAATTCAATGAACTTGTCGGTCATCAAGTCAACTCAGTCAAGTTGGATCAAAATGCATCTACTCAAGTATGAAACTCGAGCAAATTATTCGGTTATATATATAGTATTTTTGTGGGCAACAAAAATTAAATATTTATAAATTTAATATAATTTATTTGACTCATTCGAGTCAACTGATAAGTTCTCAATTTGACTCAATGGATATTGAAGTCGAGTTTTAAGACTACGGCTTTGAGTTTTGGAGTAAGGTAATCGTGAGCATACATTAGCATATAGTTGTATTTCCATCCATTTTCCTATCAAGGGTAAAAATCATTTTAGGCATGAAATTGAATTCAGGGTGTGCTCCTTAGTTCAAGACTTCGATTCTCTATATGCCCCTCCATATAAACGTGACTACTTACCCATCGTAACATGTAGCAATGTGGGATGGTGCATGCGGCCGAGTAGATTAGTCTTACCAAAAGGGCGATACTCCTTGAGTTAATGAAAAAAAAAAAAAAAAACACCTAAAACTTGTATTTTACATCCATTTCCCATGTGCAATTAAATAGTCCTTAAAGTGACTAAGAAGGAAAGTTGTAGGTAAGGTAGGTAGCCAGGACAAATAGGAATTGATGATAACTCTCGTTAAAATAAATGAGAGAGTGTTTGGTTGTCTTTTTTACGTACTTGGTCTTGAACCCCACATGTAGGGGTGTCAATGGGTACTCATTTACTCAAAATCGAATCAGAATCAAAAATCGAAAATCCTAATTTCGATTTTCTTTTTATTAGAACCTATTAGAGCCCGGTCTAATATGGAATCGAAACGAAAGGAACCGAAACCATTAGTTTCTACCCGATGGGTACCCGCAAATACCTGGAACCAATTTATTTTGTCATTTATTTTTTATATTATACATGATTGAAGGTTATTTTGTATTTTAAAATAAACATATATGTGATATAAAGTTCTTCATATTTCATATAAACTAAATATTTGAACTTAAAATGAGTCATTTCTTTTTAAATTTCTTACTTGTAAAGGAGATAAATTTTAATTTTTGAAAATAAAAGTCATTAAATCATCTTTTTAGTGGAATAAATTTGCTTCTTGTTTGATTTTTTTATTTTTTATTTACAAGAAAAATGTCCTAAAAATAAAAATTCTCATAATATTTTCATTTTGTTATATCACAAGTAATTACATTTGTGTCACTTATTTTATTAATTAACATTGTTCATAAATAATAATATATATCATTATACTATTCATATTTTTTATGGGATGATTTAATTAAAGAAATGACTTTTCGTTTTCGATAATAAAAATGACTTTTACTTAAAAAAAGAGAATACCACCATAACACTTATCTTTTAAGCATCTTCATATGGTTTTTCTTCTCTATTTTTTTTTTAAGATAAAAGGAAGAAGAAATCAATGGAGATGCTCTTAGCTTGGAATTGGATAAGTCTCCTAAAGAGATTGATGCGGTTCACATGTCGCATCAACGACCATTCCATTACAACTTTCTTTTTTTTTTTCCCTTTCTGAGAGAGAGTTTTAGATTCTCAGATAATTGGATGGAAGATGATTATCTATGCTAACGAATTTTGGTAATAGATGAGGTGGCTATTGTTGTGGGAGATCATTATCCCATTAAGATGTCTTCATAACTACTTCCTTGATAGGAAAAAGAGTATAAAAGTTGAGAATTATGATGTGGGTTCCTAATTTAGTACACACAATCTGTGATTTCCATCAAATCTCTAATATAGATATTTGCTTATGGTGGTGGTAATTCTAGATTTCCTCAGATATTTAATTTTGTTATTTTCTTGACAACGCTCACACTTACCACTTCAAGAAGTTCAACTTCCATATTTGAGTGCAAAACTTCCTAATGAACTTCTCTCAAATATATATATATAAGAAATGTTCAGCACCAAACATTTTGGCAAAACATGGGTTAATAGGCTGATTTTTGGTGAGGATGATCTCTACGGTGAGGAGATCATCATCATCAAAAATCAGCCCATTCCAAAACTTCTAACCCCATCAAAATTGATTTACAAAAAAATGGACGGTCCACAATTTTTCAACTTGTAAACATGGGGCTAGAAGTTTTGGAATGGGCTGATTTTTGGTGAGGATGATCTCTTCACCATAGAGATCATCTTCATCAAAAATCAGCCCATTTCAAAACTTCTAACCCATGTCGGACAAAAATGATTGGCTAAAATGTTGGCCAAAATGTTTGATGCTGAACGGAATCCTATATATCACCAAAAATCAGCCCATTCCAAAACTTTTAGTCCCATGTTTACAAATTGAAAAATCGTGGACCGTCCATTTTTTGTAAACCATTTTTGATGGGGTTAGAAATTTTGGAATGGGCTGATTTTTGGTGATGATGATCTCCTCACCGTAGAGATCGTCCTCACCAAAAATCAGCCCATTTCAAAACTTTTAACCCATGTTTTGAAAAATGTTTTGCCAAAATCCAAAATTATTAAAAACCAACTTCTTACAAATAAGGTAGAAAGACAGATATCATAATAACAAGTCGTGCTGGAGTGACCTCGAGGTACCATATATACTTTTTCACACGTTTCTCGAGGAAAAGCATTTATGATTCTCATGCACTTTCATGTCAAGGTGTGGGACATTAGGTCAAATCTTGAGGCCATTTCAGCATAATTCTATCATAGTTGAGTTGAATTCGTAAGGTCCCTATATTGAGTAATGCTTGGTTGCAAGCACCATACCACCACACTAACTGAAACTTACGGGTGCATTTTACTTCTCTTCTTTGGGTACTTGTGTCATTGTGTGCTCATGTGCAACTAGGGACACTAGTCTTATATAAACGCCCATGAGGGTTGCCCCTCAAGCTACTGTTAGAATGATGAACTTGCACTGAAAGCTTGACTTGATTTGGAATTGTTTGATAATATATAAAGAAACAATACAAACTATTCCACAAATTGCCAATCCAAATAGTGACCTTGGTTTACTCTCTCTGGTGAATGATCAATTGTATTGATCATTTTGAGCTTCATCTGGGACTGGATAGTATCCCGCCCATGATGGGCTTGGGCTCATGCCTTGGTTCTTGCACTAGAATTTAGTGATCAAAAACGGGTATCCTACTGGAAATGGGAACGTTCTCAAAAATTAGAAATTGAACTATTTTACGATGACTGATCATGAATGAATTTCCGAGCCTTGTATCTCTGCACAAGTCTTCCTGTCGACCAAAAAAATACTGATACATACTTGTACAAATGTGTAACAAATCTGAACTTTTGTTTCTAAATAAAATATACCATAGATGGATTGAGTCTACCCTTCTTAGGTTCTACTATGCTAGTCCTTCTTCTTGAGCTTAGTATTATCAGGGATCCATGAGGACCAAATGAGCGGCACAAGCGTGCAAGCCACCTGTATCATAATCCCATTTGGCAGGCCAGAGAAGTCATTCCCCGAGACCCCAAGATACGATGCAAGTGCAACACCTAGATAGCCACTCACAATGGAGGCAAAGGCCATGGTCGACATGAGGAATGCCATTAGAGATCCCTCACAGCCCTGTGGACAAAGCTGTGCCATGAGCACACTGAAAGGTAGCACCTTGAATATGAACAAAACCTCTAACAAACCTGAGAAGATCACAACATAGACAGAGTTTGGTATACCCATCTTCAGGTACACCCCCTTCACAAACAACACATCCGATAGCATGAACACGGCCATTGAGGCCTGCACTGCTGATATCAACTTTCTCGGTGGGATTGACTTCAGTCGTTGATTATATGTCACACTCCATAAAAGTAAAGCGGCCTGTCCAAAAACTTTAGAAATTCCTAATAACGACGAATCAATCTTCAAGTGTTGTGTTTGGTAGAAAAACATAGTGCCTGTCAAAACAGGGATTACTGCATAGGATGCGGCAAACCACATCATTGAGTAAGCAATCTCTGGCTTCCTTAATGCAACGGAGAGCTCCGAGAGTTGTTTTCGAATTCCGGTGTTTGATGTATTCTTGGGGAGGTTGAGGGTGTTCTCATGAATTGGTATGGTTGTAAAGAGTTGGATGACAAGGAGAAGACCAAATGCAAGGAACATTGCTCGAGGGGAGAATCGGACAATGAAGACTCCACCGAGGAGGTTGCCCAGGACTCCACCGATGGAAGTTGACATCCAAACAAATGATTGGAGTTCACCAGATGAAGATGATGATTGTGGATTTTGAGAAGATGAGGTGGGTTGTTTACCTGTCTCAGCGACGAGGGCATCGTTTGCGACCTCAACGATTGAAGCACCAAGGTTGCTGAGGAGGAGAAAGAGTGTGATGCTAAAGATGGAGATGCTTGAGGGGGGAAAGAGGGCAATTGCTAGCCATGACACTGCTTGCAATAACACTGCACGAGAAAAATAAATAGCATAAGAGAAAAAGATCAGATAATTTCTTCGTAAATTTACAGAAATCAAACATAGTTAGGCCCCAAACAGCCAACCATACAGTGCATTTCAAGGGAAAAAGTGGGAATAAGGTATATTGTGTAGAGAAATCGATCAAAGAACAAGAAATAAAGAAAAGTAAAACAAGATGCAGAACACAGGTAAAACACAGAGATTTTACATGGTTCCCTCAAGATTGAGGTACATCCACGGATCACACCGATTCCACTATGAAGAGAAAAATTTGAAGTTACAGATCACAACCTATCACCGAAAATATATATATATATATATATATATATATATGGGGACGTTAGCATTCTCTAATACTTTATTTTTCCAATAATACCCCTATTCGTTGTCTTTTAGTGAAAACAAATAGGGGTATGGTGGTCTTTTACACAAAAAATGCTTGTTTGCATTGATTGCCAAATCATTTATTGAAACAAGACATTAATTATAAAAATTAAATGCCTTTAGCATTTATTATGAAAAAGACAAGTATTAATTAAATAAATAAGCATTTATTGTGTATTGAAAAATAAAGTGTTGGAGAATGCTAACATCCCCACGAGGTCTTGGACGTTAGCTTTCCCATATATATATAACCCCAGGAAAGCTTAACTAGGGTATTACATAATACCAGTGAAATTACGAAAATACCCAAGGGCCAACCACTAGTGAGTTCAGTGCTGAGCTCGATCAATAGGACACGTGGCTTAATTAACAGTACCTTCTTATTGACCAGTACCATGATGCTCGACAAACCATAACATATTGTATAAAGTGATGTTTGTATAAATCTGGAGGTCTAGTTAATTAGGGCTCTCAATCGAAAAGATTCACCAAATTAGTTGATCAATTGGGCCACAGACTTTCTATACTGTTAAAACATGTTTCCTTGCCACTTTGATTGTTGTGGCATGGTATAAAATCTTGTTTCAATCCAATGTTTCGGTTTCTTAAAAAACCGAAATATATCAAAACATTTGATACACTCTAAACATTAAATTACCCTTTTAAGTAAAATCTTTCATAGATGACTGTGGTCAAAGGGGTATATTATCAGTTCGAAAACAGAGGATTCTTCAAATATTTACGAAAATATGAAGGGTTTTACTTAAATAGACTTAATCTTTCATAGAAGACTAAAGTCAAGGGATTCTTTAAAAAACTGACCTTTTTTTTTATTATAAAGAAAAGATAGTAAAATAAAAACTGAAGAAAAAGAAGATGAAGAGGAAGCCGAAGAGGAGGCGGAAGTGTGTAACTCCGACAACCTTGCCCAGGTTTCTCTCTCTCTCTCTCTCTCTCTCTTCCTTCTTCTTCTCTCCCCTTTTCTACTTTCTTCTTTGATTTCCAGATCTTTTTCTTCCTTTCTTTTTTTCTCTTTTTTCACTTTCTTCTCTGATTTTTTAGAAAAATGACCGGAATTTTAGATATTTTCGGATCAAACATGTTTTCTTGTTTTTTCAAAAACCCAAAATGTTTCGTACGAAACATTACGAGACAAACCAATATTTTAAACCATGCCTGTCGGTACCAACAGTAGGATTTGTGGCTATAAAATCCATTTGATTTCAATAATGTATCCATGTTGGATCGCATGCAACACTCTTCAGTTACATATTAGTAAAGGTTAAGGAACCTACCATATTTGCATCCCCATTTCTATAAAGGGATTGGATGTGTAGAAGGAAAATCCATGAGAATCTACAGACTTTCTCTAAGCTACTATGGTTAAACATTGAACCACTGGTATACATCCGTGTGTTCATCTTCTCCTCCAGAGATTGAGATAAGCTTTTTTTCCTTCACTAACCATGTGAAAAACGCCCTTTTCCACCACAGCTATGCCCTGCCATAGTGCCATGTCAACTGCAGTCAAATCTTTCTAAAGTTCTAAATATATAAATTGAAAAGAATGTCCTTCGTCATTTGACAATTGTGCTCAGCAAGGAACGAAGTTTGTTGTATCACCCCACGAGTAATCATGCACAAAAGATGATTTTCTACCAGGTTCTATCTATGAACTCTCTTAAGTATGCTATGCCTTATAAGTGCTCTATATTCTGTCCAGACATCTTCAAATCATTTATTACTACTACCTCAATCTATGCCATTTTTGGCAATTTCTTAGTTTTCCAAAGCCTACAACTCGTACTGAAGTAATTATTCTCACAAATAACATCATAATAGGTATTTATCTCCTATTAGGTTGACTCCCAAATTGCTTCAAATTGGACTATGTTGGTCAGAAAATGCTCAACAAACATATAAACACTTTAGCTACTCAACACTAATTCAATGTGTTACATCCCACAAGTCTTCAATTTTGGGAAATTGAAGAAATTTCCCAACTTTGTTTTAATAGTTACATCATATCAGCACTTGTTGAACATTTGAGATATTCCCAACTTTGTTTTCAAACTGATAACATACCCCCTTTGATCTCACATTGCACCTCCCCCTCAATGTTTTGAGTGATTTAGACACCCCTCCATCAAATTGGGATATCTTGTGTTTTAAAGTTGATGACATTCCCTCCTTGACATTTTCTTCTTTTGTAGACTTACAAGGAAAAAAAAAAGTAAATTACACTTTGACCCCCCGTAGTTTGGCATAATTCCATGTTGACCCCCAACATTTTGATAATTGCACTTACCTCCCCTTTCACTAACTGTGTTAAAAACTTAAAATTCAGATCTTGATTTACTATTTTACCCTTTCATATTACTTTTTATTACAAAAAAATAATTTTTAAAACGATAATAAAAAATTCCCCTGTATGAGCATTCCCACTCTTATGTATGAACCCATTTTTTTCAAAAGGATATTTTTGTTTATCTAGAAAAATAATATTTTAAAAAGGGTAAAATGGTCTTTCTAATAATAAAAATCATTTTTTTAACTGTTTGGTTGCCAGCAAGTAGAATGAAGGGGGGCAAACGAGCCCCCTTAGATTACTATAAGGGAGGTAAGTGCAATTATCAAAACATTAAGGGGTGAACATAGAATTATGCTAAACTACAAGGGATCAAAGTGTAATGTACCCCCAAAAAAACCAAAATACCCTCATTTTCAACTTGTAATAAAAAATCTCATTTTTTTTCTTCATAAAATTAGTCATCTTCAAGCACTTCAACCTCTATAGAAAATTAATTTAATATATTTCATCTTCAATCCTTCCTATTGAACATTGCCTTTATTTCTCACATATTACCTTAGAATTTTCTATAAAAAAATCTCATCATCTTCTGTTTCAAAAAGCCTATCTTGTTCTCTAGATTTAAAGGTTGAAATAGATTAAACTTGAGGTTGAGAATTAGGGTAAAAAAATTAATCTAAGAGCTTTAAGATGACTGATTTTAGGAAAAGAATTCAAAGGGTTTTTGATTTCAGGTCGAAGACAAGGGTTATGCGGTCATTTTGCATTTGTCTATTGGAGAAGACTGAGATATTTGAGATACCCAATGTTTTTAAACTAGGGTTATGTTAACCTATGCCCCATGGGTACATGTTAAGATGCATTATTAAATACACCTCCAAACATTATTTTCCTACGAAAAAAAATGCCCTTTTTTTTCTATCAATATCATGGTTTTAAAACTCGTCCTCGACCGAGAGGTATCGCCCGAGTTAACTCGGTATCGGAGCTGAACAAGACCAACTCACAAGTCACCTTTTTTACCGAGATTTAATACCTCACGTTCAATTTTTTGAATGAGATGTCTCAAACGTATAAGAAAACTCGTCCGAGAAAAATCAATAACGGGCTGGACGAGACAAGACGCGAAACCGAGTTTTAAAACCATGATCAATATACTCTCAATTGCTTATTTCCAAAGTGTATTAAATGAGTAACAAAACCCATCTAAACTGATGGACTTGGGTCTTCTCTAATAGACAAATGAAAAATGACCTAAATACCCTTTTTCTTTAACATTTAACCAAAATCACCTGAATTTCCCAGCTAATTATCGATCTCCAACTTTACTAATAATCCAGATCGATCAATCAATCATTGAAATGCCACGTGGACGGTTTTTATTCCCAAAAGAAAATCCCTCCCTACTTTACAGAACGATAAACAAAATGGTCCTAAAAGTAAAGTACGTGTCATTTTCCTAACAAAAAAAAAAAAAAAAAAAGCATCTCTATGACTTCTCATCCAAGATTTCTTCTACATTCTTCATTCTTTCTTGCTGTTGCTATTTTCGTTAATGTTGTACAAAACCACAAAACTAATGAATATTCAAGTATCATAGATTCAGATAAGCAGTTTTATATTTATTAATTATTATATCTAGAAAACCAAAAGCGGCTTAGGGTTTTTTGAGGATACGTACCTCCGATGACGATGTAAGGGATCCTGTGCTGGCCTCCAATGTAAAAAGCGTCGGAAACAACGCCGTAAAATGGTTTTCCGACCATCGGAATGTTGGCAGAGGTCTGCAAAATCTGAAGCGTTGAAGGATCGACGTTAAGTCCATCTTTGAGAAAGAAATTAACACCCATCCATGGAAAGCATCTTAATCCCTGAACCCAGAATCCCAATCCTAGAAGCGCCCGAAGCGGATTCCCCCCTGAAGACACCATTTTTTTAGGCGACTGGAAAATCCAGTCCGATTTCTACTAAGCAAACAGCTTCTCTCTTCTCTTCTCTTCTCTTCAAAATTCGAAATCGATTTTTCTGATTTTTTTTTTTTTTTTTTGGCTTTTTCGATTTGGAGGTTTTAAAGGAAAGCTAGTGCTGGTAGAGTGGCACTTTCTATGACACGTGGTGTATCTGTATTAAGATCCAGACTTTCAGAATTCACAGTGACCAGATATTTTGGGTTCAGGATTACGGGCTAGTGCCAGTTACTAAAGGCCTTTGCTACTGTGATGTAAAGGGAAGTACCGGTTAACCATTGTATTGACACGCGTACGGTTTTATATCTAACATGAGAGATTCTTATCTCAGAATTTCGATTGTGGGCCCACTTTATGATTAGTTTTGCCCCAAGTTGCCCGCCCAAGTCTAAGGGTTAAAATATATATATGGTCCCGTTCGCCACCCTTAGTTTTACCACACACTTTAACAAACGCATTTTGTCTTACATGGGTTAGAAGTTTTGGAATGAGCTGATTTTTGGTGAGGATGATCTCTATGGTGAGGAGATCATCCTCAACAAAAATCAGCTCATTCCAAAACTTCTAACCCCATCAAAATTGATTTACAAAAACTGGACGGTCCACGATTTTTCAACGTGTAAACATGGGGCTAAACATTTCGGAATGGGCTGATTTTTGGGGAGGATGATCTTCTAATCATAGAGATCATCCTCACCAAAAATCAGCTCATTCCAAAACTTCTAACCCATGTAGGACAAAAAACGTTTGTTAAAGTGTGTGGTAAAACTTAGGGTGCTGAACATTTCCCTATATATATATATATATATATATATATATATATATTGAAAAAATTACTTAAAGACGCTGATGGGTTAAAATATATATATATATATATATATATATATATATATATATCTATCTGATGATGGAGGTATTTCTTTCTAAATAATTCCTAAGTTACGGCTGATAGTTAGGTAGTCAATTTAGTAAATTTTTTAGCTCTTAACGGTCTCTCATTATTATCAAGCTCACCACTTTTTACCTGAGTCGTGATCTTCGGACAATAGAAATTGGGGTACTCGAAGTTGGTAAAATTCACTCATTTTCATTTTTCGATTTTTTTTTTTAAATTAAAATACATGGAATGATTGGCTAAAAACTTGACATAACGACTTGTCTAAATGATTTCAAATCGAAGAACTATTCTTGATCGATTTTCATCCAAAGATAAAAGTCTAATTTTTTTATATACATCTCAAAATGATTGAGAAAATTCGTGAAAATGACTTCTCCTTCTTTCTCAAATTCTTTATGTCGGAATGGAGTTGTTGAAACTCGATTGGGATGCTTAAAATTCAATTTTTATTTTTTTATTTTATGAAAACGTTGAGTTCAATTGTGACTAGTAAGAGAAATCCCAAAACTGAGAGAATAATAGAAAGAAATCCCTTCGCCAAGATTCTTTATATAATTTTTTCAAAAATATTTGACGAAGTTGGGTGTTTTCACAGAAATATCATTAAAATATCCAAAGAAAAATTTTAATTTAATGGTATTTGAGTGCAAAACAAATATAAATAGTGGGAAAAATAATTTTCCACGTGCATGGGATTTGTTTATGGAGACGGCAAATATTTTCTTACCCCTCCCCCTAAGAAAATGATTTGCCACGGCACCAAATTTGGAACTCAAATGCCGTAATTTTTCTACATTTAAACTTGATCTAAGCAATGTCACTTTGTTAAAAATCAATAAAATTACAACCACTGACCCTATGATCATGGTAGTTAGTTTTCAAAACTATAAATTACAAATAAACAATTTTTTGGTACATGTATGTTTTCTCATGCTACCTTCTAATTTAACAGTGAAAAACAGCTATTTTGAGCTTTTATTTTTTTAAAAATCATAGTTTGTTTCTCCAAAATGTAGTTGATAGAATTTTGTTCTCTACATCTAAGTGGCATTAGCTGGGGCAGAGCCAGGAATTTGCTCATGTAGGGGCAACCAAGAGAAGAAAAAAATTTGTAAGGACAATTAAGAGTGAAAATAAAATAAAATTGGGGGGACAATAATGACAAAAAAATTTATCCATCACTAAAATTTGTTGTGATAACTTACCAATCCATAAACTTTGAAAGTTCTTGTGGGGGGAAGTGCCCCCACTGTCAATCCATCCCTGTGCATCGGATCATGTTTTTGGATGCCATAAGGTGAGCTCGACGACCCTTGTATTATTTGAAATCTTACCAAATTAGTAAGGCTAAATTAAAAATTAAAAACCTATACATTCCAATTAAAATGAAGGAGTACAAAATGATTTTCCATGATGAGCTCAAATGGAGGAAAAGGATTCGCCAGTGCATAATTTGTCCGACAAGTGATTTGTAAGGTAAATATTTTCCATACAATCAAACACGCCCTAAGGATTTTTTCTAGGAACAATGACCACAAAGACCTATTTTTTGAAAATATAGACTCTTTAATATACTTTTTTTTTTTCAAATATTTGTCTGACTTTTGAAGCGAAAATACCGTAATTACCCTTTTAACCATTTTTGAACTTTAAAGAAGAGAGCTACTATGGCCACACCAAAATTTATTAATGCCACACCAATTCCAATGTAAATCACCAAAGAATTGCACACAATTGGTGTTGCATTAGTAACAGTTGGTGTGGCAATAGTAACTCCCTTAAATTTGAGAATATTTGAGGTACTTCTATGTTTTAAAATTATTGACAAGCCCCTTGACTATGGTCATATCTTATAGAACAATAAAAAAAAAGATTATAAATGAAAAAAAAAATCTTATTTTTTCTTTCAAAAAAATGTTTCACATCGCCTGTTTGAGAGTTGGGACTGAACATGTATTATACGTGGATCTCTATCAAGCTTGCACAACATAACATATATGAAAAAACAAATAGAACATTTTTAACATTTGTTATTTTCAGTTTGATTATTGTTTTCGTTTAATTCATATACTTGATCTGCTAGATTGTTTGGTATTATGTGTAGAAAAGTACTTTAAAAGATAGCTACTATTGGCTCCAACTTTTGCTTATTATTTTAAACACTTAAGACACACTCTCTTCAAAGTTCAATTGTTACAAAGGTTTGGATCAACTTATAATCTCAAAATTACAGAATAAGACCCTTTCAAACAATCATTTCAATAGTTGTTTACAATTATGAAGTTCATGGGTAATGATACCATAGACTTGGGTTCAAATCCCGTCATCACTGAATTACTAATCTCATTAAAAACAGGCTTATCGAATAAAAATCCAATGAAAAAGAGGATTTTAGTGAAAGCCACACTTCCAAGGTCAAAAAGAGAATCAAAATGATGGAGATGTTTGTAAAATATATAAAGATACACTGAGGCAGTAAGATTCATGTAATCTTGTTGTCCACCCAATATTTGGGATCACACAGGAGATGATAACAAACATTTATAAAAATTGGAGGGGTAAAAAGAAAAAGAAAAAGAAAAAGAAAAGGAGCTACTATTGCCACACCAAATCACCAAAGAATTGCACACAATTGGCGTAAGAAAAAGTTGGTGCGGCAATAGCAACTCCCAAAAACCAAGCCCTCTGCTCACCACACCCACACAAGCATGCACATATAAACATTGGGTATCATACAATTGAAGTGGGAGGCAAAGGTGCCGTCTCGATGAGGTGGTAAAGTCGGTAACAATAATACCAGATTTGGTATCAATGCCACTCTCACACTTAAATCTTTGCAAAAAACAAGCAGAAGTGTGAGGTGAAGATGCTGCAGTTTCCCCTTTGATCATCATCGATGAAACATTACAAATACAGGCATTTACAACAACAAAGGATTTTTAACATGTTCCAATGTCAGCCGCGTCTTCAGTGTGTGCTACAGAGGCTGATGTTCTTTCACATGTATATGTTCACTTTTCTTGCATATTTCTTCAAGAAAATTAACCAGAATCAAGACTGTATATTCCTCTGACCACTATTTATGAATGTTTCCTCTCCCATTTTCCTTCACGTCTCCCATCCCGCTCTCTCCGCTCCATTATCTGCCTTGACTTGCTACTTCGAGAACCTTGCCTTTGTGACGACCCAAAAGCACCAGGTTGTCCATCAAATACAGAAGCCAAGTCTGATTCACCAACACTACCTGTATCACCTGAGTCTTTACTTCCATCAAAATTTTCTTCGTAATTGCTTCCACGCTCATCTAGTCGGTCACGTGATTGTAGAATAGTTGGCTGCTGGCCTGAAAATGGTCGGGACCCACCCAAAACAACTGTTGGCATGGACATGGCCAAGCCCGCTGCCACGGTTGATGTTGGCTGTGTAGCACCACTCTCACGACCACTGCTACTTGGCCTTAAGCTGCCTTCTTGTCCCAATCTTCCATTTTCTCTCTCTCGATATCTGTCCCTAGGCCTACTGCACAATGAAACACCAAAAAAACCATGAGCTAGAATAGTTATGTGGAAGGATAGAAAAATTGTAATCAAGAATTTATTTATGTTTTATTGAAAAAGCAGGACTGTTGGATCACTGAATGTTGTTTGCTGATATTACCAAAAACCAAAAACAAAAGAACAAAAAAAAAATAGAGAATCCAAACAAGGATCAACTAGTTGTCATGCAACAACAAGACCCAGGGTTTGACCCTGACTTGACTACCAGATGTTGAAATTAAAGTTAAGTGGTAAGCACATATTCGGGAGGACTAGAAAAAGTATGTGGGAAAGAAAGAAAGATTGCACATTTACCAATCTTACAATTGTTCAATTTTTTTGTCTTTTTTGCTGTTGTACAGAATACAGATAAAAGGTAATTCATGTGGGGGTGTGGTGTGGTGTGGTGGGTGGGGGGCATGTTTATGGTAATAGCATGAAAGCCAACTTTTTGTCATTCAGGAACAAAACACTTGTTCGAGGATTTTTTTATCCTCTTTGGATTCATTAAATATTGCAGAAGGTACAAGAAACTTACCTACTAGGAGTAGAGGAAGAAAACTCCCGCCGTGATGGTCGGAGTCCAGATTCTGCCTGCTCCAGTTCTCGCTGAAGTTCTCTCTACAAGCAAAAGTGATTCTTTTAGACATAGTTACCATATCATTCTGATACTCAAAAAAGTTAAGCATATTGATTTAGCATTGGGGAATGAAGATCCAATCTTCAATTAGCTTTATTGAGATGAATTAAGCCTTTACAAAAGTATATAATAATGGAACTTCACAAAAGGAAAATGTGATTTTATAAATGTAATGCGATGCAAAGTATCGTATGTAAACTGGCAAGTCATTTATTTTTTTTTATAGGTAAATGCGGCAAGTCATTTTTTTGCAGGGATGATATTCCTTTGGAGAAAAATGTTTAACTACTTTAAAGGGTTTCTATTTTTTATGACTTTATGTTTAGATGAGAATTATTATGTTTGGATTGAGTGAGTTGTGCTTTTCTCCATCTTTTTTTTTTTTTGTGTGTGTTTCTTTGGTACCTTTGTAGAGTGGCTAGCTTGGCCACTCATTTTTTGTATCTTTTCTGTTCAGTTTTCAGGTTAATAAAATTTTAGCTTAAAAAAAAAAAAAGTAATTTCCCAGACCCCTGAATACTCCACTAATCAGAGCTCTGTGACAGTAACGGTCATTGCAGAAACCTAACTAAATTCACTTGTGCACATAAGCTAGTTTGATTTGAATGAAAAATTATGTGACTAAAACTGAAACATAGTTGGGCAAACAAGTAAACATCAAAGCTGGAATGAACCAATCAGAGCTCTGTGTCAGTAACGTTCACTGCAGAAACTTAACCAAATTCGCTTGTGTACATAAACTAGTTTGATTTGAATGAAAGATTATTTGATTAAAACTGAATTTTCACTGAAGAAACATAGTTGGGCAAACAACTAAAGATCAAAGCTGGAATGAACCAAGATCAAAATGTGCAAGTTGATTAATATGTAGTTCGTAAACTGTATCTGAGAAAGAATGTAATCCAAATAAATTGAAGGTCTACGCTCCTAACAGCTACCCAATGATGATCACTCAAGACAGGTTCATGTCAGTTAAAAGAGTTCATTCAGAGGCTGGTTTGGCTATCTGCCAATACACACTCTGGTACCCAGCAAAAGAAACACAAGAATTTTTTATTTTTAAATTAGCACTAAAGGATGTAATTTGAGCACTGGAACAAATGTTTTATGAGAGGAAGAGAACACTAATCTTACCTGCATTTGCTTCTCCTTCTCCATATCAAGATTGTGGCGCAACTCTCTGGTTTTTGCACGCTCAAGCTCCAACAGCCGTTGTCTCTCAATCTCGTGCACCACTTCACTTGTTCTCTCCCTAAGTTTCCATAACATGCACTCAGTACCAACAATACACAAACTTTATATCACAATTGCAGATATATATATATATATATATATATGGGTCCCTATCCATGGCCAACAGTTTGGCAAACATTTTGGCAAACACTTTTTCAAAACATGGGTTAGAGGTCTTGGAATGGGCTGATTTTTGGTGAGGATGATCTCTACGGTGAGGAGATCATCCTCACCAAAAATCAGCTCATTCCAAAACTTCTAGCCCCATTTTACAAGTTGAAAAATCATGAACCGTCCATTTTTTGTAAACCATTTTTGATGAGGTTAGAAGTTTTGGAATGGGCTGATTTTTGGTGATGATGATCTCCTCACCATAGAGATCATCCTCACCAAAAATCAGCCCATTCCAAGACCTCTAACCCATGTTTTGAAAAATGTGTTTGCCAAAATGTTTGCCAAACTGTTGGCCATTGAACGCTACTATATATATATATATATATATATATATATATATATATATATATATATAGTTCCAACTGTGAACAACTTGAGGAGTAAGACGAGCCTCTGATTTTGTAGGGAAAACCTGTCAAGTTCTTGGAGAAGCTCTGCTTCCCGTAAAGCTGCCTCTTCCAAATATTTCTGACGGGCACGTTTTACAATAAGTTTCTTTTGCCTGCGAGCTGCAATCTCTTCTCTGACTCTGGACTTCTCACTGATCATGAAAGACAGAAATGACTTAAATTCACAAATTATAGATGAACTGCAGCTGAATAAAAAAAAATAGGAAGGTATGGCAAAACACAAATTATAATTGACATAACTACCTTGGGGATTGAATACGATCATAGCAAGGAAGTTCAAGTATTACTGAACTACAAAAATACTATTCTATTATGGGGAACAGGAGAAAGATTACTCATCTAAACTCAAGCCAAACACAATAACTAATCGAGTCCAAGTCACCTCCCTACTCGGTAATTCTTTAATTTGTTTTCCCTTTGGAAACAAAACATTCCACCAATAAAGCTGCATGAGGGTCTGGGGACAACAAAAAAATAGAGGGTTGCAAATCTCGCGAGTATCATTCTTCAGAATGATTAATGGAATTGTGCTATTTGCGATCCTTGGACAGATAGGAGTTCAGTTGGAAATTGGAGTGTGTTAAAAGTGTTGCTCAAGTGATGAAGCCTAATAGTTATATTGCACGGGTTCTTCAAAAAGATGAAGTATCAAAGTCAGACACATGTCCAACTCTTCTAAAAGGGGGAAAGTAGTACCAGGGTAGGACAAGTCTTGGACTCTACAAAGAGATCTATTTTGGGAGTACTTACTGGAGTGAAGATTAAAAAAAAATTAGCTTAAATTTTTTCAAGAGACATTTGTGGGACAATAACAAGGACAGTAGAGTTTCGTTATAGGGAGGACAGTTGTCTCAAATCATGGTCCAAGTTATATCCCTCTTCACAGTGAAACAATGAAAACAAAGATGTAGAGTTTTTAAAGGGGAATGCTAAAGACTACATAAAGACGATCACATTATCATATGTTGTTTCTGGATGCACAATGATGTCAAGTTTGTGGATCAATGGATGAAAAAGGATACACATTAATTTGTTGGCATCTTGTCCTAAAGGGACTTTTTTATTTGAAATCTAAATGCATTATTGAGTAGAAGATGCAAATTACATTGCAAGTGAAGTTGCTCTAAAATTGAAGAGATTGGACAAAAAAATGTTGTCCAACTTATAACCAACTTGAATAGAAATTAGAACATCTTCAAGACATCATATGCAATACATTGCTTGGATCTCATCTTAGCGAATATAGATGAGCTTCCCAATGTAACGATCATCTTAGAAAGTGTACAGAATATGTTCTTCTATGCTCACCCTATTTTTTTGGTGTTGGGGAGTGTGGAAGGAAAGGAACTCATTAGTCATTGACGGATTAGATCACTCCATTCAGGAGGCCATCATCTCGGTCGTTGGAATCTTATTTTATTTTATTGTTGTGGTTCATTTCAAGGGGTTTTCTTTGAAGTCATGTTATTTAGGTAGGAGTTGGTTTGCTGTGATTCTGAATGAGTGAGTGGATTTTGGTGTAGTTGGGGCTGTGGTGCTCTTTTGCTTTTTATCATTTTACTTTTTTTCTTGTTCTAGTACAATTCACTTCTTTATTTGGAAGGTCTACTTGACCTTCGGAATTGACTAGGACAGCTTATGGAGTATCATTTCTAAAAAGTTTGGGAAGGATGATATGAGTTGGGAGAATAGGCTTGTGAGACTCTACTATGGTCGTGGAGTTTTGAAATGCATTCTGAAGATTCTCTTGAAACTCTGCCAAAAAAAAATTGCCTTCAAAGTGGGGAAAGGCTCAAGAAGCAATTTCCACCACTGTTTGCCTTATCAGACAAGAAGATGGTGACAGTCGCCGCTTTAATGTGATGTTTGGAATAGGAAAGGGGATGGGACTTCAGTTTCAGAAGAGGTTTTTTATGACCAGGAAGTTGATCTTATTTCCAGACTAGGATAGTGTATCTCCCACATCTCAATCAACCAGGAGGATGAGTGCCTTTGGGTTTGGGATGGCAGTCAGGATGAGGTCTTTCTATCATATCCTTCTATCAATTTTAATTTACCATTGCAGTATTCTCATTTCATTCAATTGCAATTTGGGGGCCGCAAGCCCTTCAAAAATAACTTTTTCTATCTGGTTGATCACCTGCAATGGAATTACAATGGATAATGCTATTGGTAGAAGCTTCATCTCAGCGAGCTTCTGCTCCTTACGTAAAAAAAAAAATGATGGGGGATCCATGGATAAGCTTCTCGTTCATTATCTTTTAGCTAGGGATCTATGATCAAACTTTCTTTTCTTCCAAATCGCATGTTGCTTTCCTAGAAAACCTGTATTTTTCAAGGGGTGTGAATACTCTATGCAAGAGATCAGCGTATCAGTACCTACTAATGTTGCTTTCCTAGAAAACCTGTATTTTTCAAGGGGTGTGAATACTCTTATGCAAGAGATCAGCATATTGGTTGTAGGCCCCTCCCTCTTTTTCTTTTTTTAGGGGGGGGGGGGGGTGTTGTAAAATCTTCAAGGAGTTTAGATGTGTCTTCTTTGAAGATTTCTTATTCAGTTGGAATGGTGTTTGTGACATTAGAGACCCATTCTTTCAATAGCCTATGGTAGCCCACAGTGGCTATTTGATTTTTTTTGTTTTTTTATTTTAGGTTTACTTGGATTGGTCATAAAAGTTTTGAGCATTCAAGAAAGACAAACGCAAATGCACCACTAGAAGGCCTGGTAATTTTTAACCCAGTTTCATGCATTATATTTGTGACAGATGACAACTTATAAAAAAAAAAGACAACACTCAAATGTTCTCTCTTGGACTTGAAATAGAACCTAGTTAATTGATGGATTGACACTACATTGTTGCTTGTTGGCCAAGTAAAGAATCAAAATGTTTAGGGGGGGGGGGGGGGGGGCATTCCCTAATTCAGCATCTGTTTTCTTCTTAGGTTTCAATGGTGTTCTAACAAATATAAATTTTTTTAAAAAAAGGGCATTAGACAATACTTACAGGCAGCGGATGTCATCTTTAATTTTCTGAAGACAGTGACCATCCATTGTATGAGCTGATTGATTCAAGAAAAAATGATATGAGCATAACAAAACAAAGATGAAGATCTACACAACATAATCCAAGATGTGCCTGACAACAATGCTCAAGACAATAAATCCGAAGATGATAAGGCCAGCAATTATTACCAGATAGAAAGGGAGACAGTTTTGTTTCTTCTCTAAAATCTCCAGATGACTCTTGCAAGGCTTGTTCTTTCTGAAGAAGGTCCATTTCTATTTCAGCCTCTTCTAGTTCCTACAGGAGTTTGAAGTTTCACAGATCTAACTCAACCCTAGAATGTTGGAAGTGAAAACCAAATTGAAACTAATCATCCGAACTCACCATAGCCTCTCTATCAATTCTCTTTGAGAACATATTGAAGTAGGTCTGAACAGAAGTCAGATTTGCGAGGACCTAAACATAAATAAATAAAGAATGACCAGAACTAAATCAAAGCCAATAGGAAAAGGAGCTTATCATCAAAATAATAAAACAATGAACATTTGAAAAAAAAAAAAAAAAAAAAAACATATGGGTCAAGGAAGAGATGTTAACAAAGATGACATAATAGCTGGCTGAATACGATAATGCATGTAAAAGCCAAGCTGTGAAGCCTACTGGTAAATGACAACTTATGGGACATGGAAAACGCATTTCTAAATTTTTACTGTGTCAAAAACATACTCACACAAATCTTAATATGTAATGTAGAGTTTTCCCATTAATTAATGCTTTTTTTGATAATCAATTTTTATTGGCCTTTCCTTTCTATGGGTGCCATCACTAAAGTCGCATTTTATATACTCTGTCTTGGTTCTACTTATCCTAAAGGCCTTGGACTCCAAACCAACTCTCCCAAGTTCTTTGCAGATAAATATTCTTTGAGATGAGAAAATAAAACTACTACTATATAACATTTGCATCTGATAATGCACTAAATTTAAGAATTTTTGCAATATTTGTCACCTGAAGTATTGATTCACGAGTACTTCCGAACTCCGGGTCACTTTGTTTTGAAGCAGAACTTGAAGAGAGGACGTCTTTCAGGACCTTACATGTGAAACTATGTTTCAGTGAATCTTTAAACATATTAATAAATAATAAATCGAGCAAATGCATTCCCTTATTGAAAAAAGAACATAGGTTGATATTTATAGCCAGAATCATTGACAGATTGATAAAGATGGATACCCTAAAATATTTTGGATGGTTGCAAGACCAATTTCTTATAATTCTTCTGTATGCAAGCTGAAAAATGTATCACATACCTCTTTAGCATCATCCTCTTCTGTTCTTAGTTTACATAAGGCTTGGCAGGCCTTCTTTTCCATATCTCCAAGCCTCCTTCCTACATTAAGGAAAATTCAAAAGCATATTTCAACAGTAATTGAACTCCATTAAACCCCTCCTTAAAACCAAAAAGTACCCAAAATATTAAATACTATACCAGAAGACATTCCAAAAGTCTCCAGATTTCTCCAAACAATTTGAGGTATCAAAGCAATATCCTCAGCTGTGGAATACAGGCAGGCGCTTGCAAGAAGAGCTAACGAAAGTCGTGTTAGTGGGCTCTCACATACCGAGTGTGCAAGTTTTCCCAAACAATGAAGAACACTGTCCGCTGCTCCCAGAAAAGACTGCAATTGGCCACGCTCAGCAAATGGGACGTAGTTTACTAGGAGTGCCATTGCATAAATCCTCAAAAGCATTGATGGATCGGATGATGCCAACAGAGCTACCCTATCCCAAGTTCTTGATACAAGGAGAGACAGAACTGACTCGGGAACAGAAAAGACCAAATCTGAATCAACTAATTTATATGTAAACTTCACCACTCCACTGGTTGCATCTTGGCCCACAAGTCTGCCAAGGTGTTGCAGTGCAACAGACCGCTGTTCAGGTTCTGTATGACCTAACATTGTATAAAACAAGTCAACTAATGAAACACCGTCATCGTGAAGGCTACCAATACCCCTTGTGAATAAGACTGACAGCCATTTATCAGTCTGAAGGCGCCAGGAAATTCTTGGTGCATGACAACAGAAATGTTTAATTGTAGAACATATAGTTCCAAGTACATTATCCAGACAAAAACATTGAGGCAAACCTAGTAGATAATCAAGCATAACAGATGCAACTTGCCAGCAATGGTTTTGTTGAAGTGTCACAACAGCTCCAGCAAGCCCATCCAGACCACTTCTCCAATATATTGAACTATGATCACTTAAGTTGGATGGAAGCACATTTTCACTGTCATTATCTGTATGAATAGGAATTTTTTGCACAATGGATGACAAACATTTGGAGTACATGTAACACCTGGCGGATGTACAAGTCAGTTTCTTTGCCAGTTGAGGATGCAGTTTCCAACAGAGCTCAGTGGTTGGATTAAGTTTGGAAATTAAAACCTGTAAACTTTCAGAAAATGCATCTATTTCTTCAGTAGTCAAAGCATGTGACCTTTGATTTGAGAGACCAGTATTATCTTCAGTACCTTCAAACTTCTCAGAAACTTTGGTTGGAGATTCATTCAGCAAACATGAGACTTCTGTACTACCATCAACAACTGGAAGAGAGCCCACTACAGATAAGTGGGGCTTGTCAACTGGGATAAGAATGCCAAATTCTTGTGAAGTCTGAACTAAAACGAGTCCACAACTTTCCATAACTTTCTGAAATGCACATAAGTAATCATAGAAAGAAGATGTTGGTTCAAAACTAACAAAATCGGCCCACAATAATAATGACTGTAAAATTTCCATCTTCCGTGAAAATGATATATCTGGGAAGAGATCACCCAAAATAAAAATTGTCAGTGCTCCCCGGCATAATCTTTCTGCAGTAGAATCCTGACACTCAATTCTGCTCCTCACGTTACTGAAAAGTTCATCAAAACATAAAGACTCGAAATTAAGACAAGAAGACTCGTCTGTCAGTAGTTTATCATCATTGGAGACCTTCCTTAAAGCATATGAGATAAGAGGCTTTAACAAACGCAAAATGGAATTGAGAAAAGCCACATCACAATATGACGTTTTACATAGTGATGCCAACACTTGCACCACTCTAGGTATCTCAGGTACCATAGCTTCCATGTGCTCAACTATAATAGCTTCAAGTATATATAGGATGATTACTTTGGTGTTCTTAGCAGCATAACCTTTTAAATGATCAGAAGTATTTCCATTACAATGTTTCTCCTTTCCTGTTTCTGGAAATGACCACAAGCATAGATCAGAAAACCAACACAAGACATCAGGAACGACACTGGAGGGAAGAGATCTCAACTGCAAGCCAACAGCCTCTAAAATAATCTCCCCAAAAGCTTCAAATTGCTTTTTCATATTTGGAAAGAATTTATACAGGTCAGGGTATATCACTTGAAAAGATCTGTCATCATGTGATTGATCAGAAAGCTCAAACCCTTGATTGACCTGAAAATCTTTTCTGCTCCCTGATTGTTCCAATTTCATAGCCTCATCTTTCGCTATATTATCTACAACGGCAAGCTCATCAGTAAATATGGACAATAGGCATGACAACTGTGACAGGTCCGAGGCAAGGAAAACCTTCTCCTTCAGATATTGTTTTGAATAACGAGATACCGCCATCCACCCCAGGAACCGAACAAGAGGACATGAACAAGAAGATAATTTAGGTATCCTCTGCATCCAAGATGAAGGTGGAATCAAACTTCTATACTGAAGTCCATTGTGAATGTTGATTGTGAAGTCTGGTTCTTCATCGCCAGTAGTTGAAGCAATAACCAATCTTTGAAGAATCACCCAGCGACGCTGTACTCCATGGACTTTCTCTGGATCCAACTGCAGATTGCCATCTTTCAGCTGATAATAGAAAGATGTAAGCAACCCATTCAGATATTCGGCGGATCCTAAAATGATGTCAATTACATTTTCGGGAGAGCAAAAAAGCTTAGTGGCTGAGTGCAACAGGAACAAAAGGCTTTGCATGAGAATTTCATGCATTGAGTGCTGTTCTCTCTGCAACCGCTGAATCAAAAAGTGGCACAGCAAAGCTTGATTCTGTCGAACTAAGGTGATTGTGTCTGCAGTGTATTCATCTACCGATGATATTTCTATGCCCTTTTCATTTCCTTCGGTATCATATGGGCATTGCTCTTCATTGCACACTCTTTTATGATACTCTCTGTCAAATTTGGCAGCTTCAAGGAGTATCTGGAGAACAGTTATGTCTCTTTTTCTTTCAAGATGACCTATCATCTCCAAGTCGTTATTCTTCTTTTCACAAACCCTTCTCAGCTCTGCAATTTCATAGTTTTGAGGAATCTGGGTTCCACTAAAATTCACTTGGTTAATAACCTTTGGATTAGCTCTGAAGGCCACCATAAAAAAGGGATTGACATAGCACTCCGCGGCTAAGAGCAAAGCATCAATAGCAGCGTCATGACCCTCTGGAGTAATTTCATGGTGTGAATGCAATTCCGAAGCTAAACGTTGGAATTCAGAAGCCCTAAGTTCACAGTCTCGATGGTTCATAAGTTGCAAAAAATCAGCCTGTAAGTTAAAATATTCAACAGAAAACCCAACATCCAAGACCAAGCCATTTTGTAGCTGGTTATTCAGATTTTTCTCAACCAGATGTTTCCCTTCTGCATTGACATCACTATGAATAGATTCGGGACTATTTTTATCTGGGTTTTGTCCTTCGAGAAAGTTAGCAAGGTTCCTCAGTGCAGTATTTTTCAATTCTGGTGGAGCAAACAAAAGACCAGCGTCTTCAAACACATCCATCTTCACAGGTGCTTCAATTACTTCAGGCTTCCCATCCGGTTCTTCTTGGACATTGGGTTTTGAAGAAGGGCCCCCATGGCGAAGGATAGGATAGTTGGATACAGTAGTAGAAGATTCTTGCTCTGCTGATTTAGAAACAGAACATTTCACGTCAATTTCAGGAGGCAATGGCATGTGTGGTCCCAAAATCGAGAGCAGAACACTGCATCAAGAAAATTGTATCACTTCAATACAAACCTGGCAGAAGAGCCAAAAAACGTTATTTTATTTTATTTGAGAATTGACGACATACTTTAATGATTACTATCATTTTTTTCAATTAATTACTTCAGCTTGCCAAAAAAATTAAAAATATTTCTCAAATGTTTATGAAATATGGTGACAGCTGGCAAACTTGCAGAAAAGAATAAAACGTAAATTCTAGCAACGAAGAATTTTAAATCTGACAGGTTTCACAAGATCATTATGGATTTTTTGGTGTATAATTTATTGAAAAACAAAGTGAATTACATAATGCTTATAGTTTCACATCTAGCACAGGGAAGACTTTCCCTAGGTTTTCCATATAATAAAAGAAAGACATGGAAAAAAAAAAGGATTTAATACCTTTACAAATAATTGGGAAAGACAATTACCTTGGTGCAACTGATCCACGCCTCCATTCAGATTCCAATGATGGAAGAACAGCGGGCTTCCTCACTGCGGTACGGATAACATTAAGGGCAATGGCACAAGTTTGTTCATGCTTCTCTAGAAAAATGGCAGAAACATCCCCAAAAGCTATCGTATTCTTCAAGGCAGGATCAAGAAAAGGTTCCAGCATTTCCACAAGAAAGAGTATTTTATGCTTAACTTCCTGAAATGGTGCATGCTAAAAAAGTTAAACAGAACAAAAGAACCTATAGTACATAGAAAACATGCTAAGCTAATTTCAAACCAGATCATCAAGAAGGCTTTTAGTGAGTGGCTGCAATTATAGAAAAGTTGAAGTTGTTGTCGACAACTCTTATCAAACAAAGCTATAACCTTTTTCTTGTAGTTTTCTTTACAAAAATTTTGGTAGGAACTAGGTAGAAACTAAGAAGCAGAGAACATGACAATTTGAAAATATAACATAAAAGGAACCAAAGTAGAATGTAGAACCTTATATCTTGGTAGGACATCATCCATATGCCCAGATAAAGCCAAAATAACGTATTTGAGTGCAACCCGAGCCCGAGTGATTGAATGATGAGCACCCTGAAACATGCAACAGAACAGCATAGGCACTTCAATTTAAGAGGAAAAGATCAAATATGATTAACAAGTCAAAGCGTCTGTGGGTCATATTTTCATCCATCGTAAACTACCTCATGATATTTGGAATTATTTATTTTTCTTTCATTAACATCCATGGGTATTTTCCAACATCACTTTATTCTATGCTTGAGGGTTGGCAATCTCTTGGTACTTCTTTTTCTGCCTCGAAAATGATATAATGGAGTCTAGCCCTCTTTGTCAAAAGTTGGGGGATCTAGAAGGTGAGGAATAGCCATGTCTTTGAGGGTTGGGAGTACTCCCTTCAGAAGATTATCGTTTCAATTGGGGTTTCTCTTCTTTTGGTGTAAAAATTTTAAGGAAGCTCAGTCTTTTTTGAGAATTTCTTGGGTAGATGGGATTTGGTTTTATAGCTTTAGAGGCAACTAGTGTGGTTTTATAGCTTTAAAAAAAATTGAGAATATTCTTAACATGTATGATGTTCTTCCCATGCCACAAATGGACAATGAAAGCACAAAATTTCTACATTACTTGAAAGTGAATAAGTAGATAATAAACAGCAATAATTGCAATAAAATAAATAAAAGAATGGTAAAGAAACCTGGATTGTGCCCAGAAGATCCTCAAGAAGCTCAATTGTTAGGTCAACCTGTATTGGAGTCAGCCTTGAGACTAAGAAAACGATAGGAAGCAAAAATAGGCATAAAGATGAAACAAACCTTTGCTATTACAGTAGATATCCATGGTGCCAGTGGCCCGGAACACAGATCAATCAGAACACATGCTGTCTTCGCCTGATGGTGCATTTCAAGTTAGAGCCATCTATTTCCAATTCCAAAAAAAGTCAACTCATTTCAATGAAAGCTACATTAGGTTTCAAATTGAACCTGAAATCCAAGTTAAAAAGTCCTAAAATTCAAAGAATGAATAATAAAATAACACTAAATCAGTGCAGAAATTATATAAAAAAGAGAATAATAGAACTGTAATAATTAGAAGGAAACAAAATTAACAAACATGTGATGGTGAAAACGATGATAAGTAACCAGCACAGGCATGAAGAAGAGGATGATAAACCGATGAAGATGATGTTGCCACAATCTGCAATAGCAATTTAATGATTAGCTAAATGTATAGATGGAGATAAGAGACATATGGCAAGCACAAAATAGAATTAACATCAGGTACCGATACGATGACCTGAGATAGGGCCTGCTGCACAAAGGGCTGTTTCCAATGAGAGAAACTATCATCAACATGGTCTGGAGGACTGCTAACTGGAGGACGAAGGGCTAAAATATGCCAATAATGAACATAATCAATTATTGATCTAATGCAACTAATTTTAAGAACAAGATGTCACTATTAGAAGAACAATGTGGCACTATTCACTAATACGATAAACCTTCACGAAAACAAAAATAGTTGTGTTTTTAAAAAAGAAATAACAACTCTACTTTTTCAAGGAAAATTAACAATGTTTACTTCCTTTAAGGAAAAGTTAGTTGTACAGAAGAAATATATATATATATATATTAAATTTCCTAGCAAAAATATCATGGCATTTTCACAAGATCTTGATGTTTCTAGTCTAAGAATGATCAAGAACATTGCTGCTTTGTAATAATATTAAGGGTTTGAATAAATACAGCTAACTGTTCCTTTTCCTAATCTAGCAAGAATTCCTTAACACATAAACCTTCCAATAACCTTATCAAAAAAAAAAAATAATAATGAGATCAATGAAGAAGGCAATACCAGGGAGTAGCGCTTGTACCAGTGGTAGTACAGACCAAAATTCAGAATTACTATCAGCCAACTTGCGACAGAGGAGGGGCTGAAAATTTAACAAAAATAACATGAAAAGAAATGAGTCAAATTTGTAATTCTGATAACCATAACTGTACACTCCAATAAAATATAAGAGAGTTTCTTCATATCACTCTTAAAACGTAGATACTCTAGAAATATTACATGCCAGATCACATAACCCACCTGTGATACACACGCATAAAGAACATGTAGAATCCCCTCCTCTACTGGCCCTACATCCAGGACATTAAGATAGTTGGAGTCCCATTGATCATCAGGAATCTTGAATTCTTCTCCAAACAAGCTTGAGTAATCAGCTAAAAGAAGATAATTAGATGATTCAGCGTTGGCTGTCTCTTCAGAAACAGAAGATGACAAGTCATTGGATGGGATTGGTGCTTCTGGTGATGCACCAGGCTCTACGAGTTTCTGCAGAACTCTGGAAGCCTGAAAAATAGTATAAGAATCCTCAGCAATCTAAACAGTCCAAGTATCCAGCAGAGGTAGGTGTAATCATAAGCCATAGTTGAAATAAGCGCAGGTTCCAAGACATACTGTTCGGCAAACAATTCCTAGTTGAGAATCCTTATACGCCCTTCTAAGCATCATGAAGACTATGTCTGGGCGAAACACTATGGAGCTTGAAGCAGGATGAACAAAAGTTGATGGGCTGCGTGTTCTCCTGGGCTGGGCCTGAACACAATTGAACTTCTGTTAATTTCCTGCCATTAACCATAAATAAATCTAGAACTGGGTAAATTCTCGCAAGAGATGATTTATTTATTTTTTTAATAACGTAGGGTGTCCCCACCCACTTTGGAAGTAGGACTAATCCCTTTGGATACACCCAGCCAACACAAACTGGCGTATCAGGTATAATGGGCAGGGGGAGCACACCTAAGATGCCCAACCACTGCTCCACCAACTGGGTGGTAAAATCTAACAAATTCAAATTGAAGGCCAATGCCAAACTCAAGATAGACAAGGTGCTCAACTTTCAATAAAATTTAAGCTATTGGAACGATGCACAACAGAATAAGAAGTATCTTATTTGCATTTTATTAGGAGTAATAAGTTATTATTAGTAGGGGTAGTATTGTCTTTTCTTTCTTTTGTTATTTTAGTTACGATATATATTGCATTGTCCGGCTAGGGTTGGAGTCAATTCGACTCCTCCCACATTTCTCCCATATCTTCTTCTATTCTCCTTCTCAAACTCTTAATCTACATGGTATCAAAGCACATCCTAAGAGTTTGAATCATTCTTTATTATTTTATTTTCTTATTTTTTCTGTTTCTCGGTTGACTCGTAAGAAAATCAGATTCTTCTTGATCTGATTAAGGGTTAACGAAGAGTTTGTATTTAATCCTCCACGTGGAAGTACGATTGTGGTTGCGCATAGATCCTTATGTGAGCGAATCTAAGAAGTCTTTCTTTAATGATTGGTACTGTTTCGGGTAAGTTTTGTGGTTCTTCCATGTGGTGAAAGGTATTCGTAGTGTGTTTGAGTTCTTTCTAGCCCTAAAATCAATTCCTCAATCTCTTATGGCCTATGTGATTTCATCAAGAGATTTTTCTACAATTTTTTGGGTCGTGCGATTTTACTGAGAGAGTTCTCTCTAGTTTTTTGGAGGTTTTCCGTAGATCTTGGCTATAAGGAATTCGTGACGAGGAGATTTTTCGCCAATAGAAAATCAGTCACGAAAATATTTGAAAACCCCCCAATCGTGCTCACGTTCCTCGAAAAAAATTGTGGGGGAAGCGCCAAAAAATTGTAAAGCAATTTTGCCGTATTCTCGTGGTTGATTGATAGAGCAGAAAATGAATATGGGGATTTCTCAAGATCTTGTAGGGCTTCAGATGACTACTTCCATCAAACTTAATTAAAGCAATTACATTCAGTGGTCTAAAGCAGTATAATGTTTTTGAAGGCAAAGGGAAAATGCAACCACTTGCTGACAAATAAGCCTACTTCCAAAGATCCAAATGTGATAAATGTGTGGGAACAAGAAGATGCTCAAATTGTGACATGGTTGTGGAAAAGTATGGGACCACAAATCAGTGCAAACTTTATGTTCCTTGACATTGCAAAGGATGTATGGTTACGGGTGAAACACATGTATTCTGGATCAAATCACATCACCTGGATTTATGAGCTCACACAAGAGTATTTTCCTTGCAGCAAGATAACAATAACATAGAGCAAATTTTTGCCTATAAGATGCGAATGCGTGAAGAACTTAATTAGTACCAACCTATTACTAGTGATATCCGCATGATGCAAAAATAGAGGGAAGATATAGACGTCAATCGATTCCTCTTTTCTCTCCAACCAGAGTATGAGGCAGTTAGATCTTAGATTCTTGGTAGACAAGATCTTCCATCTCTTGCAGAACTCTCGACTTAAGAGAGCCACAATATCAGATAGTAGCAATGTTAGTGGTGATCAATCAACTTTAACGATTCTTGAAGATCGTGCAAACCGTGGTCGTGGTGGTAGAGATTCAGGGGGAGGCCATGGAAGCCGTAAGTATACTCATTGTCGCCTTGATGGACATACAGTAGACTATTGCTGGGATTTACATGGCAAACCTTCTGCCTATCAGGTTTCATCATCAATTGAAGATTCAAATCATACACTTATTTCTATTACTTCTAACCAACTTGTAGAAAAAGAGTCCATTATTCTTTCTAGAGAATAGTGTGAAAAAATCATTGCTAGATCTACTCAACCTTCTTCCTTCACTGTTACTTTAGCCCAAACAGGTATAGCATCCACTTGTTTACTGTCCACATCTAAACCTTGGATCATTGACTCTGGTGCATCAAACCATATGACAGGTAACTCTAGTTTGTTGTCTTCTTTTCGTTCCTCTATCTGTCAAAATGTTAAATTGGTTGATGGTTCATATTTTAAAGGTGTTGAGTTGGGTACATCTCAACCTCATCCTAAGCTTTCTTTGTCTTTTATCTTCTATGTCCCTAAATTTCCTTTTAGTATTTTATATGTTAGTCAACTGACAAAGAAATTACAATGCTTAGTAACCTTTTTCCCCAACCATTGTGTTTTTCAAGATCTAGAGACGAAGAAGACGATTGGTGGCAAGCGTGAAGTGGGTGGTCTATATTATCTAGATCATGTTCCTGCTAATACAACATTCCCTTCATCTTTCAGCTGCTTTCAGTGGCATTGCAGGCTCGATCACCCATCTTCTTGGATTCTACGTAGTTTAATTCTTAGTTTGAGTCGTAAGTCTTTATTTGATTGTGAAGCGTGTTAGTTAAGTAAACATCATCATGTGTCTTTTCCACCTAGTGTAAATGGTAGAGTGTCTAGACCTTTTCGTTTAGTTCATTTTGATGTGTAGGGACGGGACCTGCAAGACTTTCATCATACCTTGATTTTAAGTATTTTGTTACTTTTGTGGATGATTTCTCAAGAATGACTTAGTTGTTTTTAATGAAAGATCATTCAGAATTGTTTACAATTTTTAAACAATTTCATATGGAAATAAAAACTCAATTTGGTATGCCTATTTGCATTTTGATAATGCCAAGGAGTATTTTCTTGGTCATTATGTTACATATCTTCACTCCCATGGAATTATTCATCAGTCTTCTTGTGTATATACCCCTCAACAAAATGGGATTGTTGAATGCAAGAATTGATATCTAATAGAAGTTGCCCGTGCTTTAATGTTCTAGATGAAAACTCTCACTACTTGCTATCTTATCAATAGAGTGCTTACTCCTATTCTCAAGAGTAAATCTTCACACAAGGTATTAATTCCTGATAGTCCGTCTTTTTATCTTACTCCACGTGTCTTTGGATGTTCTTGTTTTGTTCATTTTCTAGGACCTGGTCGAGATAAGTAAGATCCAAAAAGTTTAAAATGTGCATTCCTTGGCTATTCCCATACACGGAAGGGTTATAAATGTTATAGTCCTACTTCGCGTAAACATTTTGTATATGCGGATGTCACACTCTTTGGGTATGTTCCATATTTTTCTAGGACATCTTCTAATGAAATTGGTATTACTCCTATTACATTGCTTATTCCCATTTCTATTCCTACTGCTCCACCTCTTAAAGTGTACTACAGGAGGACTATTACAACACCAACAATGCCAACATCTTCTTCGTCTGCAAATCTAGTTCCTTCACCAAATCCAGCTCTACTTCCAGCTAACTCACCAATTGCTCAGCGTAAAGGTACTCGTTCTTGTGTTACTAAATATCCCATTGCTAACTTTGTGTCATATGCTTCACTATTTTCTTCTTTGTCCGTTTTTATTTCGTAGATGTCATCTATTTCTATTCCTAAGTGTCTTCAGGATGCCTTATTCCATCCAGGTTGGAGGACAGTAATGAAAAAGGAAATGACAGTCCTTCATAGCAATGATATGTGAAATCTCGTCTCTCTTCCTCCTGGAAAGAGGTGGTAGGATGTAGATGGGTTTATGTTGTTAAGTTCCACCCTGATGGCATAATTGATAGATTGAAGGTCAAACTAGTTCCAAAGAGTTATACACAGACGTATGGAATTGATTCTACGGAAACTTTTTCCCCAGTGACTTAAGATTGCTTCCATTCGTGTTATTATCTCTTTAGTTGTTATGTTTGGGTGACCCTTGTACCAACTTGATGTGAAGAAAGTTTTTTTACATGGTGATTTGTAGGAAGAGGTATATATATATATATATATATATGGAGCAACCACCTGCGTTTATTACTCAAGGGGAGGTTGGTAAAGTATGTAAGCTCAAAAAAGCACTTTACGGTTTGAAACAGTCCCCGCGAGCATGGTTTGGAAAATTCAACAATGCGATTCTTGAGTTTGGGATGTTGAGGTATCAGATAGACCACTTCGTTTTTCATTCCCACTCCACTAGTGGGTATGTTCTTCTAGTTATGTACGTAGATAATATTGTATTGACAGGGAGTAGTGCAGTTGGGATTGAAAAGTAAAGTCATTTTTACAACAAAAATTTCATACCAAGGATTTTGGTAAATTAAGATACTTTCTTGGTATTGAGGTTGCACATTCAACTGGTGGTATTAATCTCTCACAAAGAAAATATACCCTATATTTATTAGATGAGACTGATTTACTTGGGTCTAAACCTGTGGATTCTCCAATGGATCCAAAACAGAATTTGACTATTGATCAGGGAGATCTTTTTTATGATCCTGGTAAATATAGCTTATAGGAAACTTGTTGGGAAGTTGAACTACCTCACCATTACCAAGCCGAACATTTCATTTGTTGTGAGTATTCTTAGTCAGTTCATGGAAGCTCGTAAAGTACCACATTGGGTAGCATTGAAGCGTATTGTAGGGTATTTGAAGGGTTTCTCAGGACGTGATTTGTTATACAAGTCAAATGGTCATACTTGCATAGAAGAATACACGAATGCAGACTGGGAACCCTTCAAATACCCTACAATACGCTTGTCAGCTAGATCTAGTGCGGAGGTTGAGTATAGAGCTATGTCACACACATCTTATGAGCTAACCTGGTTGAGACACTTTCTTCAAGAGATAGGCATTACAGTAGATGCAATGGGCTACTTTTATGGAGCATGGAGGGCCTATTGGACCAAATTTTAGGGTTGGATTTTTTTGTTGTTTGTTTCATTAATTTCCAGCTAGGTACCTATTTGTGATTTATTTTCCAACCATTGGTTCATCTAATATTACGACATAGTTAGGGAGTTGTAATTAAATACTTGTTAGTTGGTCATATTATATTTTTTGAGTTAGAGAATGGATGGCGAGATTCCAAGGTAAATTTCTAATTTTTCTTCTTAATTTTTAGTTGGCAATTAATGAAACAAACAATAAAAACCTAGACAAGGCCAAAACTTTCCCTGAACCCTAAAACCCTATTGAAACCTACCCTCTAACCATCAAAACCCTAGCCGATTTAATTTATACCAACCTAAACCAAAGGCAATCCTTTCTAACCCCCTACAGCCTAGTTGCACCTATTTAAACCCAAGATCTACCCGACCTCTTTAAAACCTAGCCGAACCTACCTTATCCCCTGTATAACCCAACTGAACCATTCTAAGACCTATTACTACCCAGGCGAACCCCATAGATCCTATCAAATCCCAGTAGAAACCCTTCCAGCAATAAACCGTTAGCCCAAAACCTAATTCTGCTCTAATTCATCATCCCTAGCCTTGTAAGAACATTTTCTTTATCTAGATAGATCAGAATACTACTGCTGGAATTTATTCACTAAATCTCAATTTTAACCTAACTCAATTTGCACCTCATCACCATTAAATCTCACTATGTGGGCCAAAACTCCTCGTAATCCTTGAAAGGATTACAAAAAAATCCCATTGTTATCAGTTTGGAACCCTAAACTAGTGGAAGCGAAAGTCCTCCATTGCAACACACTCACTTTAATATTTTTGGGATCCAACATAAAATGGGACTACAATTCGATTGTCAATAGGATTATATTTGCTTATTAGATTCCCAAAGAACTTGGGATAAATTTAACTTCAATTTTATATGTAACATTGCTTCAGCAGGACAGACAATAATCACCATCATCTTTAAAGCCTTAACTCAAAGATTTGGGGTCAGATGAAGAACCTTGTTTCCCCATTTAATTTTATCCAGAGCCATATCTTCTGTTATTGAAATTGCATTGGGAACCATTGATTTGACTGTGTTCTAAAGATTCGGGCAATCAGCCGCTTGGGGAAGGGTCAAGGGAAGAGAGGTTCTCAATGCGCTCTATGTACCTTGCGGAATCCCTCACCAGGCTAATAGCTTCCCTGCTTCTTCTGTTTGGGTTAGGGTTGCAACTCAGGCGGGTTGGGTCGGGTTGGAGATCAACCCGCGCCTAACCCAAACTTGACAAACACCAACCCACGCTCTTGCCCAACCTGACCTAACCTCGGGCATGAAACGCTCAACCCGAACCCTACCTAAGTCGGGTTGGTCGGGCTAATACATTCCTAATTGATACTAGGTAATTTAGTACTGATAAGGGTTTATATAAAGATAAGTGGCATGTAAAATAACTTAAAATTTACAATTATTTTTCTTAAAAATGTGTTTCAAAAGTTTATATACATAAAATTATAAGCTAATTTAAAGAGAGAAGAAAAATAAGAAGATTAACTAAAATAATCATTTTTATTAATAATCACAATTTTTAAGAAAAGAAAAATATTTAAAGTTGTAATATAATCATTGTATGACAATATATACACTTAAAACAAAGCATTAATAATAAATATGTTATTTATCTAATGAAAATAATCACTCATTAATTTGGATATATGGATAAACAAAAGCATACATATTGAAATATGAATTATGAGTGTGAAAGAATCCAACATAAGAAATATTTTTAAATTATAATCATATTAAGTTCGGGTTCGGGTAAATCGAGTTGGCCAATACCTATGCCCGCACCCAACCTGATTTGAGTTAGGCATTTTTTTTTTGTTCCCCAAACCCATAGCCCAAGCTAACTATGCCCAGACATGACCCAAGCTCAGGTTCAACCCATCGGGTTTGGGTTTTGCCCGCCCAAGTTGCAGCCCTAATTTGGGTTGTCAAAGTGCCATTTAAAGTCTCGATTTTTCATTTGGGCTGCAACCTGTTAGGAAGGTTACCCATGCTGGATCAGATAATTATTAGAGGTATGAAAGTGGCAAACTACTGCGTTTTGTGCAAGTGAAATGATGAGTCAGCCGATCACATACTTATACACCACCTGTTAACTCATTAGGTGTGGTTTCTTTTTCTTTTTTTGATAAGTGTAATATATTGAATAAAGAGAAATAGCAAAGCACAAGGAGGCCGAGAAAGTCTCACAAAGAAAAGAAAAGGAAAATTACACCATCAATGGTTACATAAAGACTTACATCTAAAAACAAAGTCATCAAATTTAATCCTTGCGAACTCTATGTTCTGATTTGACCAAAGGTATAAAAAGCCCAAGATCTCCAAGAACCCTGCATGATAGCTTGTAACCTTACTGTTGAACACCCTGTTATTTCTCTCGTTCCAAATCCCCCAAGCAATAGCCGAGGGTAGCATAATCCACATGAGACGTTTTCTGGTGCGAAAAGCATTACTAGTCCACTCTTTTACCAACGAGGAGAACTTACGAGGAAAAACCCAATGAATACGGAATAAACTAAGGAAAGTTGACCAAATTTTATAAGCTAATGAGCAGAATTAAAATATGATCAACAGACTCCCCTTCCCCCATACAAAGGGGACAACAATTGGGGTTGATCCAACCCCGAGTAATCAAATTATCCATCGTAAGAATCCTCCCGAGGAAGGCCAACCAAACAAAAAAAGAGATTTTAGAGGGAACTGACTTGGACCAAATGATGGATCACGAGATTGATCGCTCTGTAGAAGGAGTGAGCCACTTATAGAATGACCTAACAGAGAATCTCAAATCCTTAGCCCTTGTCTATTCCCACCTATCTTGTTCGCTTTCGTTAAAATGAAACGTATGCAGGAGATCAAGGAAAGATGTAACCTCAGTTAGCTCCCAATCATTAAAATTTCTCCTAAACTCCAAATCCCAAGTAGGACTGGACTCATTGCGAATCAAACACTGCTGGATTGAGTGGTTCATCTTAATAGAACAATCAAGTGTGGTTTCATTTCATTGGCCTTTTCAATTTGGTGGGCTATTTTCTATCTTCAGTGCGAACGCACTTTTGAGTCTTGGTTGCCTTGGACTTTTTTTTCTACTTCTAAACAAATCTTGTGGACCCTTTTGCCTTTTGCCATTTGCTATAAATATGGAAAGAGAGGATTAAAAGTATTTTTTAAGAGAAAGAGCTTTCTACTCAAGATAGTATTTTATCTATTTTGGGCCTCTCTTTTTTTGGTGCGAAGTGTTCAAAATATTTAAGAGACTTTGAAGATTTTATTGTAAGATGGGAAAGGGAAGGGGCGGATTTACACTGGGGGCACTTGCCTTTGCAAGAATCTTAAAAATCAAGAAGGTTATGAGCTATTGCAACTTATATTCCCCCCCCCCCCCCCCAAAAAAAAATATATATATATATATATATATACCCTCTTAGTTGCCCCCACAAAAAACTTTTTCCTTCTTAATTGCCCCCAAATGGGCAAATTCCTTAAAACTCCACCCCTGGGAAAGGGTTTGTAGTTTGGCTATATCTTAATTGTTTTTTGTACTTCGGGCTGGTCACCTCGACCTCCCTTTTATTATAATTAATAAAATGTAACTATCAAAACAAAGTGCATTCATAAATATATTTCTATCAAAGAGATCAGTTGGACCAACAAACCTTGATTTGAAGCCCTAGTTTGAATAGGATTTCCATGATGGTACCATTCAAAATCACGATTGAGTAAGCTAAACATTTTAAAAGGTCACATCAATGTACCATATAAAACTAAACAAAATGCTTCCAAATTTACCTTACACATGGTGCAGCTAAATTTACCAATGAAGAATCCAATCATTAAAAGTGAAATGATCTCAATTATTATATTTAAAAAGAAAAAAACTGCAATAATTTATATTTTCAGTAAATTCTGGGATTCTGAGATATTCAACAAGCAACATCCAAAATAAAACAGTAATACCCCATTACTGCATGGACGCACTAGAGTGTGCATATGAGTAGGGTATCTAAGGATCTATACATAACACATCAAAACTCAAAAGGTAAGACATAACCGATAAGCAATGACAAAAAAAATAAAGTGAAAATAGGAAGAGTAGATACCTCAAAATTAGAGGAAACTGTTAAAGTTGAAGCCTGGGTGCTCCTTAAAGCATCTGAGTCAGAAAAGCTGCTCATGGCCCTTGCAGTTTCTCTATAATTTCAATATATGAACATTTGTTAGAAACCAAATATAAAAGATACTAAAGATGATCATCACAGAATATGCATCTGATGGTTATCCCTGAATTATCATTCCATCAAGTGCATATTCCATGGATCTAAAATTATCATTCAGTCAGTACAACATCAAGATCTTAATAATAGATAATCATCATCATCCAAGCTATCAAGGATGATTTGATGCTGGTGACTAAGGACTTTTTTTTCCGATAAGTACAAGATTTATTAGAATAATGACCAGCCCAGATTACAATAGCATAAGATGAAGCTATACTTAGACTGAATTCATGAGATCCCATTTAAATACAAACTCCTCAAAAAGAACACCTTTAAACTCAACAAATAACTTACACCACAAAAAAAACCACCCTAACACATCCAGAACCATCCCCAATTGATTAAATTGTCTACGGCCAGAAACTTTATTTAATGCACGTAGCCAAATGAAAAAAGATACCTTCAATGGTATTTTGAGGCCCAGATGGCTGAGGCTCAGAAAATTAAATAGTTTTGAGACATTATCGAAGAATAGGAGGATCTCATAGAGAAACATCTCTCCTGATTACCCATCCACTCCTGTCTATCTTCCTTTGTTGGCCCAATAGGAATGGTTACAAGCTGATTGATTAGGTTGGCTAAATTATGAATTACCCAATAATTGAAATCTCTTCTAAAGCTCATATCCCATGAAATGTCACTCCCACCATTATTCTTTATAAGTGATTCCACTGTTAAGTTCTTTTTCATTGATGATGCATACAATAATGGGAATTGTACAAATAGGGGTAATACACCGCACCACCTATCCTCCCAAAACCGAACCTTGTTTCCTCTACCCACCCTAAAAATAATCATCATATGAAACTGTAGTAAAACTCTTTAAATTCATTTCCATATGTTGCACCAATAAGATAAATTCAGGTCACCACTTTCCCAACATATGGGAGACTACTTGATTAAGAGTATGCTTTCGAGTATTCCGGTTTACTTCTTATCCTTATTCTCCATCCCGGCCATTGTGGAGGCAAAACAAAACAAGATGTTTAGGGACTTCTTGTGACATGACAAGGAGGGTAAAAGAAAATTTCACTTGGTAAGTTGGAAATGCAATTGTCGCCCAAAAAAATTGAGGTTTATAGATTCAAAATTTGAGATTTATGAATAAGGCGCTTTTTGGCCTTGGGAAGAAGTTGTGGAGATTCGGGTGAGAGACAAAGCTTATGAAGAAAGGTGATTGCGGAAAAGTTTGGTGAAAAGGGTCTTGGCCGCAAGAGTGGTAGGGTGAGTGTGTCGTATGATTGCGGAATTTGGAAAGGTATCCAACGCGCCCTTCCTTTCTTCCAAGGCAACATTTCCTTCACAATTGGGAGAGGTTCTTTGGTTCAGTAAGAGGATGTTTGGTGTGGTTCCTTAAGCCTTAAGGACCAGTTTCCCAATTTGTACTCCATTTCGTTGAAGAAAGAGGGTATTGTTGTTGATTTCTTTGCCCATTCCATTAGAGGGGCCAAGTTGGGATTTGGGCTTAAGAAGATCTCTAAATGACTGGGCATTGGAGGAAATCTCTGGCATTTTGGGAGTCCTTGATCCGTCTGGAGATTTAAAAAGAAGGGTTGTTTCTCAGTTCGTTCTTTCTACCTTGCTTTGTCTAACCCCTATAGTGATTTCCCTTTCAAAGGGGTTTGGGGGTCTCAAGTTCCTTCAAAGGTGGCTTTCTTCATTTGTGTGGGAGTCCAAGGGAAGTTGCTTAACTTGGATAATGTGATGAAGAGGGGTATTGCGTCAGTTAATTTATGTTGTCTGTGCAAATCCAATGGAGAATTTGTGAGTGACATTCTTCTCCATTGCTCAACTTCCTCCACAATTTGGTCTCATTTCTTTAGCTTGTTCGGAGTTTATGGTTGCCTTCCGAGGATACTTTGAAATGTGTTTGAAAGTTGGTCCCAATGGGGAGTGGGCTTAAAAGCTTTTAAGAGGAAGTTGTGGAATCTTACCCATTTTTCCATATGTTGGGGACTTTGGAGTGAGAGAAACACTAGATTGTTTGAAAACACATAACAAGAAAATGATGAGCTAATTATCGATATTATGGGCCTTTTGTTTCATTGGGGTTCGGTGTTTATTGAAGCAAAAGGGGTCTTTTTTGAAGACTTGGCGAGGTCGGATATGTTTGTAATCACTTGGGAATTCTTTAGTTTTTCTTCCGTTTTTGTTTGCTTTTGTAGTTCTTTTTTGGGGGTTTTAGGTCTTCTTTACCACCCCCTCTCAATAAATATATTTTTTACTCATCGAAAAAAGGTAGTCCAATGATTTCCTACTTGCATCTCATAGTTGATACTCTAGTATTTCTTGATACGTTCATGATCAGTTGAGGTTTTTAAGCGGTTCTCTATTGTTTTGAGGTAGTGGCTAGCTAGACAACTAATTTTCCCCATAAGTGTAAGGTCTTCAGTGTTGGTTTGGTCCACAACCTTGTTGAATCCCTCGGTTTTCAAGTCAGTTCGTTCTCATTCTCCTATATCCTTTAGAGCAGCTTACAATAGACAAGCCATGTGGGACCCAGTATTTGAAAGAGTAGGAAGGCATTTAGAATCCCAGAAATCGAGGTATCTTTCTAAAGAGTGAAAGATGACCTTAATCAAAAGTGCCTTTGCGACTTGAGAGCATTCCGGATTACTTCCTTTCATTATTTACTATGCTGTGGAATCGCAGCTTGATAAACAATTGGGAAAATTACTAAACGAGGGTTAAATATTTTAATATTTAGAAAAAAAGTTACTATTTTTTTTTAAATTACCAAAAACAAATTAAGTCATTGGACAGTCCAGCGTTTTAGTAACTCGCTGGACCGTCCAACGTTTTAAATGGAGCCTAAATTGTTGGGGTGTTAAAACAAGCTATTAAAACGCTGAACAGTCCATCGTTTTAAGCATTTGGAGGGCATTTTGGGTAAAACAATTTATTTTAACACATTAAAACGCTGGACAATCCAACGAGTTACTAAAACGCGGACTGTCGAACGACTTAATTCGTTTTTGGTAATTTTTGAAAAAATAGATTCTTTTTTGTAAATATTAAAATATTTAACCCTATTTTAGTAATTTTACCTAAACAATTTCGTGATTTCCTCTGGAATGGTAAGGGTGGAAGGCAGAAGTTCCATAGAATCTAATTTGTTCTCCTAAGAAACAAGCTTAGGTTTTCGTAGGCTAAGAACCATGAATTCAGCTTTGTTGGGCTAATGGTTGTCGAGGTTCAGTTCGTGTCAAAATAATTAGTTATATCTAAATCCTTGTTTTCCTTTAATCATAGTGTACTCAATCTCCTAGCCTGAATAATTGATTTTATCTTTTAATATGTATTAACATTTAAAAGTTAATATTTTGAACTAGAAAAAGAAACTGATTGGTTAAATGGATCAGCCTCCTACTACCATGGTTTAAAGTTTCGTACCATATCAGAATATTTTAGCTAAGACATTCCGATTTTGGTCAAGACTACAATGAAACATCGAAAGGTAAACTTCCAGTAGTTCAAAAATGTCTAAGAATGATTCAGTTGAGACAAACTTGATTTTTTCTACCAATCAAAACATTTCCTTGAGAAGATTTTTTAAACCTTCCTACAAAACATGTTTTTTTTTAATCTTTTGTTATTGATAGTGCATTGGTATGATCGCACCCTCCCTACAAAACATACTATTACATCCTAGGTTTCATAAGGAGGAAACAAGAAAAACTTGTGCATCTACCTTTACTTTACATCCAGCTTTTCTAGATCAAACCAATAGATAAAGAACATGTGATCAAAAATAAATAAATAGAAGAGAAATATTGAACGATTACGTTCAATATTTAAAAACTAAATTTCTTTTGACAAGTCAAACAATTTGCCTATCGCAGTTTTGATCTATCATAACACCCCTGGTCTAGCACCATGGTCATATTTTGGAAGATTTGGGTTCATATCACTATCTTAGGAATGATTATTATTAGCAATGTTTTTAGACGCTAAGGCGTGAGGCGAGGTGTTGGGATCTCCAGTGCCTCGAGGCGTGAGGCGTAAGCCTCATGCCCTTGAATTTTTTTTTAAAATAAATAGTATAAAATATATAAATAATTTAAATTAAAAATAAAACAATAATAATAAGATAACCAATATAGATTTCTAATTTTAAAATTTCAAGTTCCAATCCCCATACTTAAATTCAATTTCCAATCCCTTATAATTTAGAGTCAATAGCCAATACTCAATACTAAGCATGTCCACGGTCCACCATTATAATAAATAAATTAAAAAGTTCACGTCCCCACTAAAAAATAATCTCAAGGCCCAATCACTTTCAATCTTCTACAATATAAAATGCTTCTACAACATCCATAATCCATATCATCTTCTTCTTGATTTGATCATGTGGTATCATTTTCTACAACATCTATAACAACTTGTTTAGTGGTATTGAAAGTATAAGTGTTTAAAAATACTTGAATGAAATTCAAAGTAAATTTAAAAATAAAAAAATTGATTTACAACTGAGGCTTATGCCTCAGCAAAAATACTTGCGCCTTAGTTGAGGGCGTACGCCTTTTATAAGCCTCAACCACGCCTTGGATGTTTGGTTGCCTCACCCTAACGCCTCGGAACCCTTTTGGTGCGCCTCAAGGCTTATGCCTCAAGCGCCACTGAAAACACTGATTATTAGAACACGTAAGAGACTAAAATTGGTTAATAATATTTCTATAGCTTTTAAAGCATTGCTAACATTAATTAGCCTTGGTGTTCCGTGAGGGTTTACTTGCTGAGAGACTTTGGGGGTATCTCTTGATTCAGTCACTTCAAAAGACTATTTCAATCTTATAGCAAGTTTTTCTAGTTTTGTATCTAAGTAGTCTATTTCTCTTACAGGACACCATCTTCCCCTACATCAAGAGGAGACAAAGGAAGAGTGATTTCTTAGAAAGAAAGAAAGAAAACACGGGAAGAAAATGAAGAAAAGAAGATGGAGTTAACAAGAAATGAGGGGGAAGTTTTGAACTCGAAGACTTCTTTCATCAGACCAATAGAGTGGCAATAAGACATTTAAATTGCGTGGGAACTAACATTATTAGAATGACAAGAATTAACATAGATATAATAAGCTTAGAAATTGTCGTTGAAAGCCTTTGAGGAGGGACTATTTGTTTGGCTACAACAAAAAAGAAAGCAATCATTGAATTACAAAAATTAGAGTCTGAGGTTAGGTATGAGACTGGAAGGGACAAAATGCAAAGGGTTTAAGGGTGCACAAGGATCTCCAAAGTTCTTTCCTTGAGTGGAAGGCAGGTACCTTGGTGAGGTGGTAAAGTTTGTGTGGTACTACACAGACCTACGATCTAAACCACACCTTCACACTGACATCTCTATCAAAACAGAAGGAAAAAAGTTCTCTCCTAGAATAGCATGAGGGGTAACCGACTGGGTAGAATGCATCTGATATATGGTTATACAATATGCAATGGCCTGGAAAGCAAAGACCAGCATTTGGATTAAAGAACTAAGTACTGCAAAATCCTGAATGGTGAGTGGGCATGCATGAAAAAGTAATCAACAGGATTAAGGGAAAAACTGACCTTTCATTGACAATGCGAAGAATTGGATATAATGGGCCAGCAAGCATAGCAAGAAAACGGGTGCTCGATTCTGCTGCTTCTGGAAAATTGGTCAGATCTGCCTGTGCAATGACAATATATCATATTCAACGTGTAGGAAAGAATGAGACCACTAGACTGTTGGCTCCACTCTAGGACTACTAAATGAAGATCATAACACACGTATACCTCAAGTTGGGGAAGGAATACAACCAACCGGTTTGTCATGTCTTGAAGCAACTACAAACATAAAACTCACATCTATGATAATAACAAATAAGATACTTACAAAACAAAATAAAATTTAAATAACAGAAACGCTATAAACCACCTGAAGATGCATACTATGAGCCTCTTGTTTATGTGCAATGATGTGTGGCAGGAGGTAATTAACAACTGGTTGAAACTCTGGCTCCAGACCAATTACCGAAACTCCGATTAACTGAAGCAAAGGGTAAAATGGTAAAAGTGTCTTAATGCAGATTTGAAAATAAACCTCGAGAAACTTATTGCAAGGAGTTCAAGAACACAAAACCCTTTTTCCGGTTTATTTCTCAGGAAGGCATGATACAGTTGGTCAAGTTGCCCAACTAGTTTATTGCAGCCACAGCACAAATTATGAAAACTAAAGCAGATCCTTTTTTGATAACATAGGATATCCCACATCCCGTTTGGGGAGGGGCTAGTCCACATGGTTGCACACCACAACCCCGCGGGAGTTTCCCAAAAGGGTAAATCAAGAGGCCACCCAGTTTTGAACACAGGACCAAAGGGAGCAAACCCCTGTAGCTAGTTTTACCACTGACCCAACCCCCTGGAGGTAACTCAAGCAGATCCTTAATGTCCCAAGAATATAAAAAATCATTGAAAGCAAAGACATGGCTAATACTGTCATGACTCTATTCTTAGCATGATATCATGGGTCAATAGGGCACAAAATGGCGCTTAAGCAATTAACAGTATAACTGATCATAGTGGAGGCTTGACTGATAATTGCCAAGTCATATTTCACATTGTGACAGCTAAGAAGATCACCTGTTGCACAAAAATGGTGCAATTGTGCTATTTCAAAGAAAAATGTTTCCTCATTCTTTTCTATCCCTTTTAACAATATCTTTATTTATCAACATAATGCAACCCAGTTCACAAGGACATCATTTAAAGGGATCAAGCCAGTACCGAACTGCAATCATATGGCACAGATCAACCTAGCTTACCCACCCAAAGAGGGAGTTGAACATGCCCTTCCAAAAGCAGCATGGGTATTTGAAATTCCAGTTTGTTTTATGCATAAACATTTGGATTTCATTTGCTATAGGAGTAAAGAACAGACATCCCACTTGCTTCTCTCCAAGGAGTTTCACATGTCGTCAGCCATTTACCCCATTACAAGGCAATCTCCCTCCCCCATATTGGTCCTTAAACTCAATAAACAGATCAAAGCAACACAGGTTCCATCACTCGTATGCACTATGATTCTTATTCTTTTGAAGAGGTTTGAACTCCACACAATAGATAATTGACAGAAGTGCAAAGAGAAACCCACATTTCAATGTTGAACCATTGACAATGATCTTTTCCTTAGAGAATAAAAGGAATAGATTCTCCGTGTGGGAAAGAGACAAGGTTCATAGTTTTTGTGGGATAATAAGGGGATAAAGGGGGATTTAGAAATCTTGATTGATGAAGGATGGAAAGCTTGTGCATATAGAGTAGATAACTCAGTCCAGACTTAAAAGGCTTAAATGCCAAATAAGCATACGAAGTTTTACCATTATATAGCCAACCGCTAGAATATCTAACCTCTTGGTTCATGTGCGGAAATACGAAAGAGATAGTTTATCACTTGTTCATCCATTCTCCTTTGCTTTGGAGCTGCTTCTGAAAAACATTGTGTTATCTGAGATGCTTCCAGAAAAAGAGGTGGATTTTTAGAAGGGAGGGATATCATGACTTTGGATAACTACGGAGTGAGCCAGAATCATGGCGAAGACACGAGGAATTAATTGCTAACAAGTGATTATACTGATAAAACAATGTGTTTCCCTCAAACAAAATATCAGAGGAACTTACAATCAATGCAATAAATTCCTAATCCCTTCATAATCAGTATATGCCTTACAATAAATAATCACAAATACGCATCTATAGTAATACAAAACCAAAACTAACCCAACAAAATTTCTTTAGGTGAAATGAAATCACTTCTTCAAAAACCAAAATAAATGTAATATATTCCAGAATATCACCTGAATGAAAAATATAGCTATAGGATTTCCCCGCAAACAAGATATTCGCACATAGCGGCATGGAGAGTAGTTTGTAGGGTACATCATGTCACGTCGAGGTGCTTCACAGCGGGGACGAACTTTTACAAATGCCTCAGGCTGCAAAACAAAGCATTCACTAGGAAATATGACAGAGAGAAATTCCAACATGAGCATGCCACCAAACCATATATTCATTTCACAAAGAGATAGCTTCAAATGAAGAACAAAAGTAATCAGGGCCAGTGGGGCCATTAAATACTAGAGTAACACCAATGTTTAGTATGCCTTCAAGTAGAAAAAGGAAAGGATAATATTATGGCATAATTAACAGAGAGATTTATTAAAATGAAGATAAACCATTTCACACCTTTGGAGGCCCATTACTTTTTGAAAAGACTAAGCTTGTATTGCTTCTAGGAGAAGAATTTGAGAAGAATCAAGTCGGGTCTCAATCTGAGATCTTGGCAGGAATTTATAATAATAATAAAAAGAATAAAAAGATAAAACTACCCTTACATAAAAATAAATAAAAAAACTATTACTAGAAAACAATTAAAACTAAAATAACAACTAAATTATTTCCAATACTCCCCCTCAAACTGAAGAAAATGTATCAACTAAACCCAGTTTGACCATATGAGAATTACTGATAGAATGACCAACAGACTTTGTAAGCATGTCGGTAAGCTGATCTGAAGTAGGTACGAAGACTGTTTAAAGATCACCAAATCAAACTTTCTCCCTGAGAAAGTGAATATCAACTTCAATATGCTTAGTTCTTTCGTGAAGAACTAAATCAGAAACAAGTATGATAGCAGACTTGTTGTCACAGAACAAAGTAGAAGAGTGAGAAACAGGAAACCCCAACTTTGTCAGCAAAGATGAAAGCCAAAGTAACTAACATGTGCCAAGGGCTACAGCACGATACTCAACTTCTACAGAAGAACGAGAAACCACATTATGTTTCTTACTCTTCCATGAGATAAGGTTATCACCATAAAAAGTACAGAAACCACATTTTGTGAGAGAACTAGCATAATCAACATCTGTAAAACAAGACAGATGCGGCTGAGCAATGGAAGAATAGAAAAGGCCAAGACTAGAACGCGATTTCAAGTAGCGAAGTATACGATAAACAGAAAAAAGATGATAAGCACGCGGAGTATGCATGAACTGACTAACCACACTAACCGCAAAGGATAATTCCGATCTAGTGTTAAGCAAATAAATCAGATGACCTACAAGTCTCTGATAAGAAGAAGGATCCGATAAAAGATCATCAAAATCAGTTTAAAGACGATAATACTGATTCATAGGGGACGAAACAGGAAAACAACTAAGCATCCCAGTGTCTTGAAGAAAATCAAATGTGTATTTACACTGAGATAGCGAAATACCACGACGAGAGTGAATCACTTCTATCCCCAATAAGTACTTGAGTGGACCCAAGTCCTTAACCTCAAAAACACGACCCAATAATATCTTAATTCTATCAATCCGATGTGCATCATCACCAGTCATAATAATATCATCCACATAAACCAAGACAATGGTACAACGACCATCCACTCCTAGACAAATAAAACAAGTATGATCTACGCGGCATCTAGAAAACTCCATCGATAAAATAACCTCAGAAAAAACGCTAAAACTAGGCTCGCTAGAACTGTTTCAAGCCATACAAAGATTTAAAAAAATGACATACATTCCCAGAATACTCCCCCTGATGACGAAATCCAGGAGGGGAATCTATATAAATAACCTTAGTCAAATCACCATTTAGAAAGGTATTTTTCACATCAAGTTGGTGAATAGGCTAGGAATGACATGCAGCTAAAGAGATAAGAAGTCAAACAGTGGAAAGTTTGGCAATTGGAGTAAACATGGCACTAAAATCTTTTTCAGAAGTCTGTGTAAACCCTTTGGCAACGAGACGTGCCTTATACCGATCAACAGTCCCATCGACGAGATATTTCACAGTAAATACCCATTTACAACCAACAGTCCACTCCCCAGATGGAAGGGTGACAATCTCCAAGGTATTATTTTTCTGCACAACATCCATCTTAGCCGTCATAGCTCTAATCCACTGAGGGTCTCGCAAAGCTTCTAATATGGACCGAACAATGCGGATAAAATCAGTGGCTGAAAGGTAGGCCTAATAAGAGAAAGAAAGACCCTGATAAGAAACAAACTAGCCAATAAGGTGATCAGTCACACACCCCTGCTTACCTATATGAAGGGCAATATGCAAGTGAGTATCAGAAACAGAAGGGGTAAGGACAGGTATATGTGTAAAAGTAGAAGGGGATATACCTGAATCCAATGAGAAGGTTGGCAAAGGTTGAAGAGGGCAAGGGCGAGAATGACAAGTGTAGACCTTGAGCGTTGGTGATGATGAAGAAAAGACGGGAGAAGAGAGTAACCCAAGAAAACGCACTAAATAACTTTGTCATCCAATTTCATGCGATTGGGAATTTTGTCCTAAACAAAGTACGTACACCCAAAGACTCGAGATGTAATGGGAAGATTGAAGGACATGAAGGGGCACTTGTCTCTCTAAGGTGTGACTGGGGACACGTTTAATAAGAAAAGTCGCAATAAGGACTGTCATATTCTAATATGCCTTAAGAACTTGCATCCCTCAAAGAAAACATCGAACAACGTTCATGAGATAGCAGTTTTTACGTTCCGCCACCCCATTCTGCTCAGAAGTATAAGGATAAGTCAACTGATAAAGCATACCATGCCCATGAAGATGGAAGGGAATCCCATCAGATATATAAATTTCCCTCCATTATCGGACTTAACAAATTTAACAATAATATTGTACTAAGTCTAAATCATTTTAAGAACATTGACAAGGATAGGAAGCACCTCAGAGCGAGAACGCATCAAATAAACCCAAGTACAACGAGAATAGTCATTAATAAACGTAACATAATATCTATGACCATTAATAGCAGTAACGGGGGAAGACTCCCAAACATCAAAATGAATTAAATCAAGCATTGCATTAAATCGATGTATACGAGGAATATAAAAAATACGTATATGTTTAGAAAGTTCACACACAAAGCACTGAAATTTATGGCCACTTTAAGCAGTTTTTAAAAAAGGAAACAAAAAACATAAGTCTTGAAAATTGGCATATCCTAAGCGACCATGCTATAAGTCTAGAGTCTAAGATGAAAACGTGTGATTCCCAAAGGAAGAAAGCACATAAGCCAGAGCAACAATAGGCTGAGATCCAAACAAGTACAACCCATCCCTCTCATACTCCTTGCCAAAAATCTTCATCGAAGTCAGATCCAGAAAAATATAATGAGTAGGAAAAAAAGTAACTGAGCAATTTAGCGATTTAGTAATACTACTCACAGACAAAAGATTGAGAGATAGGTGAAGGACATAAAGCACAGAATCTAGTGAAATCTCAAAGGATAAAGGGATGATACCCTAAGTGTGGATAGGTGTAAGGGATCCATCAGCAAAGTGAACCTCCTTATGAGCGATGAGAAAAATAAAAGTAACATGACTAGACTCATCGGTCATGTGATTAGAGGCACCATAATCAATAACCCATTTCAAAGGAACAGAGTCAAACTAAATGACATGGAAAGTAGTAAATGTACCTAGAGGCATAGTAACAGAGACTACAGTCAAAGAGGGGTGATTGTGAACATGAAGCTGATCCCGGACAATAGTGGCAATCTGAGTTTGTAGTTGTTGTAAGTCAATCGTGTCAAGTGAAGAAGGAGGATCAGTAAGAGGAATAGATGACTCCACTATAGTAGCACAAGGAGCAGTTTGTCCCAAAGACAAAGAGGAGTAAGATCAAGGTATTAGATGAGGATAGAATTGAAAGCAACGAGCCTTCTCATGGCTGTTCTTCCCATAGTAACTGCATATAAGGCCACTCCCTTTACCATGACCACGATTCCCTGTTCCAGGGATACGAAAGTCGAAGAAACTCGTGTTTGCAGCTAAGGCCATCTGATCTGTACCTGAAATAGAAAAAATACCAAGGACCTAAATCTGAGGAGGAGCAATACGACGACGACGTTCATCACTGTTAATAGCCGCAAATATCTCCAATAAAAAAGGTAAAGGAGTGGTGTTGAGGATCTGTATTTGAAATGCCACAAACTCTAGACGTAGACCCATAAGAAACTAGTAGGCTTGATGTCGAGCAATCCTCTTAACCACATAACCGATTACCTCTGAAGACAACTCAACCATAAACTCATAATGAGAAAGTTCCTCCCAACGTGACTGAATGAATCCAAAGTAATAAACGATACTCTGAGTCCCTTGGGTAACCTGAGCAATGTCTCGATTCAACTCATAAATCTTTGACTCATTCTTGTCATGTGCGTATGTCTGAGTAAGTGTTGACCATAAAGATGGAACTGTCTCATGATACATGAACATGATATAGATGCGCTGCTCCATGGAATTAAATAGCCACCCAAGGATGGTGCAGTTGTCGATCTCCCATGATTCAAATTTATGATCAGTACGTGGTGGTTCAGTAACAATTCCAGAGAACCATCCAGATTTTCCTCTACTACCTAGATAGAGTCGCACAGATCGGGACCAGGACTGAAAGTTCCGACCATCAAGAAGAGTAGTGGTGATACATTGGGCTGAAAAGTTAGGCCCAAAGGCTATAGCAAAAGTTGTAATTCCTTATTCTGAAGACATTGTTTTGGTTTGAAGGGAGATCCGAAGAAAGTTGAAAGACCAAAAAAGAAAAACTTTACAGGCACCCTAAGCGCAATAGCAAGCCTTCCAGGGTTGTGAAGATGTTGCCATAGGTCTTCCAACACTTCAAAGAACTGAAGCAAGATGAAAAACACGCCTAATAGGGACTGTTGCAGGGCTGTTGATCCTCCCAACAGCACTCCTAATGCCCACTTGACAGAGGATTGCTAAAAATTGGTGTCACAGAGTTGTAAAGCTCCCAACAGCACCCCAAGTGCTGTCGCAGAGCTGTAAAGGGCCTGGGGGCTGTGAGTCTCCCCTACAGCACTCCTAGTGCTGTCGCAAGGTAGGACGGAAGGAGAAGGGTTGTCGCATGGCTATTGAACCTCTCAACAGCACTCCCAGTGCTGCCGCACATCTCAAAAACAGCAAAAAAGGAACAGCAACTGCTGTGGCAGGGCTGTCGCAAGGCAGGATTGAAAGAGAGGGGTTGTCGCAGGGCTGTGGATCCTCTCGACGACACTCCCAGCGCTGCCACACACCCCAAAAACAGTAAAACAGAACAGCAACTGTTGTTATTATTATAATAATAAAAAATAAAAAAATAGTCAAAGGAACAAACCCTAACATAGGGTATAAACACAATGTAGAAAAAGTTAACGCAACATGTGATAAAAGAAAAAGAAGATTAAAAGACCCCTGAAGGGGAGAAAATCGAATAAGGCTGCTCTAAGTTAGGTTTAATGAATAAAGAGAAGAAGAAGGAGAGGAGGAAGGGGGGGAAGGAGAATTTCTTGGCTTTGATACCAAGAAGAATTTGAGAAGAATCAAGTCAAGTCTCAATCTGAGATCTTGGAAGGAATTTATAATAATAATAAAAAGAGTAAAAAGACAAAACTGCCCTTCATAAAAATAAATAAAAAAAACTATTACTAGAAAACAACTAGAACTAAAATAACAACTAGATTATTTCCAATACTAGGAACAACTGTGTATTTAAAGCGCTTGACTTAAAGGAGAATATTCATCTCTTTTGACAAATTATAGTTCAATTTCTTTTAGAGAGGAGGAGCGGTGGGGGAAAGAAACTTAAACGGATGGAAAAGCACCAGAACATAACAAAAGAAACAAAACTACTATGAATCAAAAGAATTTGGCACCTTGAATATTGTTTGACATGGAAATTTGTGAATGAATACATCTATACCATAATATTAGCAATAATGTGTATCATCTTCAACTACAAGATTAACATATGAGCGTTAATTTAGTTATAATAAAAGCTAAAATAACAAACTTAACTTCTAAGCATTAATGCAATTATAATCAAGGCTAATCTTTCATAATTTAAAAAGAAAATGAAATTCTTCCATTATAAGTCAATCAATCCCATTCTCTAACCTTGTAACGCAAGCCAACTGCAATTTCCCATTCAAGTACAGACTTATTATAAATCCTTATGTGTGATAGTAGGCAAGGTTCCTGCAGAGAAAAGATATCTCAAAAATGTAACTAAGTATCCAATTGCTTAAGTGGTTGAATGTACAAAAGCTCATACAATAGGAAACTAAGAAATCTTCCTTAGTCAAAAAGCCAATAGTAAGAACAGCCACTCACAAACACCTAAAGCAATAGAGATGGAACGCTAAAACCATACTATCATTCATGATCATCATAAGTCTTACATCAAAAAAATTCCCATCTCCTAACAACCATAGATACAATTATTTGTTGATCAGGGACTGTTGTTCATTGCCAGGGAAGAAATAAGAATATAAGTTAGCTAAAACTACTCACTTCACGGAAAACTTTCAACAATAAGAATTAATCATAACTCTATAATACTAACCTCTAAAATCCAAATTGTTTTTATGAGTGAGGACAATTAGGATTGGGATGTTAGTAGGGACAAAGAATTATCTATGAACTTTTTTTATAAGTTTTTGACCTATCGAACACAATTCTTTTCCTTTATCTATCCAAGATTTCATTTTTCATTTGGGCAGCTTCTCTTGGGAAAATTCCGACTCTTGACATCATTATGACAAGGGATGTTACCTCCGTCAACTTCAACTATTTATGTAAATCATGTGGAGAACAATCAGTCATCTTCTGATTCATTTTCCTTCTTTAGGATGGTATGGACTCACTTTCCATCGATATTCCAAATATCTTGGTGTTTTTCTCCTTTAGTCTTAGCTTTGTTTTAAAGTTGGCACCTAAACGCAATTCCTCTAAAAAAGAATCCCCTTTTTTTAGATGAATGGGATTCTTTTTTAGAGGAATTGCGTTTAGGTGCCAACTTTAAAACAAAGCTAAGACTAACCTCGTTTTCCATGTGTTGGGGAATTTGGATAAAGTGAAATAATCTTTAAAGAATTTAGCATATCCTTTTTTGAAGACTTCATGTTTAAGTGGGACCTTTTATGTGATGCTTGAGCTTTTTGTCTTGATGTATTTCTTGTTTTTTCTGCTTTGTAAGCTTGTTTTGGGCAGCCTCCCTGCTATTTTTTCTTAATAAGTTCTTTATCATTACCTATCACATACCTTATAGCACGTCATGATCCCTGACATGGTTGGTGTATCCAGTTGCTCGCACTCCAAAATCGCTCAGGTCACCAGGAGATGATGAGTCCTTACTTTTTCACTGCCACATCGTTAACAGTTCTTTGATAGTACTGTTGTCGGGGATCTCGTGAGACGCCTCCTACTTATTGACATTCTTGATTGTGCTTCTTCCTCGGCGCCGGGCGGCTCAGTCCATGTCATCCCAATTCCCAACCAACACGTCATGTCATTCCTTCCATGATAGATTTATTCCAGCCAGATGGATGCTAGCACTAAACGCTACTATCAACAACGATAATCACTCCAGTTTCAACTAGTTATGGGTGTGTGGGATCAGCAGTTATTTGTTCATCGTTTTTTGTTTTTTTTCTTTTTTCTCGGACATGTGTGATCATCTGTTTTTCTATAACGGTGTACTGGTGTCGAACACACTGCCAAATCATATAATTTTATCCATTCGAATCGTGAAAACACCCCCAAAGACACAATTTTTTATGAAATTCTACAATTTGAGCTAACAACTACCACAAAATACAAAACATACTTCAATTCAACCATTTTAGTCAAAGGGGCATTAACTTAATTGAAGCACAACTGAAGTTCGAAGCAGAAACGGAAGAAATCGATCAAAAACAAATGGTATATTAAAGATAGAGAGAGAGAATTACGTCGAGCTCGAGTAAGATCCATTCTTTGGTATTAGTTCCAGTAGACCAGTGAGAGCGAAGGTCTGTGTCGAGGACATGAAGTGACTTCTGCGAGGGAGATTCACGAGACATGCCCTTGATTTTGTAGGGCAAGGGCTTCACCCTCGGCTCCAACTCCATTTCCATCTCTGTTTCCACCTTTTTGGTTTGAGTTTAGGGTTTAGGAATTTCTGCTCTGCAACAAAAGCACCTCATGTGAGAGAGAAAGAGAAACGTTTGGTTTCACCGTTTTATAAGTTTTCTGGTCTGGTCTGAAGGCTTTTCCAACTTCCATCCATTTTCAGCTCCACAACTAAGGACACCGAGTTGACTCTTCCAAATGTCTCGTGCGAGTCAATCTCTGTAAACCGGCAAACGTTTTAAACAAGGAAAAATTACTTAAAAGACCCTGGCATAGGGATTTCTTTCTAATTAATCCATAAGTTTTAGGGCTTCCCTTAATAGTCTTTAGTAAAGCTTTTAATTCTCCCTGAAGCACACTCGATGCATCTCTTACTATTGAAATGTCATAACTGCTCTAACCATTCGAAACCACTATTTGCATCCAAAAAAATGGATTTACGGCATCTTAATCAAATTTCGGAGTCTTTATTTTGATGGAAAAGATTTGAGAAAGAATAATGAGCTATTTTCAAGGATTTTTTTAAATGTTTTGAGGATGTATGTAAAAAGTTAAGACTTCTTTTTAATTTTTTGTTTCGTTTTTGAATGAAAATTGATCAATGAACGTTGTTTTAGTTTGAAATCATCTATAACAGGTTGTTATGTCAAGTTTTTAGTTGATCTTTTTCATGTATTTAGTCGGAAAATGAAATACAAGTAGATTTCACCAGAGTTGACTTCACTACTTTTTTTTATTTTCGAGTTCAATATTTTTATTGTCAAACTCAACAATAAAATTTGGTGAGTTCGACAATAAATAAAGGGGTACATATCTAAAAGATTAAATATTTTAATATTTATAACAAAAAATATGTATTTTTTTAATTACCAATAATGAATTAAGTCGTTGGACAGTAAATCGTTTTTTGTAACATGTTGGACTGTCCAATGTTTTAAATAGAGGTCAAATTGTTGTGGAGTTAAAGCAAGTTAGAGTCCAGCATTTTAATCATTTTGAAAGAATTGTTAGTAATTCAATGTATTTTAACACATTAATACGTTGGATTGACCAGCAACTTAATTCATTTTTAGTAATTTAAAAAAAAAATTGAATTACTTTTTGTAAATATTAAAATATTTAATCCTCTTTTAATATTTTTTCCTTAATAAAACTGGTGAGGTAAACAATAAATAAAAATTGGTGAGCTCAACAATAAAAAAATGGCAAACTCAACAGTAAAAATGTTTTTATTCTTCATTTTTTGTTAGAAATTATTGAAAAAAAAATACATATAAATATTCATAATTAGAAATATATTATTTTCATTCGTCATTCACGATAAAAAAATAATCATCGAAAATGATTGTAATTGCCATTGGAAAATTTAAGTACGTGAAGAAGATAGGGAAAAAAAAAGAAGGATAGTTTCAGTATTTAAAAAATATTATAAGGTGGGATGGGGTTGAAGGACCATTAAAAAATTAAAATAAAAAGTTTTCTAAATGGACTATCAAGCAACCACTCAAACCTCGGGGATTAATAATAAAAAGATCCCTTCACTAGGGTCCTTTCAGTAATTTTCTCTTTAAACAAGTATTATGTCATTATATTACGAGGGTAGGCTGGCAGTTCGATGTTCCACTAAAAAGTATTATCTGTTTTCTTTTTCTTTTTTTCCTTTTTCATATAAATCTCAAACATCTATCTAGATTGTTAAAAAAGGCAAGTCTTTATTATGATAGTGAGATAAGACTATGCCAAATAGTTGTATGTTTACAATCCCAAAGGGGTGGCCTAGTGGCAAGCCCAACCTTGATAAACTCCTCATGAAGAGTTCAAAATCCCGTGAAGCAATGAATTTCTTGAGGCCACTCTCTAGGGTTAGGTTGACCCTCAACTCAACTAGTTGCACGTAAGAATTTTTGAGGGGGCGATGCGTATGATTGTAAGACAAGTCTCACCCAAAGAGTGGGGATACCACGATAAATCGGACAAAAAAAAAAAGTGTTTGTTTACTCCAAAATTTAGAAGATACAAAAAATGCCTAGCTTTTCTATTACTTTATCTACAAAACAATTTATTTAATATTTAAAATAAACAAAAAAGTTATAATCTACTAAAATAATGAGAGAAATCGGAGTAGAAGTGGTTTGACACCAAAATTTGAGTGGCCATAAATGCCCCCACTTTTATATTTCAATTTAAATTAAATATAATCAAGGTCAATTTGGTCCAAGAAATAGGAGAAAATTGCAATCCACTGCTACATAATCTTGTTGCTTAGTTTTCGAAATTACAAACACATCAATTTTACCATGTAATTTTTTAAAAAACCTTAAATAAATATTTAAAACTACAAATAAGCCCTTTTGACACATGTATGCACATGCTACCAGTATAATAAATGATAATAGTGATAACTCACATTGAATACCCCAATTGTCCCTGGACAATATTTAGATGACTTGGGTGAGACATTTCGGTTTGAGACCAAATTTGATTTCATTCTCTTTTGTGCTTCTTATTCCCTTTCTTTTTATAATTCATTTTAACATATTTTTTATTCATTTTTTTGTAATGTCACGTTTACATTGGGGCGGATGTATGATTTTCTTGTAGTGGAGGTAGGATTGCCTCGAGGCAAACTATAGTTAATGGTACAGATGAAGAGCTTAAAGATGAATGGTTTTGTGGAATAATTCAGATGTTTTTAATTGGAAGTTGAAGAAAACGATATTTAGGTCATTTCCAACTAATTAATGAGAGAAGGTCCAATCAAATGAGAAAAGGTGACATAATCTTCAAAAAATTGAAGGGGGGAGCAAATGGGACGTGTAACTAGTTGAAAATACATGGGTATCTCAAAGTTTTGTGGGGGCAAACCCACTGTGTCCTTACTAGCTCCGCCCTTGGATGCTAGCCGTGATATCAACTTCATAAAGTTTAACACTTTATTCTGGTCATGAAAGTAAGCGTTATATTTAAGTATACTAAGTAGGTGGCATGTGCAAACCCACGTGCGTTACAAAAAAATAGGATCTACGCATGATTTTATTTTTTATAATTATTTAAAATTCTAAAAGAGATGATCTAATTTTATATCATAACTTTATTATTTAATATACTACAAGGTGTTTTTTTATTTTTTGTTTTTTTTAACCAAATTAAAGTGACGAGAAGATGTGTCTGAGACGAGATGACTCATATGGGTCAACTTAGGTATCACTATGTGAAAAAAAAGGGGTGAATTCGACGTGACCCTTTTAAACATTATGCCAAATTTAGTCCTTTTTTTCACGTAGTGTATCGAGGGATACAAATTTTAAAACCATGCAAGAGAGTGCAGTATTTTCAAACATTTAGATAGTTAAAAAAATGGACTATTTTATATCAAAAACACAAAATCGAGTTGACCGAGATTTTCAAAATATCAATAATCTAAGATCTTAACAAGTCAATGTGTGGAGCGATTCACATTGACACTCGCTTGAGTTCATGTGAGACGAGATGACTCGCCAGGTTCGTATCTTCTTCACCTTTTAAAACCATGCGTTCATGATTCATTAATATAATATGAGATGGACTTCGCTCTGGTCCCAGGTATGGTTTTGGTCCTAGGCATAGTATTGGGCTTGAGCTTGGACTTTGAGAGCTTTTCTCTAGCATCTTATAAGCCAACACAGTGGGCCAGCCCAATATTTTTTGAGAAAATTAATAGCATAATATTGCCATATACGTACACGTGCAAGTCCCAAAGCCATGACCAAGGATGATCATAATAACTTGATGAACCATGGGGCTTAGATGATTAGATCCATAGCTGGATTAGTTTGACACATTGCAAGGCAAGGTTGAGGTCGTGGGTTCAAATCCAGCTTACCCATAAAATAATAATAAAAAATGCTGAACCAGCCATTTATGGAGTTGAAATCGGGTGATCAAGAAAAAACAAGTGGATGAAATGGGCATATCCGATATGGGGATGTTAAATTGGATGGATGATAAGATTTGAAAAGATAAAATAAAGGCGAGTGAGAAAAAAACGTAAGAATAATTAGAACCAAAGATGAAATAAATGAAAATCCTTTGAAACTTTGGAAAATATGGATTTCCACTTAGGAAGGTATATGTAGATGCACTACTTCGAGATCGCAACCTTTTTTTTTTTTTTTCCAATTCTCCCTTTGGTTTGGAGACGGGTGCAATAATGTGCTTCTTCATGACCTTGTCCTTGAGGATGGCTTTGAGGACAGGAGCAGGACGGGGTTTCCAGTCCTTCGGGGAAATGCAATACTAAAAAGGAAGGAATGAAAGGGAAAAGAAATAGGATGAGAGTACTCTTATCTATATTAATGTAGTTGTTATTTAGAGGGGGAACGATGTCCTTGAGTCCGCTCTACCAAGAGTGCATCAGTTGGATGAAGTGAAAAAAAAAAAAAACCATTCCTTGTCTGAATCTGAGAGCTGTATCAACATATCTCTCCTCGTCCTCTTCAGAAAGTAATAGTACCCTGGTCTCTTGGGGGCTTGTCAGAAGTGAAATTGGGTTCAAGTGTCTATGAGCCCGAGGGGAAAATCTTAACAAAATAAGGTTACTAAAAGGGGGAATTCCCATCCCTATCTCTATAAAAGGGGTACAACAATGCAAATCAAAGGTACTCAAATTCTTTACACTGAAAACTCTATCTAAATTGTTATGTGGCTAACTTAGGCGTTAGAGACTTTGTGGTGAAGGTACACCCAAGAGGATTTACAAGAGTAAAGGGGAATCATCAAGGAAGTCATAGATCTCGAAGGAGTGCTAGATTCTTGCACCTGCAGTGTCCTATGACATTAGCTCAAGATTAAAAATGTTCACAACTATTGATTTCATTTTATGTAATTCAAGATTAGTCAAAACCATTAAAAAAGACCAAGTTTTATGTAACCAACAACAGGTGGGAAGAATGGGGTTCTTAAAACATTTTCACATTTTGAATCAAATCCCCTTAAATTACTTGATTATTTGTATTAAACCAATAGGCCAAACAAGGATGGTAGGGACAATTGACCTCTCAAAACACTATAGCTTGTTCACATCCCCCCGATACATGCAATACCCCACTATTAACTTGATATACACGATAATTTATTTTTATTATTCAATATAATTAATGAAAAATTGATTGATTATTGGAAAGATCTTTGGATGGCAATGCTGGTAGTGTTGGCCAGATTGCAGTAGTGGTGCTGGATATTTAATATGATAGATTATTCTAATTTATTTTTTATTTAAATTTTTTTTTAATAATAATATTATTATAATTGTTGGCTGTCAAATATATATATATATATATTTATCGACGAATTTCCCCGTGGTTTATAACACTTTTTGATGTAATAATGAAGATTCTAAGAAAGTAAGAAGAAAACCAAAACAAAACAAAAGGTAGTTTGAAATGATAAAAGTAGATATTACGTACTTTAATAATATAAAAGAGAGAAATTTAATGAAAGAAAAAAATTCAGAATTTATGGGATCCATTCATCAACCAATCACATCTAAGATATTTATCATGACAAGGAGGAATAGAGGATACCCATGTGGGCCCACAAGGTAGAGTACAAGTTAAGAGTGTGAAGTGGGTACTTCTAGAAAGAGCTATTATTGGTGTCATATAATAGAGGTGATTTGGTGGGATACGGTTTCAAGCATGAATGCTTTCTGATCCAAAGTCTTTGGTGATCTATAATCCTGAAACTCTATGGTCTCTGTTCAAAAAAGTCTGTTCATGTGGTGGTCATTAAAAGTTAAAACAAAAAAAGAAATAAAAAAAAGGAAATTGCTGAAATGACAAAAAGCATTTACTGCGATTCTCACAAGTCTGACGTGGGATGTTCACATAATCATAGATGTGTTTCCTCACGATATGAGTAAAAATTATCTACGATTATATATGCATGTCCATGTCAGAATTGTGAGAATCACAGTAAATACTGTGTCACCTCAGTATGACTCAATTTTTTTTTAATCCTGACCGTTGGCTGCACTTGGCATAATAGAGTGAGGAATTATGATTCTACTTATTTAAGGGACTCCACCACTCATTACTCACCACGTGGCACATTTCACCACTTTTGGAAGTCCCCGCATTAATAATCACCAATCAACATGTTTTTTTTCTAAATTGAGAAATATCATTTGAAGATTCGTTTTACACTATAAAATATTCAATCCTGTTCATAATTAAATCTAAGGCGAATGGTTATGACCTATATCGTATAGTAGTGTTTTAATAATCGGACCGGTCGGACCAGCCCTGCTGGTTTATACAGGTCAAGTCAATTGATAAAACTCAATTCTATTAAAATCAATTGACCTGTCCGATTCAAGTTTCGTCCTGATTTTTAAAAGGAAATTTTTTGGTGATTTTTAACACACCCCTTAATAATCTGGTGACTAATATCTCATTTTGGATCCAACTAGTTTGACCCGTCGGTTCAATCAATTTGGACCAACCCAGTCAATCTTACGGGTCAATGATCGGTCCAATTTTAAAACATTATTATCAATGAACAAATGAATTATCCATGTTTGGGAACATGGATAGGGACCCCCTTCCTTGCATCCGAAAGCAAGTTTGCTCTATTCCAAAATGAACATTTGGTGAATAATATAATTTTAATGTCCCACCATTGCCAGAATTGATTTCATATATATACATATTAATTTTTTTATAATGCCCAATGTAACCCATTCAAATGTCTAGCCGATGAAAAGTTTACAAATTTCTAAAATTACCTCTTATGATCATTGTAGAAAATTTACAATTTTATGATATTTGTAGTAGGATTTTTTTTTCCTTCCAGACCCAAATTAGATATCATATGATATTTATCCAAATCATTTGTACATCAATGTAATTTAAACCAAACTAAAGTCAAAAAATCCAAGTAAGATTTTATATTTTTAGGTACAATTTCAAAAGATTACAAATAAAACTAAACCTCAATTATGTCTTTCTCAACATGATGCGATTGTGGTACCTATCACATTAGAGTCAAAATTGGGTTCAGCGCTTCAGCCCCACTTCCACACCAAATGTTTGGGGGGCAGAGTCCAAACTTTTCGGAATAATAGAGAGAGACGTACCCCTCCACATTTTGGTAAATATTTAAAATAACCTTATGTTTTCAAACTAAACACATTGCCCTTGGACCTTATTGTTCTCTTATATACAAATGAAAAATGACTTTACCCTAATGTTTTTCCCCAAATATAAATCACTTTTGATAGAGTTAGAAGATTCATATTGAACTGATTTTTAGCGAGGATGATCTTCTCATCATAAAGATCATCCTCACACAAAATCAGCTCAATTCGAAACTTCTTACTCATATTTTGAAAAATAATTATTTTATACTTATATCCCTTCAACACTACCCTTAGATATTATATAATGGGAAATGTTTGGCACCAAACATTTTGACAAAACATTTTTTAAAACATGGGTTAAAAGTTTTGGAATTGACTGATTTTTTGTGAGGATGATCTCTACGGTGAGGAGATCATCATCACCAAAAATCAGTCCATTCCAAAACTTCTAACCCCATAAAAAATGGTTTACAAAAAATAGACAGTACACGATTTTTCAACTTGTAAACATGGGGCTAAAAGTTTTTGAATCGGCTGATTTTTGGTGAAGATGATCTCCTCACCGTAGAGATCATCCTCACCAAAAATCAGCCCATTCCAAAACTTCTAACCCATGAAAGAAAAAAATGGTTGGCTAAAATGTTTGGTGCTGAACACGACCCTTATATAATAGGATTTTGCTAACTTGTGTTTTAAGGTTACATGTTAAAGTACAATAAGTACATATTGGGAATAAGCATTTGAGGGTATTTCGATAAAAATACTTTTCTTGAAGGCATTTTTTATATGAAATTTAATTTCGCAGATGTATTTATTGCACTTTAACGTGTGCCCTAACAAGACTCTATATAGTATGGGTGATCTGGTGAGGTGCAGTTTAAGGCATGAATGCCCTATTACATCATCGTCTACAAAGTCTTTGGTGATAACATGCCGCATAGAAATTATTAGAAATATCTAAAATGTGACCAACTTTCTAATTAAGGAAAGAAATATCTTATATCCGTCATGCCCATCATTAGAAAAATTCATTTGTTTACACTTGGCAGTTGGTACTTATGTAAGACCCCTTTTTAGGAATCCAATTTTGTGAAGTAAACCTTCTTCATTAAAAGATATGTGGCATTTTGAATTTATTTCAAATCCCTACATTTTTACCAAAATTTGAAATATCTCCTTGAAAATTCCACGAGTAATCCAATGCAGAGGGTTCCTCCAAAATTTTGAAACGGACTGCCGACTTCAAAGTCTTTTCCCTCTATCTAGGACGCGACTACACTTTCTTTTCTCTAGTCTGACCATGAAGAGTGCAGTTCGGTTCAAAACTTCGGTAGAACCCCCTCTACATCAGGACAAGTGACATGTTATATTTATTTTACATAGAAATTCTGCCTGATTGGTGTGTTTAAGTTATTTATGGGCTTTAATGACAAGTACCTATGGATTCGTAAAAGTTGATAATGAAAACACACAAACCCAGATAAAGTATCACCAATCAAACTGTTTTTTTCCATTTTTTGGATACAATTTCAATAGATTACAAATAAGGATATTTTGATTATTTACATCAATCAAGAAGACAAAGACCATTCTTTCTCTCTATTTTTTTTCCCCACCGTACTTAATGGAGTGATTGATTGTTCTAATTGGCTCAAAATATCAGCTCACAAGACATTATGTTTTGGTGATAGTGATGGAGTCAATTGAATTTCAATGAACATGTGGTCAGCAAATAATTACTACTATTACTTACTATCGTATTAGTGGTTGAGCATTCTCCCTTTTATGTGGGGATGTTTGTACCATGGAGTTCTTCGTTCCTATTGTTTCGTTTCTTTTTGGCCACACATTTTTAAATTGTTATTTGATGACTTAGCGTATTTAGGATCTTTATGAAAAACAAATCAGTGGCATGTGAATTTGATACACTTTTGAGCTGCAACATATTATTTACATTAGAAAATTAATATTGGGTAAATTACACTTTGACCCTTCTAATTTGGCATAATTCCATTTTGACTCTCTTAATGTTTTGATAATTGTACTTACCTCTCTTTCATTAAAGAGGTTAAAATGAAGATGTTATTTTACTATTTTACCTTTTTATTTTATATTATTTTTTATTTTAAATTAAAATTAAAATTCCCCCATTCATTGAACCCATTTTTTCAAAGGCATATTTTCTTTTATAAAAAGGAATCACATTTTAAAAAAGATGAAATGATCTTTTATAAAAGGAACTTAACAATTAGGTTGATAGTGAGTGAACCCTTTAGATCACCATAAGGGAGGTAAGTACAATTATCAAAACATTAGGGAGTCAAAATGAAAGTGCACCAAACTATAAAACGTGAAAGTGTAATTTACCCTTTAATATTTATAATTTAATTTTCTTTCCCTAAGATTCTATTGGAAATCAAACTCACATATACAAAATAAATATTGGTCCCTAAGAAACTTACATTTCTCATACCATTTAGTCATTTTGGTATATATATCATAAAAAACTTCTTCATTTAAAATTGGAAATGTTACAACCAAACCTATAGGGTCGATTAATTTTTGATAATTCTTTTAAGACAACTTGCCAAATCATGATTTGAAATTATTCATCTTTTTTGCAAGACAACACACATTCCAAACTATTTGCAAAGCTGGTAAAAAGGTGATTTTTATAAATAAGTTGTTTTAATTAAAAATTATAAACTATTTACAAAGTTGGTAAAAAAAGGTGATTTTGATAAATAAGTTGTTTTTTAATTAAGAGTTATAGGGTAAAATACCAATATTTTCCCTTATAGGGAGTCTTTTTGAAGTAGAAATAAATACTGTTTTAAAAGAATTATATATTTACCCCAATAGTATAATTGTGATTGAGTCCAACTAGCCTGAGTAAGAGAGTATGGATTTTACCCTCACTAAGGATCCTTGGGCTCAACTCGTGGCATCCAAAAGCACGATCCAATGCTTCAGGGTTGTATAGGATAAAATTTTATGAACTTTGAAAAAAAAAATTATTTTCTACTTTTGAATTTCAATTTTAAATTTGAGAGTTTGGTAACTGGCCATTTTCAAAACCTTGGATAAAGTTTAAAAGAAAAAAAAAACATTTTTTCGAATTTTTTTTTTTTTAATCTAAATTTTCTAAAGCAACTTAAAGGATTGTAATTTTGGATTGTTGAGGTGGTAATCCATTTGAACAAAACAACGCTCAATAAGGATCAAATCTTTGCTAAGATAATTAGGAAAATACCTCTCAATTAGATTTGGTAAATAATCTGAAACAGTAATAACTATAATCATAATCTTTTTGACATTAATTTTCACATTAGGATTCGCTAATAGCAACATTACTTTGCATTTTCAATATTTTTACTTTCCAAATATTGTTTTTGTTTCAACTTTCGTCACGCTACCCATTCGTTTTTATTATTGTTTTTTCTTGGCCATAAGGGCCATTAATTCCAAACGTCTACACTTTTGTTTTTGTTTTCTCTTTCCATCTCATATTTTGCATGGGAGCTGTAAAGTTGAATTTTTAAGCAACATTGACAACTCCCACAAGAATCATTATTTCATTCATATTTAAAGATATTTTTTTTGTGATATAAAATAATGTTTTTGAAAACAATTCTACGAAAGTCTTTACTCTTTGATGGTAAAAATGTCATTTTTATAATAATAATAATCATCGAGTGATTGGCTCAATGTCAATTTCAACCGATAAGTGCTTTAGGCATGTGGACTGTGAGTTCGATGGGGGCCACCCACAAGGGTACTTACCTGGTGCGTGTGATATACGAGTGTTATAGGTACCTCAAGACTAGTCTATGGACTTGACATAGCCTAGATATGAGCCGGATCATCTTCTAAAAAGATACTCGATTATCAAAAAAATAAGATAAAATAATTATAGTAATAGCCTAAGTATGGATGTCTCCGTTCAAAATAATAATAATAATAACAATAAAACCTTCATTTTTGTATTATATATATATATATATATATATATATATTTGAAGATATTTACAAAAGATGTATGAAAATGATCGAAAGATTTACTCTCTTGTTGTAATAGAAACAAAAAATGTCATCGTATATTAATAATAAAAATTCACTTTCTATATTAAAAGTTAAAATATGAATATTTTTAAAAGATATTTACATTAACACGTGATTTGGACTTCTTTCATTTAAAAATAATAATGATTGTATTTTTTTCTTAAACAAAGAAAAAGAAAAAATATATATATATTAATAGGGCAAATTACACTTTAACCCCCTCTAATTTGACATAATTTCATTTGATCCCCTAATATTTTGATATTTGCACTTACCTCCTTTTTCACTAACAAGGTTAAAATTCAAATGTTATTTTACTATCTTAACCTCTTATTTATATTATTTTTTATTTAAAAAAACATGAAACAAAAATAAAATGCCCTCGTCTAATTAGTCACTCAACCCATTTTTTCATAGACATATTTTTATTTATTAAAAGATAATTATAATGGAAGTAAGTTCAATTATCAAAACATTAGGGTTCAAAATGGAATTATATTAAATTACAGGGGTCAAAGTGTAATTTACCCTAATAAATAAGAAGAAAGAACATGTTCTCTTTCCACCCTCACTCCGACGTGTAGATGAATTGACTCGCTGCATCAACTCGCCAAGTTAGCAGAGTCAGACAAGAAATTTTTTGGAGTTATAATTATATTTTCTTAATGAAAAAATTATAATTGTAAATTAAAATTAAAATTTCTTAATATAATTGATTTGAGAAGAACATACGTAGGCCCGAAGCTTGAAACATCCAACTCCAAGCACTTGGCTGAGAAATTGTTTTTAAAATTTTAATCATTTTAAAGTTCTATTTGGATCGGTAACTCATGAAAAAATTACATGATCTAGATCATATAAACATCAAATCCAAGGGTCAACATTTATTCATCTCCTGATTATGCTATCCCATTGATGCTTATCTTGATGATAAAAGTTGGCCATTGGATTTTGTAGTGAGTCCTGATAATACTATCCCAAGGATAGATCCTGATCATTGAATTAAGTGCTAATATATATGATTGCATAATGTAAATTTTCATGAGTTACCAGAATCGACGTTAAATTTAATATGTACGTATTTGACCCGGTATGAGTCAATATAGAGCCATTGAATCGACACATGGTCGGGTTTCACAAACTTGAGTATTATCGAGATATGTAGTTTTTGAGATACACATAAAATCACAATCATTGGATTTTATTTTTACGTGGTCAAGATCTTGAGTCATAAATTTCGAGTCAATGGAACCTCACCCTATATATATATCACTGAACAATTGAAATAAAATAGATAAATTTTTTACATCCATTGGCAATTTAGAATAAGTTTAAAATATAAGGATGTGTTTTGTGTCACTTAGCACTCAACAAAGGAGATATTTTAGTTGGATGGCTCTCTCTTTTAACAATTTCACACAAGTTGACGCTACGAATGTAGGACGTGGGAATCATTCCATATATGTTAGTATTTTGTCATTTTCAATAGAAGTGGAAATATTTACATGTCCAACGAACATGACCCGAAAACGACACAAAGATGGTGGATTAGGGTTAAGCCTACTTGTGTTTGGGTCATGATAGTGTCAACCGTCTAATTTTTTTATTAAATGAGTCGTGTTTGGCTTGGGGATGTTGACCTACTTAACCCGTTTTGACTTGTTTATGTTATCGTTACTTTTTTTTTCTCAAAGCATGAGTTTGGAGTAGTGATGGTGACAACGATAGAGATATTTTTTGTGATGGAAATGAAAATTATTTTTTCCACTTAATTATAATGTAATTTTATTGAATGGGTTACTTGTGATGGGTTAGGTTACTTATTTAATAAATGTGTCTAGTTCGAGTTTAAGTTTTTGATACGATCGTCAAATGGGTTAGGTTTGGATTGGGTAAATTTTCAAATTACTCGTACCTTGAAACAACACAACACAAATTGACCCATTGCCACTCCAATTTTCAATAGAGTCGTGATATTCTGACACCCCCACCCCATACACTCTTAACATGACATGTGCCGGAGACATAATTTGTTCATTGAGATACACAACTGCACAATCCCATAAATATGTATAGTTGTGTATCCCGAGAAAAAAAATCTATGGTTCTTACACATGCCATGCTAGGGGTGTATTTTGGACATGGTGTCAAATTATCATTTTTCTTTTCAATATCATTATAGAATATGATATGATTATAAAATAATTCACATTAAATTAATGACTGGAAGTTAGGGCTGCAACTCGGGCAACACTAGCCTGTGCTCTCGCTCAACCCAACCTCAAGCGTGAAATGCTCAACCCAAACCCTTCCAAGTCGGTCTAGTTGGATTAATACATTGCTCATTAATGCTAAGTAATTTAGTACTAGTAAAGGTTTATATAAAGATAAATGACGTGTAAAAGAACTTGAAATTTACAAATTTTTCCTTGAAAATGTATTTCAAAAGTTTATATTCATAAAATTATAAGCTAATTTAATGAGAGAGAGAAAAAAAAGATTAACTAAAATATTAATTTTTATTAATATTCATAATGTTTAAAAAAAGAAAAATATTTTAAGTTGTGATATAATCATTGTATGTCAATATAGAATTACACTTAGAACATAGCATTAGTAACAAAGATGATTATTTATCCAATGAAAATAATCACATATAGTTTGGATATAAAGATAAACAAAAGCATATATATTGAAATATGATTTATGGGTGTGAAAGAAATCAAGATAAGAATTTGTTTGTAAATTATAATCATATTAAGTTTGGATTCTGGCAAATCGAGTTGGAAGACACCTATGCCCATGCTCAACCTGATTTGAGTCAGGATTTATTTTTTTGTTTCTCGAAAAGGCGAAGCCAAGCTAACTATGCCTAAACATGACCTAAGACCAGATTCGGGTTTTACCCTCCCAAGTTGCAGCCCTACTCAAAGTGATGGAAGCTCTAAAAGTGGCTTGGCATCTCACATTTAAAAAATATTTATTCAATTTTTTTTTTTTTTTTTTTGTCATTTCTTAACTCACTTATGTTTTGCATGGGAGATATTATGCTAACTTTCGTTGCAATCATTATTTCCTAAATACTTCTAAAAAAAAGAAATATGTTTATATTGTAAATTGTAATGTTAAAAAACGATGTTATAGTAATTATATAGAATTATATTTTTTGAAAATGTTTTTATCAAAATATTATTTCATATATTATATATATTAAAAGATAAAATATGAATACTTTTGAGAATATCTAGGTAGTTTAAAAGTCCCTGTCTGTCTCTCTCTCTCTCTCTCTCTCTCTCTCTATCTCTCTCAATGATAATGATCCCTAACAGCATTTTAAAAATCGGATCATATTGACAATCTGATTGGAATTTTCACATGAAATGATCGGATTTTCTAAGAATCGTTATTTGTTAAAATCGGTTACAACTACGAATCGATTTTGATTTGATTTTTTTAATCTTAAATTGCAACTTTTCTTTCTCTCTTTCTAACAATATTATAAACAAATAAAATCTAAAAAATTTGATTTAAATTACAAAAATTATTTTTTCTCTTACAAACATATCAATTCTTTTCAAAGTTCTTAGAAATCCTGTAGTATATGGATCATGTTCTTAAATTATAAAATGTGAGGTCACGACTCTTATTAAGATTTGAGTCAATTTTCAATAAATGAAAGTTTCTGACAAAATCTGCCATTTATTGTAAATAGCATTCTTAGAAATGCTCTAAGGTTGAATGCCAAGATAATAAACTTTACCCCCAGAAGACAAAGTTGAAGTTGTTTGCAGCAGTCTTGGAGGAGAAATCAGGGGATTTTAGTTAAATGTTGGAAATGAGGGTATTTAGATAATTTACATTAGTCTGTAAGAGTTGACCTAGGTCAAGAGACATGGAATCAGTTTTAAAACACAAGAGGACATCTCTTATATTGACTAAAAGTCCAAAACACCCTTGTTAATGTTATAGCTCATGAGGAAACCCACATACCACCACCTAATACACTATAATAAGATCTTATAAAAGATGATTTCCACATCTCGCAAAAGAGGGACTATGAAACATTAATCATGAGAGCCAGACAAAGACACCATAGATTTGCCAACTTGGATCCCACCATTCAAAAATATTATTAAAATAAGTCTTGTTGAAGTACAAATAACAGAACTTTTTGATGGCTTACCACCCAAAAAAAAAAAAAAAAAAAGAATCTTTTTTAAAAAACTGTACCTTCTGAAGTTCCGATTCGTTTTGATATGGTTACTAGAGACATAAATTTTTACTATGTTCTTAAACATAAAATATTGATTTTTATTGTTTTATGAAATAATACAACTGTGGGGGATGTTTTGGTGGATCTCAACATAATTACATAAACAGTCAATTTAGGTTGATGAGTGTTAATTTCTGATCATTAGATTTCATAATTTTTCATTATTGATCCTTATTTAAGGAAACAAATTAAGGACAAGAGAACTTGAACAACATTGGCATATAACCATAGTCACACAGTTTGGATTTTTATTTTTATTTTTTATTGAAAGGAGATATTGAGAAATTTGATAATTAATTCTCATAGGTCGTGAGTTCGATATCCAATATGAGCATTAATCCCTTAGGGGCCACTCATTAGAGCGCACCCTCAGTTGGTGTGTGTGATGCGCGGGTGTTGCACGTATCCTAGGACTAGTAATTGGACAAAACTATGATGTATGGACTGGACAAAGGCCACATCCGATTATTATAAAAAAAATGATGATTATTTTAAAAATTGTCAATTTTTTAGAAAAGTGATGATTTTATTTTTTATCTAAACCTTATTTGATTTTAGAGGCATTTTCTCGGATCCTTTTTTCTTCTAATTTTTATTTTATTTTATTTAATCGAACCCCAAAAATACAAATTTGAATTTCAAATGAAATTTAAAAGTTTACCTAAGCTACTTACAACTACAAAAGTAAACGCAAGTAAAAACCTTTGCATAAAATACTAATTATGGATTCAAATTCGATATCTCATTCATCTACATCTCTGGAAGAAATCATTCCTACTTCACCAATTTTAAATTCCTTCCCAAAAGATTGGTCAGAGCTCTTATTTTTTACTCAATTTGCTCTTCTTAGATCTTAAGATTGGCAATTTTTAAAATTGATTGAAGGAGTTGGCTTTTAGCTTTCTTTTACAACATTTATGTTTCTATTCTACAAATTCCAAAACCCCAAATGGATTTTGTTCAATCTCACATGCCTGATGTCTCAATTGAGTATTCAAATAAATATTTACAAGAGAAAACACATAAAACGTTTTTATTTGAGAAAAAACAAATTCGATCATCAATTACGTGTTGGCCTCTGCAACCATCCATATCAAATTCGTTTTCACGTGGGTCTGTGGTCCCATCGTTAATGCAATTCCTTGTATGCCACGTTGTAACTTTTTCGTTGTAAAATCTTCAATTTATCATTATTTTCTGACGCGAAATCCTCCCTCCCAGATGTTTCAGTAATAAATAAAAATAATGCAAAATAAGAGACTGTTATTGGCACCCCAACTCTTTCTTATTACACCTAATAAAAAATAGAGAAAATAATTAAGAATTTTCCCCAAAACGTGCTAAACTTATGTCCAAATTACGATTTCAGTATCTTGTTTATTTTAATTCCCAAAGCATGCATTTCAAGTGAATTCATCACTTTTATAAGTAATGAATTCATTGGTATATTTATTAATTCGTAATTATTAAAAGTGATGAAGTCGTAAGTTTGTTGGCTATAAAAGGTATGAATATATGTTTTGAGAATAAAAATGAACAATGTACAAAATTTGAAATTTCTTCATATTCGACACACGAAAGAGAGATTCACCAAATTAGTAAATGATTGAGAAATAAGAATTGGAGTGTGAATAAAAGCACTTTATGTTTTGGGTTTTGAATTTTATATTAGTCTAATCATAATTATAGACATCAAGTTAAATTGTTTGAACTAGTATTATAATATATGTAATTTTGAGAATACAATTTAAGGTTTACTTTTGTAATGTATGAAGGGTGTGTTTTAATCTTTAATTGGTGTGTGATAAATAATTCTAAAAATTAGATGTGCCAATAACAGTTCTCTAAGATAATTAAAAGGACAAATTAGTTGCACACCACCTACTATCAATTGCACTCCATCACTTATAGAGTCGAGGAGATGAAGCCATGTGCAATTAATAGGTTCGAATAGGTAATGAAAAATAAATAAAAATAAAAAAAATTCAAATTTTGTGTGCAACCAATAACTTAGTGGTGTGCAACTAGTCGGTCCCTAATTAAAAGTCTAAAAATATTTTTAATAAAAAGTAAATTGAAGTTAAAGTGCTCAACTATTAGCATCGCTATGTAATATAAATGCGGACTCGGAGAGACAGAGAGAAGCGCAGAATCCACTCCGAAGGAGACGAGGCGACGAGTTGGCGAATCGCTTCCAGAGATTCTCCAAGCTTGTTGTCTCATCATGGCGGGTCAATCTCGAAAATGGATGATATTGGTGGCAACAATTTGGATTCAAGCTTTCACAGGGACCAATTTCGATTTCTCAGCTTATTCTTCGGATCTGAAAGCGGTTCTTGGAATCTCTCAGGTGCAACTTAACTATCTTGCTACCGCTTCTGATCTTGGAAAAGCCCTTGGATGGTCCTCTGGTCTTGCTTTGATGTATTTCCCCTTATGGACCGTACTGTTCATGGCTGCTTTCATGGGGTTTGTTGGATATGGGGTTCAATGGCTCGTCATTCAGAATCTAATCTCTTTACCCTATTTTCTGGTCAGTAATTTCTCTCTTACATTTTTCTTTTTGATTTTGAAATCGAAAAGCTACATTAAAAAAAATAAAAAAATTGCTTCTTCGGTGAATCATATGTTTCTGATTTTTATTTTTATTTTTTGGGGGTTCGTTTTGTTCGTAAAATTTATGCAAATCATGGTTTTCGATTCTTCAATCTCTGTTTTTTTAATAGACAATTATAATTCTATTTCCCTTATCGGATCTCCATCGTTAAACAGAAAAAACGAAAAAGAAAAAAAAAAAAAAAAAAAAACCTATTTTTTCGATGGCTTCTGTTTTTTTTTTAATGTTGTCGTTGGATTTGACTTAGCTACCTAATTAATTTGATATATTATATTAGGAAGGCACCCAGGATTCAATAAAATTAGAGATGGCTCCCTGTATGTGTACACAATTTCTGATTGTTGGACCTATATAAGGGTGTTCTGCTTTACAATTTCTTATTGTTTTTTTTTATTTTATGAAATTTAGATATACCCCTCCATGTTTTGTTAAATATTTGAGATACCCATCCTTTCAAAGGGATGATTTACGCCCCATGATGAGGATGTTTGAATCACGTTATCGTAGTCTTTTAGAGAAGAACAAATTCAATGTGTCTAAATCAACTCCTTATTTCGTTACCAACTGGTTTTTTGTTCTTATATTCGGAAAAGGTATGTGGCCCATAAATCCATTAAATTAGAGCTTCCTCTCTCAACTGTCACTCAAATTCTGATACCAAAATTCAAGGGATTAAATTCGTGGTTTATTGATCCTTATTTTGCACTTTTTCATCATTTTTCTAGTGATTTAAGATATAATTGATTAAAAGCATAAAAAATAAACTTAAAAAGATATTATTAAAAAAAATAAAATTATAGAAATTACATGTAAAAGAAATAAAATAAATCCTACTACAAAATTATAATTTGATTGGAGGATAAAGGGGGTAAGAAGTGCCTTGTCGATTTATGAATCAATCAATCCCATATGTATTAGGGCGTCAGCTTATAATTATTTATTTAATTTATTACTTAGAAGGGTAGTTTTGTAAAATACAAATTATTATGCTAGAGGACAGTATTTGTACTCTTCGTCTACGGTGTGTATCATCCTGAGGTTGACACCTACTGGTCATAATAAAATACAAATTATTAGTGATACGTGGCAGACTTTTTGACCACATTAACTCCCTTAATGTTTGAGACCTCCTTATCACTTGTCAGTTTGAGTGGTGATTCTTCGAGACTTCGATTGAAGAGAAATTACTAAAGATCTGTACCTAATTCATAAATGTTCATATATCGTGAATCCCTAGGATTAAAATTTTCAATATTTTTTTAAATTGGGACTTCATCCGTCTTTACTTGGTAGTTAGATGGTGATAGGCTGACCACCAGCCACCAAAGCTGTGCGTCACGCATTAGGTGAGCTTACAACTGCCGCACGTGTATCACGTGATTTTCTCATAGTAGAATCAGGTTAGTCAATGTTTGGTAGGGCTGTCGACGTATAGGTAATGTTATATCCGAATTCGAATAAAATAAATAAATAAATAATATCCGAATTTGAATCCAATTAGATATCACTAACAAACATTCGAATTCGAATTCGAAAAATAAATCGGATATCTGATAAAAAAAATCCTACAAATAAGGTTTTACCTTGTGTGTGAGAGAGTAAAATTTCACTTATTCGAATCTGTAAAAAATAAATAAATTTTCTTCTTTTTTTCAATTCCAAAATTGTAATAATCCACTTATTTCAGTATTAAAATCGAATAAAATGAGATTTTTTACTTTATGTGTGTGTGTGTGTGTGTGTGTGTGTGTGTGAGAGAGAGAGAGAGAGGAAGTATCTTTGGATGCTCGTCGGCCGGAGAAGATGGTAATTATGGAACTCTCACAGTCGAAAAAATGGGTTTTATCGAGAGAGAGAGAATATATACCTGGATGCTCGTCGACCGGAGAAGACGATGGATTATGGAGCTTGCAGCCTCGCACAGTTGAAATTCACTTTTCGTTTACTTCGACTGGTTCGTGCGGTGTAGGTTGAGAGAATATAAAACTTTAGAGGTTAAGTTTTTGTGTAAAACGTGAATACACAGCACCATATATATACATATATAAAAGTTTTATTGTAAAACATGAATACATAATATATATATATATATATTGGGAAATGTTCAGCACCCTAAGTTTTACCACACACTTTAACAAACGTTTTTTGTCCTACATGGGTTAGAAGTTTTGGAATGAGCTGATTTTTGGTGAGGATGATCTCTATGATTAGAAGATCATCCTCCCCAAAAATCAGCCCATTCCGAAATGTTTAGCCCCATGTTTACAAGTTGAAAAATCGTGGACCGTCCATTTTTTGTAAATCATTTTTGATGGGGTTAGAAGTTTTGGAATAAGCTGATTTTTGGTGAGGATGATCTCCTCACCATAGAGATCATCCTCACCAAAAATCAGCCCATTCCGAAACTTCTAACCCATGTAGGACAAAACGCGTTTGTTAAAGTGTGTGGTAAAACTTAGGGTGCCGAACGGGACCCATATATATTATGTATATATATACATATATATTATATCATAGTGGATACTATCGAATTAGATTTCGCAACATTCGAATTTGTATCCGAAACTCATTCGAATTTTAAAATAACATTCGAATCTGATATTCAAAAATTTCAGATAATATCCGATTTTTCAAATTCGAATTCGAATTTCGGCTATCCATTGACAACCCTAGGATTAGGGGTGCAACTGGGTCCGGATCAAATCGAGAACCAACCAAATTGAACGCTTTTGATTGGTTTATAATGAATTTTGGTTCGGTTCCAGATTAACAAAATAGTGAATCGATAACACTTTCGATTGGTTTAGTTCGGTTTATAATGAATGTCGGTTCGGTTCCAGATTAACAAAATAGTGAATCGATCAATTTGGTACAGTTCTTTGTTCATGTCTTGTATAGAACCAAATCAAACCAAGAACCAAATTCTTATAAAATTATAAATAAATATTATTAATCTATTTAATAAACTATACCCATTCAATTTTAATATGGATAAATTGATTATTTTTTGGATCGACTAGTTGCACACATCTAATAGTTGGTTGCACACCAACCTTGAAAAATAACATTTTTTTCTATAACCTATAATTTAACTTATTAATTGCACTTCATTATCAGTAAAGTTAAGTTTAGGGGTTTATCTTCACGTGACTTCATCTTCTCTACCCGTGTAAATTGTAAACATCCTTCTTATACGACCAAGGAGTTCTTATAAAAATTATTTAACCAACAATAATTTATGTGAGAATCGTTGAAGAAGAAGAATGAAAAACAAAAAAAATGAAGGTGTGCAATATTTTAATTTTAATTTTGAGTGCAATCATCCAAATGGGAAATTTGAAGTGATGAAGTGCAATTGATAGGGTTGGTGTGCAACTAGTCCATCCCCTTTTTTTATAGCTAGGTTATTGTCGTTTTATTTTTGGATGGATGGATTAATAACTTTCTTTAATTGATAGAAAAACTATTGACAAAAATTTTTTTTGAATGGATACGTTAAATGATTTTTTATTTTTATTTTTATAGATGGAGAGATTAACGACTCATTATATGAGATTTTATTTTTATATTTATTAAAAATATGTTGATTCAATTAGGTTTTTAAGATATTAGCAACCCATAGAATCGAACCAACCTTAACTTGGTTTCGGTTCTCATTTAACGGAACCGACCTAGGTCGGTTCCATTTCAATTTGGCCCTAAACCAAACCAAGTTGCAACCCTAGTTTGTATGGGCGACTATTTGCACACACCCCGAAATGGCTTGATGCACCCACTTAAGTGATTTTTGTTAAAAAAAAAAATTCAAATTTCCATTTCCCCCTTTTCATTTTGACTTATTGCACCCACATCCACCTACCAAACAAAAACCTAATACGCACTTTCTCCTTCTTTCCTTCCTCTCAATTTTTTTCATATTCATCTTCTTCTGAGTTTTGTGAGAGGTTGAATAAATGGAGAATTGATTTTTTTTTAAATCAAATAATCTTATTTGTTTAAAAATTTCTTTTACTTTTTTGCATTTAATCATTAAGGAAGATAAAAAATCGCTGTTAAAATCTCGAAATGCTAATTTTGAATCAAAGAATTTTTTGACAATTTTGTTCAGTAGGTTCAGACCGAACTTGTTTTAGCACATTCGATAAGTACTTACCAAAGTTGACAATTTTGTTTAATAGGTTTATAATGAACTTGTTTTAGCACATGCGGTAAGTACCTCCAAATATTACCAAACAGATTCGATAGATACTTACTGAATATTACAAAATCGATGCAGTAAGCACCTATTGAATTGACAAAACAGATTTAGTAGGTACCTACTGAACAAAATTTTCTCATATGAACAACTTTGACTCAATTGGAATAGTTAGGGTAAAAAAAAAAAGTAAGATTAAAACTTAAAATCCTCATTAAAACCTTTCTAGATGCAAATAAGAAGAAGAAGAAATAGTGTGTGTGAGAGAGAGAGAAGTGATATAAATTATTTAGGTTAAAGTACATTTAATAGGTTTGTGTAGCTTATTATTTTAAAGTTAAGGTGGGTATTATAAGAAAGTAGGTGAAATGAGTCATTTTAGTGTGTGTCATGTTGCCCCTAGTTTGTATTATTGTTAGCAATCTCCCGTTTAATTCATGAATTTTTCATGAATTTTTCGGTTTGTTTTCAATGAAAGTATTATTCTCTTGATTACTGAATTATTTTGGATAATTCACATATTTTAAGTTTAAAAAAAAAAAATAAAACATGTTTTTATGAATTTTACATCTTTTACGAATTTTTATAAAATTAGATCGAAAAAAATGCTACTATAACTTGTTGTATGTTGTCAAGTATAAACTTTAGGTGACAAATGTCCCTTTTTAATATTTAAAAAATAATGACATGCCCCTTTACATTTATTTGAGATACCATTTTAATTTTTCAAACTGATGATTTGTCCTTACACTTTAGTCTTCCAAAAAATAATGTCTTGCCCCTTTACGAATTTTTATTGTTTTAATCGTTAGAGTTATGGAACGCATTTTAATCGATCTTAAAAAAAATTGAAGTTTTCTTTACTATGCCTCTGCGTGACCAATTATACTTGGCCTATTAAAATCCTGCTTGGCCTGATCCATTAACACCCCTAAGCACAATCACCCATTTGATACGTGATACTTTTGTTTATAAAGCCAATTTGTGGACTAATGGATGTGTTTTGGTGCAGATATAATTATGTCCCGATTAGTGCAAACTGAATATAAGAACTTACCAATTGTTTGGCATGCAGGTTTTTCTACTGTGTTTGTTAGCTGGGTGTAGCATCTGCTGGTTCAACACGGTTTGTTTTGTTCTCTGCATTCAAAATTTCCCAACAAATAGGGCCCTTGCATTGTCTTTAACAATCAGCTTCAATGGTGTAAGCCCAGCCTTATACACCCTTCTCGCGAACGCGTTCTCCTCCTCGGACCATTCTCTCTATCTTGTCCTCAACGCACTTCTCCCGCTCATTACCTCAATCGTCGCACTCATCCCAATCCTCCGCCAACCTTTGCTTGATCCCCTCCCAACTGATGCTGTGAGACGTGATTCCCTCATATTCCTTTTCCTCAATGTCTTAGCTGTCTTCACTGGCCTCTACCTTCTCCTCCTCAATAAAATTTCAACCGTCGCGTCAACCGCGCGTTTCTTATTCAGTGGTGCTGTCCTTCTCCTTGCCCTCCCATTATGTATCCCGGGCATTGTTTTTGCACGAGATTGGGCACGTCGAACCATACATTCGAACTTCCGTCTAGATGGTTCTAGCTTCAATCTTGTCGAGGTCGATGACCTTGAGCTTCACAAGGAGCTCCTTGGACGTGAGGATTGGCTTGCCAGCATGACCAATGGTGATAGTAGACATGGGGTGGAAGATAATGATGGGTGTTGTGAGAAGATGATTGAGAAGGATAGGTTGACAATGCTTGGAGAGGAGCACCAAATTCGAGTGCTCGTGCGTAGGTGGGACTTTTGGCTCTACTACGTCGCTTATTTTTGCGGGGGCACGGTTGGTTTGGTTTATAGTAATAATCTTGGGCAAATTGCTCAGTCACTTGGTGATAGTTCGAAAACTACGACGCTTGTCACACTATACTCATCGTTCTCCTTCTTTGGACGGCTGTTATCGGCTGCCCCGGACATCATGCGTGGGTAAGTAATGGGGAAGTGCACATTAGAGTATTGGATTTTTCAACTTTCATTACTTTGTTTTCTCCATAAAACAACTTAAGAAGTAATCAATTGTTAACTATTAGACATTTGAGTTTTATTTTTTCGCAAATGTTAAAAATCGTAAAAGGTTATTTATGAAAATACCTTGATAAGCTGACGATAAAATATTGTTTTTTTACTACTAAAAGACATAAACCGAAGATATAGATTGCAAACATGTCATGCCTGCATTGGATGATATATATTTGTTTCATTTGTTAGTTTAGACTTTAGTTTCTTTATGCATTATTTTCAAGTTGCATCTTATTGAACATAAATTTTTTTGCAACTGCAGGAAAGTATACTTTGCACGCACGGGATGGCTAGCTATTGCGCTCCTGCCAACACCAATCGCCTTCTTCTTGCTTGCTGGATCGGCTGGTGGGGCCCCACTGCAAGTGGGCACAGCCCTCATTGGCCTGAGCTCCGGTTTCATCTTTGCCACAGCTGTGTCAATCACATCAGAGCTCTTCGGGCCTAATAGTGTCGGTGTCAACCATAACATACTGATCACCAACATACCAATGGGGTCCCTTTTATACGGCCTTCTTGCAGCCATTGTATACGATGCTAATGGTGACAATGCAATGATGTGTATGGGGAGGCATTGTTACTTGCAGACGTTCCTGTGGTGGGGATGCATCTCCATGTTGGGCCTAGGATCTAGTTTGTTACTTTTCATCCGAACCAGACCCGCTTATAATCGATTTGAATGCAATCGAATTACTGCACAATTGTATTAATCGCTTCCACTGGGATAGCGTCTGATCACAAGGGCATAAAAGATAGCTTAGGAAGTCAAAATAAGTACATATTTTTTCTAATTTTTGAAATATTAACGGTAGTCGGATTTTAATTTTTTAATTTTAATTTTCTGAAATTTTGATAGGATTTATTGTTTTCCTTTCAAATTATTAATATTATACAAGAAATGAATGTGATCGAATGACTACTACCATTTGATCTAAGAGCATTAATTATAATGGAAAAAAAAATATATGCGGAGTTTTTTTTTTTCTTATAATCAACCAAAAATGCTCGATCAATTTTTTATAAGGAGGGTTTTATTGTGAAGCCCATTGATTGGTGCAAGCCCACAAAATGGAAAACCTGATTGGTAATTTCAGTTGGATTAAGGCATTTTTCACAAGCTTCGAATGCACCTTCAACTCTGTTCATAGAGCCCGTATATTCTTACTAGGTAAGAGCCCACCATGTCATGGAATCATGGCACATGCTCCAAACGACAAGCCTTTACTCGATGGGCTAATAAAGGTGAGGCCTTTCCATGACCCAATAATCAAAGAGAAACATTTTCCTTACTCAGTCAAGATTTTAAGCCTTTAAGCCTTCAAAGGGTCGTTTTGATCAAATGGATTATGATATTATCAATCCAACACTATAACCCTTAGCCTGCGTTTGGATAGAGCTTCTTGACGACTTTTGCTCCTGCGGGGAGCTAGCAAACGTTTGGATAGATTTTTGCTTTTGCGCGGAGAGGTTTTTGCTCTTGCGGGGAGACGTTTTTTGCTCTTTGTTGAGAAGCTCCAAGGACCTGCTCTTCCGCGGAGAGGTTTTTTGCTCTTGCGGGGAGTGATTGAGCTTTTGCTCTTGCGCAGAGAAGTGTATCCACACAGGCCCTTAGATTTCCTGAAAAAAGTTAATTCCAGGTTTGATAGCCAATGCATTTGTCCTATATGGGTTAAAAGTTCCAGATTTGACTGATTTTTCGTAAGAATGATCCATATGACGAGGAGATCATCTTCACAAAAAGTCAGTCCAATCTGAAACTTTTAACCTGATCAAAAGTGATTTAAAATTGTGGGTCATCGATTTTTTTACCATTAAATTGTAAACCACTTTTGATGGGGTTAGAAATTTCATATTGGGCTAATTATTTTATTTTATTTTTGAAAGATGATATTCTCACCATAAAGATCATCACAAAAAAAAAAAAAAAAAAAAATCAGTATAATCTGAAAATGTTAACTCACATATAACAAATTTTGGATCCCAATGTTGGTTGTCAAAGACGACCTATATATATATATATATATATATATAAATATGGGAATGTTAGCATTGTCCACCAATAATACCCCTCCCAATTTTATTTTTTAGTTAGAAGTATAAAGATATATTAGTCTTTTATATAATAAATGTTTGTTTAAGTAATAAATACTAAGAACATTTTAGTATTTTGATTTAAATGCCTTTTTATAATAAATATTTTGACGATCAATATCAACATAATAAATGTATTTATTAAGGGCATAATAAATATGTTTATTATGTAAAAAATTAGTAAACTCTTGTTTTTTTCATTAAAAGAAAAAAAAAAATGAAAGGAGTATTATTGAAAAAAACATGATAAGTGGATGTTAGCATTCCTTTTTTTGATAAGGAAGTCGACCAACAAAGAATCCAATTTAATAACATAACATATTGGTTTTGGATAAAACATATCCCAATTCAATAAAATGTGTGAAATTATATTAAATACTTTACTTTATTATATGAAGTTCATTTCTATTTTGTAACTGAAATTGGATTTGAACCGATCCTAACAATTAGAAGATCAGATTTGGATCTTAATATTGAAGTTTGATCAAATATCCAATACGATAATGGTCCAATACTCCAATCCAATTATTGGATAGATTTTGGATCTGATCATGTCGACCCGATCTGTTCCGGATTCGATCCATGGGCTTAAAACCATACACCATCCAAGAAATTAGAAACCACCAATCAAAGTAACTGTGGTCCACTATGTTGAGCATATAATCCGACGTGGTCTTTGGACCCAAATTGCTTTCCACGTGGCAGTTTCGACATTTGGGAAACAAAAATTTGCACAAATATTCGGTTTGGCCCGCTGTATGTTGAAGCGGACGGACCGCTTCAAAATTTCGTTAGAATCCTCTTTGGAACATGACATGTGGCTTTTATTATTTAGTTCACACCCCTACTTTTTCACTAATATTTGGGAAATCTCCTAATACACCACGTGTAATTTAAAGAGGAGGGTTTACTAGAAATTTTGATGGGAGTTACCCACTTCAAAGTTTTTTCCCTCTACGTTGCGTAATTTCTACACCTCTCACTCTCTTGTTTTCTTCGGTAGTCTTCTCCTTTACTCACACTTCAAAAGGTCTCTCTCTCTCTCAGGAACCCAAACCGTCTTCTTCGGCTTCCCACTTCTTTTCAAATCTCTCTCTCTCTTCGGTAGTCTTCGATTTCCGTACAATTCCTAGGGTTTTATTAAAGGAACTCGATTTGGAGAGATTGGAGACTTCAGTTGCAGAAGAATTGTTCTGTTTCTATTCCATGGCTGCTGAGAAACTTAGGGATTTGAGTCAACCAATTGATGTTTCTGTACTCGATGCTACTGTCGCTGCGTTCTATGGCACTGGATCGAAGGAAGAGGTGAGGGCTTTCGAATTCTTCGTTGCTTCGTTTCAGTCTTTTGGAGATCGCTCTCTCGATCTTATTTGATTTTTTTTTTTTGATTTATTTTACATCTGATGGCAAAAAAAAAAAAGGTTTTTTTTTTTTGGGTGTGCTATTGGATTCAAATGGAGACTATTTGCATGTTTACTTATATGTTCTTATAAGCCAAACTTTTTTCCTGAGATGAACTAATCATAGAAGGAGATTGTTTGGATTGAAATAAACGGGTGACAATGAAATATAATCACTATTTGAATCGAAGAAAGTTTGAGAGCCCGTATAGACCATGGGAGAGAAAATTTTGCATCTAATCCCTTCATCGGGATTCATCTCAGAAGTTTACCGGGATTCGTGTTAGAAGAGGATCATCGAGATACACATTATGGGATCATAGCCCCTCACCTAAGTTGAGGGGTTGGGGATTCCTAATGAAGCCCCCAACCCCGAATGTAAGAGGACTCGGAGTTGATGCTATCCAACCAAGTTTTTCACATCCTCAGATGGGGGATTCCGATTCCGGACTTAGACCGTCCATTCTGCCAAACTCCGATTTCATTTCTTTCAATAAAAAAGAGAGCGAAGATCCCCAATCTGACACAACATGGTGCAATTCGTAGTGCTGAGTGGTTACACAATTGATGGTATACTTGGCAAATGACGGATAGTTAGGTGCATGTGATAGTGGGGAGGCACTTTTAAATAAGGGCACAATGACCTTCATTTTTATAACCCTAGGGGTTTGGTTCAGTGGAAAAACTATCATCTGGGATTTGTTCTCTCTGATTATGTGTTCGAAACTTGGTGGCCTCCTGACTTACCATGCTGCACATTGTGAAACTTTCATGGGGTCAGGGCGTGCGGCAGTTGTTCCATTCCAAAAGGGTGTGGGGAAACCCTGCAATATCAAAATAAAAGGGGGTTCCTCATGGAAAAGGTGGTCTCGGGGTGAAAAATCTTACCACGAACACACTTTCAATCTCTCTTTTCCTCTACCACTATTGAGCCTCTCTAACTTGACCTTCAGAGTCCTTTTGAGATAACTCTCCAGAGAATAAGATCAGAGTTCGAAAATCTCACTAGAGAAACCCCACTTTGTCGGATAAGAACAATTGATCAATGAAACATTGTCTCGAGGAGTGCACAACCTGAAAAATTGCCCACCTAGACCTTATATTCTATCAAAATAAAGAAAATCATCAAAAACTGAAATTGAAAAAAAAAAAAAAAAAAAATTTAAAAATTTTGCACTCTGCTTTCAACCCATTTTGCATGTTGGAAGAGCAGAAATGTGATTATTGTCAGAGTAGAAAACCTATTGAATCAGTATAAATGAATGCCCATCTGCTGAGATTTTGTTTAATCAATTTCTAGTTCTTTCAAGGTGTCAGCTTGGTAAATTGGGAAACTAATTCATTTGTAGTTATTTTTCTCCATCTCCCAGAGTGTTTTTAGAGGTTTTAAAGAACTAAAATCCTCACATATTTTCTTTACTGTTCATGTTCTTTGTCTCGACATGTAACTTTAATTTGATTTGTTTCATCTGTTTTAAATATTTTTTGTTTCTATTGGAGGCAGAGGACAGCTGCGGACCAGATTTTGCGGGATTTGCAGAACAAACCAGATATGTGGTTGCAAGTAGTTCACATTCTGCAAAGCTCACAGAACCTTAACAGTAAATTTTTTGCACTGCAGGTTGGTTTTGCTTTGATAGAAATCTATTTGTATTCTAAACCAAATTTTAACATGGAAATTTTGTAGATTTTAAGTTGTCTGTCACGATGTCAATGGTGTTCTGGTAGAATTTATTTTTACATATTTCTGTTCTGTGTGCGTCAAAGTTAATGACATGCACTTGATGCGCCAATTGAATCATTATATACTAGAGGTTGGTACGGTACTGCAATACACTTATTCTATGAATGAAGTGTGGAAACAAAATATTCAAAAAAGTCTAATGGGTGATGAAACACTAATTGATGACCAAAATCATAGTCCAACAATGTTGGATCCCAAAGATATTAAATTGATGGTTTTTCGATGGAAGTCTTTTAGTTCTCCTAATCTAGGATTCCAAACCATTAGCAATTGTATTTCTTTTAATCTGTTCAAGGATTTTGAGAAAAAGGTTTAGGCTCTAGTGACGACTTGGACAAGATTTAATGTGGTAATCGAGTGAGGGCAAGATTTTATTAATGAAAACAATTAACCACCAGCATTCAAATCCAATCAAATCGAGGAGGCGACTAAAAAAGGTAGATTATGGTTTATAGGCTAATATTATGGTTTGATTATGTTTTTGGGGATGGAGTTGTGTTCAGTTGGGTCATATGAATCGGGATTAATGTTTGGTTAGGGTTTAGGAGGCTTGGATTGGGTTGGCTAGGGTTTAAACAAATCTTGGGCAATTTGTCTACTCTATATTTAGGGTTTATGCAAGTTCTAATATAGAAATAAAAGAATATGACTGATTAACAGAAATAGAAGAGAGAAAACATTAAAATACCTTGGAATCACACCGTGTTTGGTTTCACAACATCCATTCGTTGGAGAAGTAAAAAAAAATATTGAAAGTGCCTTGACCACGTGCGAGTTTGATTTTTGGAGTCTATACCTAGTTCTAGGTCTGGGAACCATGAATTTGACTCCGAATATAGATTCGGGTCATTCTGCGATAGAAGTTATGTGTGAGGGGTCTGGTTATGAAATCCAGAACGTGTTAGGCACCAGTTCCACCGACTAGAGGTTGGTCTCTACTATGATCCATTAATTATTAATTAGGCCAATCCAATGATATGAAGGACTAATATGCTATTCTAGGGTAAAGTGGCATCAACATCGACATTTTATGTCAAGAATCAAGGGGTAACGACTAATCATAGTTCTCCCAATAAAACAATTCCAACATGGGCACCACAAAAACCTGAATACCAACAACCAAGTCCTTTCCCTCGAACTTCACCTCTCAGTCCCTTGCATCTTTCCAAATGGGAGCCTTTTTTATGACATAAATTTGGGGTTTCTGCCTCTAATGCTCCATGAAACCATGTCCTAACCCCCAAATGGAGATCATCCATCCACAATGATAATGTTGGGGATCTCCTCCCCGATAGACTCTATATAGTGGTTTCCTAATGTCCTCATGGGGGTGCATCTTATTAGTTTGAAGACATAGAGAGTATCTCTAATATTAACCAAAACAGGGAAGGGCATGTCTAAGTCAGCCCCAAAAAATAAGAAAATGGATGGTAAGAATAACCAATTCTTTCATTTTTGGAAAGAACATTGGTCTCAATTGTTTTCTCCATTTGACGATGATAAACCGAATCATCGACTTCGAAGAAGTCAAAGGAGATGAGTGTCGCCGATGTGGAGATCACGTGTGCAACGCTTCCTAACATGAAAACCCAACAAGTAGACCATGGCAAGTGTAAATTTTCTATAGTGGAAGTGACCAAGTGAGAAATGATATTTTTGAGAAAATCTTTTTGTATAATGTATATTATTCCAATAAGAATACCAAAAAGAAGAGAAAATATATAGTGGAAGTGACCAAGTGAGAAATGATATTTTTGAGAAAATCTTTTTGTATAATGTATATTATTATTATTATTATTATTTTTTAATAATATGTCTTCTGCATTGTTATTCTTTTCTTTCTTCTTTACCCCTTTTTTTTTTCTTAACTAACAAGATTTTATCTTTACTAATATTTCTTTGTTGCTGCTAGCGTGCAACATAATTGGAATAGTTAGAAATGAATACGAATACAAAATAGTAATTCATGTGAAGAAAATCGTTTAATTGAGTTATAAATACTTTTTTTTTCCACCATTTAATATTATATAGGACGAGGAAGTTTTTGAAAAATAACAATAAATATAAAATATTTATTGCAGAAACTTTCAACAATTTTTACTATAAAATATATATTTGGTACTACAATATAAATTAATAATTTTTTATATTATGAGTTATTGTAGTGGTTAAAACTAGGAAAAATGTGTTGGCTATCCTATTTTTTTTAATAATAGTTATTTTAAATGTTATACATTTATTTAAAAATATTATGCATGTGAGGCTTATGCTTTATGCCTCGAGGCGTTGCCTCACGCCTCAACATCTTAAAACATTGGCAATTTCTTGTTCATCTATGAGGTTTTTCTGAATCTAGGGAACACCTTTTATTTTATATACAGGTTCTGGAAGGTGTAATCAAGTATAAGTGGAATGCATTGCCTGTTGAACAACGCGATGGAATGAAAAATTACATAACAGAAGTCATTGTACAGGTAAGACATTGTAAACTCACTTTAATATCCAATGAGAAGGTGGTATATGCAAACACACGTCTCTAAAGGGCTTATTTGAAATTTAAAATATTAATTGAAGGGTGGTTTTGAAAATTACATAGTAAGAAAAGGATGTTTTTGTAATTTTAAAAATTAATCAACGTGGTTTTAGGGACATAGGATTGCAAATTCTTTGTCTTTGACCAAAATGACCCCGATTATATTAAGTTTAAATGTTAAGGTGGGGGATTTATAATTGTAATGATGTAAATTTAACATTTTTCCCTCTTCATTAATATTTCACATAATTTTGTCATTTTAATCTTTTGCTGATGTTTTTATCTCATTCAGCTTTCACGTAATGAAGCCTCTTTTCGGCCGGAAAGGCTTTATGTCAACAAACTCAATATTATTTTGGTTCAGGTAATATACTATCTGTTTTTTATTTTTTATTTTTTATAATTTATCAAATTTAAAGTCATCTTCTCAATATGTTGAGCTGTGCCCTTAGGGTTGTATGTTATTTCCACTTGGTGACTCCGTTTCATTCTTTGCTACTAGTTTTGTGTTCATTTCCTATGCTGATCGTTCCTATGTTTCCTGTAGTGTATGTGTACACACACACACACACACACGTATATACATACATATTTATATTAGAGCAGTATAAGATATATTTATACTATAATAAGGTAAATTTGATGGTCTAGATGACCATTGCAAAACACTATAACAATCAATTAGCCTTCTTGCTTACATAGTTACATATAGATTCCCATTATAAGTAATAGACCTTCAAAGAATATCCTATAAATTCCCAAGCAACCTACACCAAAAAACGCAAGAACCGGATTACTAATAGCTGTAGCTGGATATTATTTCTCTTATACCATAAAATCCCCTGAAAAGACCTAGATTGCCAGCTCTCAGATAGGTACCAAATGGAGGAAGGGAGATATCTAAATAGTGAAATAAAACATAAAGTTATAGATGGTCATTAAAAAAAAGCCGTAAAGTTCAACCACACCAGCCATGCCACATTCCTGTAGTGATTTAGGTAGCTACTTTTCTAGTATCACCTAGTTTTGTTTTCTCAGGACTCATTTGTATTCTCTTTTTTAAGAGTTTGTAAAGGTGTTTAGAGATGTAGTTTCTATGGGGCTTTATGTTTATTTTCCCCTTCCACATGGATTTACTCTACATATTGGTTTGATCATATTTGCTTTCTGAGAGTACAGATTCTAAAACATGAGTGGCCAGCCAAATGGCGAAGCTTTATTCCGGATCTTGTTGCAGCAGCAAGGTCTAGTGAAACAATATGTGAGAATTGCATGTATATATTGAAGGTAATTTGGATCGTGCACAAGCATGCTTTTGTATGATTGTGCGTAAGAATTAGTTTTTGGGATATGAGAGTAACATAACAATTGTTTCTCAGCTTCTCAGTGAAGAAGTGTTTGATTTTTCAAGAGGGGAGATGACTCAACAGAAGATTAAAGAGCTTAAAGAGTCATTAAACAGGTAAATGAGATGATTTCGTTGCAATCTTCATGGATTGTATTATGTGATGCTTGGCCAATGTTAAGAAAATTAGCAGGAACATCATAGCATAGAGATGCTGTAAAAATCAATAGCAATACAAGAGAATTGCTCGCTCCAATAGCTATTGAAATCTCATTGTTACCAGATGCAATATATGTTTTGAATATTCCTAGTTGCTTTTGCAGTACAACCCAAGTAACAACGAAGATAATCTAATCTTAGCATACAAATGATTCTCTAACATCTAATGTCAATCATCCAAAATTCCTATTCTATACTTGAGTCACTGCTTCAAGTCCGAAATAACCATCTAACTCGGATCCTACTTGGATGTGTGGTTGAAGCATTATTTATATGTGATGACGAATTTACCTAGATGACACTTATTTCCCATTCTTTCTTGATGGGTTCTTGCTATAATTTTTCTCAGGAGATGAGCGGATCATGATTTTAAATTTTAATTGATCTCTGTTTGATGAAACCTTTGCTGCAAGAATTTCCAGCACTGTACTTTTGGGAATTTCTGCTAACCTGGCATGAAAATTCCTTTCCAAATACATTCAATGGTTTATTTCACTCCCAGGTTATCAATGCAATAAAACCCATATCTTTGCGTATTTATGTTTAACTGCTTTTATTTGTTTGTAATGCAATCTAAATTTATTGTGGATTATGAAGAAGTTTGTTTGGCTTGTTTGCAGCGAGTTTCAACTCATTCACGAGTTATGCTTGTATGTACTACCAGCCTCCCAAAGGATTGAGCTTATAAAGGCGACATTGGCAACTTTGCACGCTTTCCTTTCGTGGATTCCTCTGGGCTATATCTTTGAATCCCCACTGGTTTGTGCATCTATTACTATATGTCTGTTGCATGACTGATGTTAACAATAACAAAAAAATTAAGGGGAAGGGGAAGTTTTAAATTTATATAAAATGTTATGTTTGGTAGCAGCTCACATTTTGATTATTCTCTTGATACGTTTCTTGCAATAGTCACCCTAGTCCTATACGTGTTTCCTGTTTCTATGAATGTTACAGCTGGAAACGCTCTTAAATTTCTTTCCAGTTGCATCATATAGGAATCTTTCTCTTCAGTGCTTAACAGAGGTATACACTTTTCTATTATTTCGTCTAAGTAGTCTGTTTTACTTGCTTGCTTTAGAGCATTGACTGTTACATTACCTCTTGGCCTGGTGTCCAGGTTGCTTCCCTTCAATTTGGAGACTACTATGATATGCATTATGTTAAAATGTATACCATTTTCATGGTGAAATTGCAGGTATAATATATTGAACATCAATTTAGATCCATATTTTAACTTACTATGTATAATGTCTTTATGTTGGCATTTGTTTACTTTTACCCTATCAGTACCTGGTTTGATCTGTTGATCTGCCTTTGTTTTCCTCTATGGTATATTTGCTGATTTCTGGATTAATATCTGATGCTTTTTAGACCATTCTTCCACCTGGAACGAATATTCCCGATGCCTATTCCCATGGTTCCAGTGAAGAGCAGGTGAACCTTTCTCATTCAATGACGCTCTCTTCAAGGTGTAGGCTTGTTATATTTCTGTGGACCTGTTTCTGATTATGTCCTTTCTTTGGCTTGATTCTCAGGCATTTATTCAGAACTTGGCACTTTTTTTCACTTCATTTTATAAGGCAAGTTTCTTAGTCTATTTGCATAGATTATACTATTTAAATACATCTCTTCAAAGAACAATAACTAGAAAATGAGAGTTATTTATAAAAAAAAAGGATGGAAAATAAGAGTTTGTGAAGTAGAGGTAAGCACATACACTGTGCAGTATAGTTCTGTGACAGGACAAACATTTATTTTATAGAGAAATAATTTTCTTGTGTAGTTCACTTTATGCTGAGGAAACTTTTTTATGCATGTAATATTTTATCATCCTTCTATTCATCAATTTGATGCACATGCAATCTAGATGTAATTGAAGACAACACTTTCCTTCTGCAGTGTCATATTCGAGTACTTGAATTCACCCCAGAGAATAGATCTGCACTGCTAGTGGGGCTTGAATATCTGATTGGCATCTCTTATGTTGATGATACGGAGGTTTTTAAGGTTTGATTATGGATAAGTGCTTTCGTTTCTCACCATTTTACATTTCTTAATTATGATTGATCTGTACTTATTTGTGGTATGAATGTGCAGGTCTGCTTGGACTATTGGAATTCTTTGGTTTTAGAGCTCTTTGAGGCACATCATAGTTTGAATGGTCCTTTAGCAACTGCAAGCGCAATGGGGCTTCAGGTGTGGTAAATCCTTTTATTGCTATATTAGGACCCACAAGTTCATAGATACCAGTTTTGAGTTTGCATTATGGGATCAATTTTATTTGTTGTTTCTCTCTTTACATGTGGCTAAGCTTTTACTAAATTAAATAACATCTCCAAAAAATACCTCTTTCCCTTAAATGAGATGGGTCAACATTTAATTTTTTCATTGCTGCCAGGCATCTCTTATTTACTAATTTTATCATTTTGCACCCCCCCTCTATTGAGGTAGCAAAGGCCCAAATAATGATGCACAAATGTGGTGTACAAATCATATGTTGAGGTGCTTCTCAATGTAACTAATCTCTTTTAATTATTGTTATTTTTTTACATTATCCTAGTACTATGCTGTATCTTTTTTATTTATTATAATTTGTTAGAAAAATGGTTGGAACCATGTGGCTTACACATCAGCCAGCTTGAAGTCCCAATGATTGCCCCCAAGCCTTCAGGTTCTAGACAATGATGCGCCACTTAGTTATCTGTGCTGGAATGCTTTCAAAGTTTCTGTGGGACATGCCTATTTTGCTTTATCAGAATCAGCTTTGACTCGGCCAAACCTTTTTATTTGATTCTGCGTGATTCGGCCGAAAGTTAATCTGGACTTGGACTTTGGAATGGGGATCCACCTACCTGAGTGGTGATAGGAGCTTGACGCCTCAAGTCTGGATATCATTCCCTTATTAAACTGTGCTTTTAACTAGTTATAATCTAGAAGTAAACCAAGATAAACATGAAAATTTGGGGTAGTCTGAAGGTACACATCAGATGGTTTGGTATCTTTTATCAATTGGCGCTCTTTTCACAACAAAATGCTGAAATGAAGAAAGAAAATGAGTTTATAGGTTCTATGGTCATTGAATGTCTTATATTGTAATATTCATGTAAATTAGACAACCATTGTTCACATACGAGGAGTTACTCTTTTTGTTACTGTTTATGTCTGACATTTTCTTTCCTGGATATTTGGGTTGTTCCTCTACTGTTTATCAGTAGGGTTGCGTTTTCAGTAAGGGGACTTATCCCTTGATGTTCTATGCTGACATCTTTATTTTTTTTTGCTATCCACTGATGTCTGTTATGCAGATGCCATTGCTTTCTGGTATGGTTGATGGACTTGGGTCGCATCTTTTGCAACGGCGGCATCTTTATGCTAGTTCAATGTCAAAGTTACGAATGCTGATGATCTGTCGTATGGCTAAGCCTGAAGAGGTTTTGATTGTTGAGGATGAAAATGGAAATATCGTCCGTGAAACCATGAAAGACAATGATGTCCTTGTTCAATATAAGGTATGTTATCTCCATTTTGGGAAAAAAAAGAATAAGGGAATACCGTTACTATGTATATGCTTTTTAAAAATGTCTGTTTAATATACACACATGTTGCAAATGTAGTTTCTAACCTTCTTTTCTTGTTTATGTCCTTGTTTTTTGGTTTGAGTTTCATGTGAGTGAATATATATATTTCTTTTGATAAATGTGTTAGTGAACATCTCCCTGTCACAGTTTTCTTTTTATTCCCTCTCTCTTTTTTTTCCATTCCTGTTTGTATAGCACTTAGGCGTTTTCCTTTTTGTTATAATAATACATTTGTTTTGCTGGTAAAAAGAAATAGTTGATTGCTATCTTTAAATTTGCATGCAATTATTGAAGTGTGAAAAAAGTGGGGTTTGTTTTGAAGAACAGCAATTTTGAAATTTGCTTGGTCGTTGGCTTGATTGAGACACACTGGAAATCCTCTAATTCTCATGTTAAAAAAAAATATTTCCACAAACATCCTTTAAAACCTGGAATACTATTCACAATAAACATTAATCCTTCCTTGCAAGTCTTGGTTTCTGGACCTTTTTCTACAAAAAATTGATGTTCATTTTGGCTTGCTTGTGTTTGATGCTGTTATTACAGATAATGAGGGAAACATTGATCTATTTGTCACACCTTGATCACGAGGATACTGAACAGCAGGTATGGTGCTAACAACAAGATTTGCAGTATTCCATTTATAAATAGTTTCTTCTTCGTCTTCTTCTGATGATGATAATCAGTAAGTCTTTTTTAATGAGATCAGTAACCTCAGGTCGTCGGTATCCTATAATCCTTCATGCTTTTAAATCCAATCATTTATTGCTTCCATGCTTGTGTATCGTACAATCTTCAGGCTTGAGGATCATTTTTATTCTGGTAAATATATATATATTTGCATGGTTGGCGTTTTTTCTTGATTTTCTTACTCTCTTCTTAAACAAATCCTTAGATCAATGCATATACTACTTGATGTTCTCCTATGGACTTGTTATGCTTTATTTATTTTTGGGGGTCCCCGTGGAACTTGTATTTATGAAACGCTTAGCTTCTCTTGAAGTTACTGACGGATTTTTTTCTTCTGCTGCTAATCTTAGATGTTGAAGAAGCTAAGTAAACAATTGAATGGTGAGGATTGGTCTTGGAACAACTTAAACACATTATGCTGGGCAATAGGATCAATTTCTGGTTCCATGATGGAGGAGCAGGTATGATTTTATTTTTTCGTAGGTTTAGTGTGAATTCTCGTAAAAGATAAAAAGTCTGCGTTTTTATTATCATTTTTTAAGATTTAAACTGTCTCGTTTTGATACCTGATAACTTTCTTTTTTCATATGTGGCGTGTTTCTTGTCAAACATGTTTTCCTTTGGTGTTGAGTGTCTCTTAGATCCTGGGATTGTTTTAGCAACTGTCATAGAGCTCATTCCCAGTTTTATTGATCAATATGGTTTGTTTGAATTTGGTTGTGCTTTGCTTTTCTCCGTTTGATAAGTAATGGATTATGTGGTGGTATTGATGGTAGCACTATCATTGAGGATGTTTTTCAATTGGTTAAAGGAAATTTATTGCAAATGCGCAAAACAGCCAAAATTAGGACAAAGATGGGGGAGAGAGAGAGAGCATTATGAGGCCGGAGGGCCAACATACAGAGAGATCTTACAAATAATGCCGACCCATCTAAAACAAAATAATCAAAATGGAAACCTTTAAATTTAGGGATAATAGAAGACCATTTACAAAGGAGGGCCTTCACTCTCAAGATGACTTCATTCATACATTCCTCTTTTTCGTTAAAGATTGCTATGTTTATTTTCTCCAAAGAGACCGCAGAAAGAATGAATCTTTAATGTGACCAATTAATCATCTTTTTTCATGTTGATATGGTTTTTGGGTTCTTTGAGGTCTTCAACTGATCGAAATGTACCTTGAAACCGATACTTTAATCAATGGTTGATACTAACTTAGGGATGCTGAACTGAGCATTGATAAACACACATCATTATGGTGGTTTCTTGTTTGAACCGGTGGCTAAATGATAATTGCTGTACATTTTCAAAATTTCATGTGAGTCGAGAGAAATTTGAGTGAGTTAAGGTTGTGTATAATTGGTTTGTTTGTGTAGGATCACGGTATTTGGAATTTGTAAATTCAGGTAGGAGTCATATTGACGGGTTTAACAAATTAATAATACTGGTAGATATAGTTCATGTATTAGAGTGACTTCTTCTTTTGAGGGATCTTACTCTTATTCTGTTTGGTCTCATTTGAATTCAGTTCCACTAACACCAACATAGTTTTGAAATTTTCACAGCTTTATCATTTTGAATGAAACAATTGTTATTGGTGAAAGGTTATTGACATTACTGTTTTATTTCACCCCCTATTGGCAATGAGTGGTTTTATTCTCATTTGACTTTGAAGGCCAAGTTGTATTTTTCTTTAAGTCGTGATAATCTGACGCCCCCCCTCCCCCCTTTGATATACGTCTCCCTACACCCCGTCACAGAACCGTAGATCTTTTGCCTCGGGATACACAAGAAAAGATTTACGGTTCTGCGTATCCTGAGGCAAATGATCAAAGGTTCTATGATGGGGGTGTGTGTCAGAGGGGGTCTGTGATAATCACAATACGGGTCTTTTTCTTTTTTCTGTTCCCTTGAACATTTGCTTTTAAGATTGTTCTGTTTCACTGTTTTTGGATTTTACTGTGACAGGAAAATAGGTTTCTGGTGATGGTTATTCGGGATTTACTGAACTTGTGTGAAATCACAAAAGGAAAAGATAATAAAGCTGTTATTGCGAGTAACATTATGTAAGAATTCCTGATGAACAAATGCTATTTATGTGACTAAATTTTAATCTTTGATTCATTGATTTTTGTTCGGATTGGCAGGTATGTTGTCGGACAGTATCCCAAGTTTCTCAGAGCCCATTGGAAGTTCTTGAAAACTGTTGTTAATAAGTTGTTCGAGTTCATGCATGAAACACATCCAGGAGTTCAGGTTTTTTTTTTTTTCATTCTTTTTTTTCCCCTGCTTTCCAAATTTCCAACATCAAAAGTTAAAGCAAAGGTTGACCATGTTTCATACAAATGAACATGATGAGCCACCATATTTGTTTGCATGTGATTTCTTCAAGCTCCACTTGGAAACCTTGGAAACCATGGAATTCTTTATTGGCAATAATATCGTACTGAATGTTTATATTTATTTAATAAAATTAGTAGGTCTTCTTGTGCCTCTCTGAAAAAGTGGTTACTGCCTATATTGACGCTTACCAAGTATCATATTTTATGGTCTCAAGGTTGGTTGGGCTTGATTCTGATCCTGATAAATCCAACCCATCGTAGCAAGCCTTAAAAATTAAACCCAGACCTTTTTCCAGTTGGACCTAAAAGCTCTTTGAGTCAGCCTGACCCATTTACACTTGGGCGTGTTTGATTGCAGAGAAAATATTAGTTGGCAAATCCTTTTCTAATGTATGGGGCACAACATGGAAAATTTCGTGGAAAATTATTTTTGTTGTTTGAATTGCATAAAAAAAACCAGAAAAACATTATTTTAAGTTGACTTTTGTGATAATTATAAATAAAAAAATAATGATTATGATTAGGCTCATATAAGATCCTAAACCAAAAAAATAGATCAAAATAATGAGATAGCTTCTTTTGGCATCCCAACTTTTACTTATTATTTTCTTTTTTTATTTGGTGTGTGTAATCAATAAAATTTTGGGTGCCAATAGCAGCTCTCTAACTTTATGTATAAAACAATTATTGATATAATTTAAAATTAATTATTCAATCAGAAATTTACAACAAAAAAAAAAAACCGGACTGATTTAGGTAATTTTAATTTTTTTTGGATAAATATAATTAATTTTTAACAACTTAAATATTTATTCTATAAATAAAATTATGATTTTGTTCGATTTCATTTTTTTGGTGTGTTTTTTTATATTTTGTTTAACTTTATTTATAAAACAAATATTGATTTTGTTTGATTTGCCGTGTGCTAGCAAATCGTTTTCCAAGGGTGAGGGGGTATGAAAATGATTTGCTGTTGATGAAGGAAAATTAGGGGTGTTGGCAAATTATTTTCCGCGCAAATTTAGATTTTTTGACATGTCAAACACTGGAAAATTGCCATTTTCCATGGAATTTCAATTTCTCCATAATTCTCCTTGCAATCAAACATACCCTTATAGTAATTTCAAACATACCCTTCTAGTAATTTGTAGTCTATTCTTATTAGTCATGATCTTCATCATCTATGTCTTGTCCCAGCAGATTAATAAGAAAAAACAAATAGAAAATGTGAGAAATCCATAAATCGCTGCACAAACAGACTAAAGAATGATTGATCTACTAGTTATTTAATTTGTTGGAAATTGTTTAAAAATAATGAAATGAAACATTAGAAATTTTTGCACTGATGCACATCGACCACAAGTATATTAGAGAATGCTGATCAACAATCTACACTAGCTTTTGAAGCTATTAGGGGGAAAAAAGAAGAAAAATGAACAAAGAACAAGTCAATAACAAAAATATTATATATTTACTGAATGACGTGTTATTTTTTCTGAAAATAATGTTTTGCAGCAATCATAGGTTTCTCTTAACTAATTGAACCATGTAATATTCATATAGGCATAACTTATCAAAAAAAATGTTCATATAGGCATAGGCCTGCTTTGTATATAGTGAATGATCAACCCCAAAAATCTCTCATAACATTTTTTCCCTTTTAGCACAGACCAATTTTTCCTTTTAATTAGCAATCAGTTAATTTTGCATTATAAATATGGATGTGTCATTACCGGAAAAAAAGTTGACGTTTTGGCATATTGTTTTCAATGATGACTTGTTTGTCTCTGATGCATGGATCACCGTCTCTTTCTTTAGAAGGTACTGGTGTTTGTTTTGGATGACACAAGGTTGTATATGTTTAACTCACATTTTTTTTTCTCATTGCAGGATATGGCTTGTGACACATTCTTAAAAATTGTACAGAAATGCAAGCGTAAATTTGTTATTGTACAGGTAAGGCTAATTGTTTCTTTCTTTTATGATGGTTAAATCTCGAGAAAATCAAGGTGTGGTGAAAGTTCTGCGCTTGGTTAAAATTGAAGCATATGATTGTTTGGCTTATTTGATTTAGTTACTTGAATCAATTCAATTCGAGAGATTGGCCGGGAATACACTTGTATTCGTTGAGATAATGTTCCAGTCAGGAGAAAAACTGAGACCATCTCGATCAAAATGTTTCGAGACATTCTTAAATATTCCTGAAGCATTCAAATAGTAGGAGCACATGCTTCACACTTGCACTCTCCGAGCTATACATATGCTTAGGATCCATAGACTTCTTGAAAGTTGACATTTAAAGTCACACATGCTCATATGGTCCAAATGAAAATGAGTCAAGAGCTGATTTTTGTTAAGGATAATCTCCATGGCGAGGAGATCATCCTCAACGATGATCAACCCATTATTGTATTTTTAGTTGTATTAAAAATGATTTACAAGTTGAGCAAGGCTGAGTTTGGTTGATCCCCAGAAATCATCCTCACGAAAACTCAGACCTTCATAGAAATTTGGAACCTATTTGTGCACTTGACTTCATAAGTTCCACTGTATATAACAAATAGGAGAGAATCCTCATTTGTCATATAACATGGAAAGACTAAAAAGGGTATCTACAGATCGATTCTTCCATTGTAAATGTGAAGTCCCTGAAATGGTAATTCTTGACGTTTCCCTTGATCCAGAGTCCTTTTGAACATATCTATATAACATGTCTTAGAGCCCATTTGGATAGAAAGTAGAAAGTAGAAAGTAGTCAGGAAGAATGTAGCTTTGGGAGAAAGTAACTTTTAGAAAGTAGAAAGTATACTTTTTAAAAAGTGAAGATTTTTTTACTTTTTAAAAGTAGTTATCTAAAATGAATTCATAAAAGCTTTCTAACTTTTCAACTTTTGAAAGTAGAAAAAGTGAACTCTTTATATTTTGTGATATGTTTATTTGTCTTATATAATAATTTATGTTGTATGGCCCTATTGTTCAGAGATGGCTCACTTGTTTGATTTGCAGGTTGGGGAACATGAGCCATTCGTATCTGAACTTTTAACTGTTCTTCCAACTACTGTTGCAGACCTTGATCCCCACCAAATTCATTCATTTTATGAATCTGTATGTTGATTAAATCTTATAACCTCACTAATTAGAAATGTTCATTTTATTTGTGAATTTTTATTGGAAGTATGACTGTTATGTAATAACAGTTACTATTTTTCATCTTTTCAGGTTGGCACTATGGTTCAAGCAGAATCTGATCCTCAAAAGAGGGATGAGTATTTGCAAAGGTTGATGGAACTTCCTAATCAGGTGAGTGTCTCCTTTTCTACTGGAATGATGTACTTGTGTTTTGAAGGTCTTACAATAGTTCTTTTTCTTCTATGTTTTCATTCCCCAATTTTTTATGCATTGCACTTCTTTTTTATTTTTGTTCCCACTGACATTGGTACATTTAATATAGTTTCTGTTTTATAAAATTGCTTTTGCTTTGCAGAAATGGGCTGAAATAATTGCGCAGGCACGCAATAGTGTGGACTTTCTGAAGGATCAAGATGTGATCAGGACTGTACTTAACATATTGCAGGTATAATTCTATCAGCAAAGCTAAGATTTCGCTTGTTTCCAAACTCCAACACACTGAAAGACTGCATAATAGGCATCTTCCCCATATGCCTATGTGTTACATTTTAAGATTAGATGAAAGGACATTCTTTCCACACCTTCTATGTGAAGTTGTAATGGATATTGACATCATCAATTGTGGACACCTCATCGAACATCCTGCTATTTATGGTCTGTTATATTATTTAGTTTTCCATCTTAGGCGTATCTTGTGCTGTGTGCTGTGAGTTGGTATATAAATGTAATACAGATTCTTACCTACCTATGCTGATAATGGATTTGCTACTTTCCATAAATTTCATGTGTTCAAGCCTTGCTTACCTGTTGAAAAGTTTTCTTTAAAGGTTCTAATGCAAGTGTTGCTACTTTACAGACAAATACCAGTGTTGCTAGTTCTCTTGGAACACATTTCTTATCGCAGATATCATTGATCTTTTTGGACATGCTTAATGTGTACAGGTATGGTACATAAGATTCTTTGTGCAGACTTCTAATACAAATTTATAATATTTTATCCTTTGTCAAGTAAATTTGGTTTTCTAACCCATTTTATGCCTGTAAAACAGAATGTATAGTGAGCTTATATCAAACAACATTGCAGAAGGGGGTCCCTTTGCCTCTAAAACTTCTTATGTAAAACTTTTGCGGTAAGACCATGAATTGGGATTCAATTTTATACATGTACAATTTTGATCATATTTAAAGTTAAAATTTCTCTCTCTGTAATAAGTAAATTAAATTATTCTTGAAAACAGATCAGTGAAAAGGGAGACACTCAAACTCATTGAGATATTTTTGGACAAGGCTGAAGATCAACCACAAATTGGAAAGCAGTTTGTGCCCCCGATGATGGATCATGTTCTTGGTGATTATGCTAGGAATTTGCCTGACGCCAGGGAGTCTGAAGTTCTGTCTCTTTTTGCCACAATTATCAACAAGTAAGTTAGTATTCTACTTAACCCCAAGGGGTTGGCCTAGTGGCAAGCCGAGCCTTGATAAGCTCCTCAAAAAGGGTAGGTCAAGTGTTCGAAACCCCATGAAGCAATGAATTCCATGGGTCTTTTGAGTGTTGTGTTATCCACCTCCTCTCGTGAGTGTCACATACTCGCGTAGCGTGTCTTAGTTCGACCTGTGACCCTCTTTTATTCATAATTGCGCCTTCCCCATTAGATCGGTCTTTTGTGGTAAATGGTTTGTCAACATGGCATAAAAGCGTTGGGTTTGTATAGGTCACAAGTTTGAGTCTCCTTGAGGGAATTTTCCATCCTTATGGGTAAGGGAGAGTGTTGAGTGTTGGTTATCCGCCTCCGTTCTTGGATGTCACGTGCTCTCATGTATTGTGTCCTAGTTCAACCTGTGACCCTCTTATATTCATAGTTGCGCCTTCCCCATCTGACCGATCTTTTGGGGTAAATGGTTCGTCAACAAGGACCACTCTCTAGGATCTGGTTGACCCTTGACTCAAGCAGTTGCACGTAGAACTTTCCGAGGGGGCGGTGTGTGTGACCTTGGGATTAGTCTCACCTGAAGGGTGGGGATATCTGTGATAAGCAAAAAAAAAAAACTTAGCATTCTACTTTGGATCTTTATTGTCCTAACTTTCTACTTTAATGTACTTCAATGATAGGAAGAACTATGTATCTTACTAAGGTCTAGTGTATATAAACAAAGCATTATCCCAATAATTTAGGATTGATTTAATGAATCACGTTACTCCATTCCACTTTGTTATAGCCAACTCTTTTGTTATTGAAAGTGGGTTCATATTTGCTTTCACTATCTGCATCCACGTTTTCTCGGTCTTCCTTTCACTCTTCTGGGGCCTTCAAGTTGAATATTTTGTCTAATTGAGGTTGTAATGAAAAAAAATGTAACTTGAGTCGTTATTTTAAACATCGAATGGGACAACTCGTTGTGACACTTGTATTCTTTAGTTCTCTGTCTCCTCAAAAAATTAAAGATTGAAACCCCTCCATAAAAAAAGAGTTGATAATACCCATAAATAAAAAAATGTTTTGGGATAGTAGAGGCCGCTGCCCCTCCCACTGTATAAACCCTTTCAGTGCCTCCTCTTTCTGATTATTTAATGAAGTTGCTCTTAGTTGTTTTTATTAGTGCTGCCGTCTAATACGGGGCTCTGATGCTTCAAAAGTTGGACATTAAGTCCTGGTATTGGAGGATGTTCCTCCCCTCCTGCTGCTCCAATTGAAGTCGTGCAATTCTACTTCTTTAAATCTGTATCTTTTAGTTTGTTTATGTACTTTGCTTTCCTTAGCTTTGACATTGCTTACCTTAGAGTGTTCCTCACTTTCCAATCGATCCCTAACATTAAAACTTGCCGACATTACCTTTTTAAGAATCCATACAATTGCCCAACTTTGTCCTTTTTACCCCCAGTTGACAGTCTGCGGTGAAAACAATTTTAAATGATTTGGTCCATGGATCCCAATATGGATTTATCTGGTATGTGGAACCAGTTACAGGCTTAACTTTTCTGTAGAAACTAGTCACAGATTTACCTAACCTTTGGTCTTCTGCCATGGATTAGCATGGCCCATGGCAACTTACCAGGGATTTGTTTAGTGTGAGTTCATGGGTTTCCAGATAAGGTTTGCCAGGTAAATCGGGTACTCTGGCTATCCTTCATCTAATTCGAAACTTTATTTTGAATGGGTGTAGTAGTTGCTATTGCTTTGTTTTGGAAGTGAACAATAATCTTGGTGGGCAAAGTGAACAATAATCCTTCTTTAGGGTAGGATTATTGCTACACCGTACATCCATGTCTTCAAATCCACAATTCACAGGTCTTCTTTTTAGTTCTCTTTCTATCTTCTCATGTACTCGGTTTTCTACACTTGTAGGTACAAGGTTGTTATGATGGAGGACGTTCCTCGTATATTTGAAGCCATTTTTGAGTGCACACTTGAGGTGAGGGAGCTGTGTTTTTAAGGCATTCATCTATTTATGCCTGCCAGTTTAACTGATGTCTCCCATCATCTTACTGCAGATGATAACAAAGAATTTTGAAGATTACCCTGAGCATCGCCTTAAATTCTTTTCATTGCTACGTGCTATTGCGACTCATTGTTTCCCTGCTTTGATATGCTTGTCCAGTCAGGTTGGTGCTTGAACATGAATCACGCCTATATTGGATGTGTTTTGATTTTTATTGTTGGATGATCTGTTCTTGTTCATTTTTATTGTTAAACCAGCAACTGAAGCTTGTCATGGATTCTATTATATGGGCTTTCCGGCACACTGAAAGAAATATTGCTGAAACTGGACTTGACCTTTTATTGGAGATTCTAAAAAACTTTCAGGTGTGTTTTGTTTAATTATACTGCAAATATCAATGTATCAACATATCGACTTGGATTTTTTATCTTTCTATGGTTTATTTGACAGGCTTCTGAGTTCTGCAATCAGTTCCACCGAACTTACTTTTTAACAATAGAGCAAGAGATTTTTGCAGTCTTGACAGACACATTTCATAAGCCTGGGTTCAAGCTGCATGTGTTATTGTTGCAGCACTTGTTTTTCCTGGTAATAAACGTTAGAATACCCTTCAATGATCCAACACCTTTCAGGACTAAGGTCATTACAATTGGGAGTGATGCATTTTTCAGGTGGATTCAGGTTCATTAACAGAGCCTTTGTGGGATGCATCTACGGTTCCTTATCCTAACAACATGACGTTTGTTCGTGAGTACACGATAAAACTTTTGGGTACATCGTTCCCCAACATGACAACAACAGAGGTATGAAATTAGACTTAGCTCATTTTCCACCTCTTTATATCATTATTTCAACGGAAGAACTTTGTGCAGGTCACGCAGTTTGTAAGTGGGCTTTTCGATTCAAGAAATGAGCTCCCCACATTTAAGAATCACATCCGTGACTTCCTTGTGCAGTCTAAAGAATTTTCAGCGCAGGTAACATATTTAGTTTGATAAACATTTACACTGCCTGATTGGCTTGGAGATGCATACGTTTTTATCCACATTCCCCTTTTTTTATAATTTAAAAAGGGATAATTTTTTGTTCGAGGATGAGTTTTTTATTTTTATTTTTTTGGCTTATGATGATACCACCACCCATGTACTCATCCACAACTTACCTTACCTCACTTCTCTTAGATGTTTAAATAGCCCAACTACCATTAGCTGTCCAGTTTATTTTCTTTCTGACAAGTCATGATTTCCATTTCTGTGCTGTCCAAGGTTTTGCTCATGAATAAAATAAATGTTTGCTTTTATACATGTATATTCAAGATAGCTGATCATAATACAAATATATCAAGGACGAGCTTTGGGCAAAATAGACTGGAGGAACGTGATTCGTTGTGATGATGATGATGATTATGAAAATATTGTCTTTTAACATAGAAGGGAGCTTCATTTTATTTTGTTGCAAAGCTTAGTTCTGTGGTAATTCATGAAGTGATCAAAGCCTAGTTTTTGTGACAGTCCCAGTACTCTTATTTAAATTACACGGGCTTGAAGCTGACCACGAGGTCATAAAAAGGTGAATGACATTGTAGTCTCCACTCCACCTACAATGACATCGAAATCCTATAAGTGTGTTGTATGCTTGAAGAAATCTAATTATGTGGGAGGGATGGTTAGTTGAATGGCACGTGTGTCTTTACCTACTCTTAAGGGTGGGACAAGTGGTCAGGTTTTGCTCTAACGCGTGTCTCCTGCAGGATAACAAAGATCTTTATGCAGAGGAGGCTGCAGCTCAGAGAGAAAGGGAGCGCCTGCGGATGCTTACCATTCCGGGACTCATTGCTCCTAACGAGCTACAAGATGAGATGGTGGATTCATAGCTCTGACAGTGCCATCTTCTGATATTTTACTAATTTCATGATGTCTCCTTTCACTTGAAATGTCAAAGGGGGCTTTAGGCATCAATTTCCATGTTTTCTATGGAGGTGAGTAAATCAGTTCTCTTTGTTATCTTTTTTTTTTTTCTTTTCTTTTGTGCCATATTTTTTTGTTGGATGGGTGAAGGTGCTATGCCTGCCATAAGGGCTGTCTTTGAACTGCTGGTGATGCTTACAGTACAGTAGTGTTGTTGGTTGAAGTGGTAGGGGATAGCTCTATCTGCTATTTTTTTTTTCTTGGGGGGGGGGGAGGTAAAATGCTAATTTAGAAAGAGTAGTGTCATTTTCTGTCCATTCCAAAACTCTCGTTTTTTGTGCCTTCTTTGGGCGTTGTAGAAGCTAACAATGGAATTGCATTTTTGAAATGTTCTTTCGTAACTTTGGTGGGGATCTTCGTACAGCTTGTTAAGACATATAGTATTTTGGGAATGGTTGAAGAAGCTTTGTCATCTCCCCATGAGCACACAACCCCGACACACCCATCTGTATCTGATGAATGACTATGATTCTGCTTGTCATTGGTGCACTCTTCCTACCATTTGTCCGTTCATTCTGTAATGCCATCCTTGCTTGGTAAGTATTGGACCTGGTGCTCATGCTAACTTGAAATCGAGAACATGGTTAACACAGCAAAAGTTTTTGCAAAATCGACATTTGTGCAAAGGTCGTTCCATGTCTTCGGTCTAATAATATTGAATCAAACCATTCAGACCTAATAACTGTATGCATGACGGACCAAGCATGTAGAAGTGATTCTATACTCACGTCTCAAAGCACGGTTTTACACATTATGTTGCATTCTCACATCTGAAGTGCCCCATCTCCCAAATCATTGAAAAACTGAGGAAATAATGAGTCCAAAGGTACCCGGTTACCTAAATTCCTGTTGTACCCTTAACTGAGTAATCGGGTTTGAGTCTACTATCTTGGATCATTTTGGGATGGGTTCTTGGTAGTCATCGTAGTAATTTGTTAAGAATTGGGTTTTGTTCAAGTACCTGATAGGTACTAGGGCATAAATTTGGTTGGGTTTTATTCGAAATCTGATTTAGCGGGTTTGGTCCATGGGGTATGTCTGGATAAGAAAATGGATCAGATTTGGGTTGATGTCACTTGACCAGAGTCAGATTAAGGATCCGATCAGATATGAGTGAGTGTCCCTTGACTTGAGTTGGGTCCATCCCTATGTTAATCTTGAACTGATTGACATGTTGCTTTGAAATTTTTTTATATATATATAACATAGATTCTTATAAAATAAACGAATTATAATGGTAAAATAGAATAATATAGTAATTAATAAGAAAAGAAATATCGCAAAAAAAATGTTTTGAAAATATCTGACATGACCGACCCAAATCATGTAGTTTGGTTGGGTCATATCGAGATAAAGCAAAATGGTTTGGACATGGTTTCAACTCAAAAGATCTGAGTTAGATTTGGATATGGATCCAAACACAAAATTTGATTCTGGACATACTTAGATCCGGCCCAAACACGACCCATTTTAAGCCATAATGGGGTTCTATTCTATTTGTAATAGATTTTGTTCTATGAATTATTTATTTTTAATATGATCAAGAAATTCTTTAATGTAAGTATAGCTTAACTAGAAGTAAAATATAAAGTGAAATCTATTTTTGGCTTTTTCTCTGCCTTCCGTTCATGTTTTTTTTTTACATTCCTTTTCAATTTCAACTGGAAACAAGTATTTAATACTATTATTTATCAAGGTTTTCTTCCTAAAAGTTTCATTTGCTTGAAAAGTCTGTTATTTTTATCAACTCTCAATGGTTTGCATTACAAAATCTTGGCATGGAACACCCAACTTTCCAAGAATTCATGCAAATAATTTGCAGCACAAAAAGTTACGTGAACTATTTGTGAATATTATTTGACTCCAATCATGTGCCTGTGCTTTTCGCACCCCAACTTTTACTTATTACATCCCTATTACTGAAGTTATTTATCATATTAAGTGAAAAACTAACTCACGCAATTTAAAATTCAGAACATTTTTTATATCAGAATTTTCACATAATACATTTAAGGGCGAGTTTGATCACAAATCAAACTCTTAAGGAAAATAGTTTGTTGTGGAAAATTTTATTTTAACAGTGTTTGATTAAAAATAGGTACAAAAAGCTGGGAAAATGATTTGTGGTGCATACATGGTTTGCCGTTTGAGGAGTTAAATCTTTTCTCACTCTCCTCCCCCTATGAAAATGATTTGCAACACTACATCTGAATATGGATCTCATAAATGCCCTCACTTTTATGTTTAAACTCAATATACATGAGGTCATTTTGGTAAAAAAAAAATCAACAAAATTTCAACCAACGACTGTATATCATGATGGTTATTTTTTAATAACTACATATAAACTCTTTTGATACATAACACATTCTAATTTAATTGAATGGATAAAAAATGAGCAAAATCCAACACCATAGCCCTCTAGATTCATGGAAAAATTATATATAGAAAAAAAAAATCAATTAAGTAATATTTTTTGAACTTGATCCAAGGTTTGAAAATTGACTGCCCAATTCCATCCAAAGTCTGAAAATTGACTTCCATATTTTTAAATGCCACAAGGTGAGCTCAAGGACCCTTGTACTTACGCTTTGAAATCTTACCAAGTTAGTAAGGCTAGCTAGTATTACTTTAAAAAACAACTAAACGGCCAATTTTAGATGAAGAGTACAAAGAGGGTTTCCCTTTGATTTTCCATGATGTGTTCAACAGTGGTATGGGATTTGAGTGTACATCATTTACCTTGCGAGTTAAATTTTTTCCCTGCAAGTAAACACGTGCTAGTAAAAATTTTATAAGATTAAAATGAAATACCACTACAAACAACAAGAACAAGAATTATCTACCCTGACAACTTAATGTCGATGTTGGGTCTTCAATTTGTTGTTTGGATGGGATTAGAGGCCAAAATGAAGGCCAATAATCTGGTCTAAACCACGAATCCAAGAGGGTTGAGTTGTTATTTTTCTTCAATGATATTCTATGTATTGGATTAATCTATCATCGGATGACTTTGCTAGAGAACAAGATGCATAAGCTACACTGTATCATTGCCAGTGTAACTCATCACAATGGAAGATTGTGATGAAGAGATGATGTATTTAGAATATATCCATTATGATATTCTACAGTATCAATTATTGATAAATTAGAATATTTGTATTAGGCTAGTTTCCATATTTTGGTTGGTGAAATGTTTATAAATATTCTATTAGGGTTCATGTAAAATCATCCAAGAATTCTCAATAAATTGTTTCCTTTTCAACTTTCACAAATTATACTAGCGATCAAGGCTTTGTTAATATTGTATTAATTAGTACTAGGAGGTGGTATGCATGGTTTTTAAAGTCAGTATCGTGTCTCGTCTCGTTCAACTCTGATACCAAGTCGTCTCAGACAAGTTTTCCAATACGTTTGAGACGTCTTGTGAGATAACTCAAAAAATTGAACGTGAGACGTAAAACTCAGTCAAAAAATGACTTTATGAGTTGGTCTCGTTCAGATCTGATATCGAGTTAACTCGAACGATACGTCTCGATCTCGGACGAGTTTAAAAACCATGGTGGTATGTGCAAAAGCAGTCGCATGTATCTAAAAGGCTTACTTGTAATTTAAAATATGAATAATACTGAATTGACCACAAGATTAGACCTTACTTCACAAAACCTGACATGAAAGTGTATGGGAACCAGAGATATTTTTCCTCGAGATACTCTAGCACGATTCTTAAAATATTATTTTTAGAGTTGTTTTGAACATTACATAGTAAAAAAGAGTATTTTCAAAATTTTAAAAACTAACCAACGTGATTTTGGGGATATTCAATTGCAATTTTCTTGGTTTTTGAGTATATTAAGTTTAAATGTTAAGGTGGGGGCATTTTTGGAATCTAAATTTTTGTATCGACCCACTTCTACTCCGCTTTCTCTCATTATAATAGTTTCTAATGGGATTATGAATAATTTTCCTTCTTTCTTTTTTTATTTTTTTATAATTAAAATCACTTAGATATGATCCACCTGGTTTTTATTATTAAGAAAAGAGGCCTTAATAACCTTTTCAATCAAATTTAATGTGACCAAACTTTCTACTTTCGTTCTATTTTCAAATATTACAATTAAATACCCAAATCTTCTGAAGAAAATATATGGTGTTCATCAGAAGTAGCATTATGGATGATGCTCTCTAAATCATGCCAAGGAAACACTACACGTCACCAACTGATACATCACAACAACTAATTAAATATTTTGCTCCCACTCTTTGGACCCACAAATCAAAATTCTTTGATACTCATGGCCTATTCATTAAGGCTATGGTCTTTTATCCCAAAAGAGCATATTCATAATGAACAAAATTAACTTAGAAAAAAATAATAATCTACGAGATCTTGTATTTATGTAGGATGAGTGAGAATTTCAAGAAAATATCTCTAATGAAGGAAAAAACATTATTTTCTTGAAGAATAATAGAATTTCATGGTCTCCACAATATTTTTTGTACGATCCTCCTAATTTCATAGTGTAATAAATAAATGTGTCATCTTGTCTCTATAAATTCACCATCCTGAAGCCATCTCTCCTCACTCATGTCTTTCTCTATCCCTTTCCTAGCCATGACAACCAAAGTCTTCCCTTTTGTGCTTGTAGTACTCTCCATCTACTTCACAAGCTTTTCTTTTGTTGAAGCCATCAATGGTGGTCTTAGTGTAGATATCATCCACCGTGACTCTTTATCGTCTCCTTTCTACAACACTCTTGAAACTACTTCTAATCGATGGATGGACGAAAGCTATTCGTCGTTCTATCGAACGTAACAATCATTTCAAGTCAACTTTTTCAATATCTCCGAATGAAATTCAATCGCAATTAATTTCCAAAACCGGGGAGTATCTCATGAAACTCTCCATTGGAACTCCACCTTTCGATGATTGGCCTTGCTGACACTGGAAGCGATCTATTATGGACTCAATGCATCCCTTGTCCCGGATGTTTCAAACAAATAGCCCCTCTCTTCGATCCCTCAAAATCATCGACATATAAAGACCTCCCATGTTCTTCAAAACCATGTGTCAATCTCGGTGGAACCACTTGTACTAGCAATGTTTGTAACTACACTTATGCCTATGGAGACCATTCAATCACCAATGGAAATCTAGCTACTGAAACATTCACCTTTGAATCCAGCACTGGGGGGGTTGTGGCAATCCCAAACGTTATGTTTGGGTGTGGACATAACAATACTGGGACCTATGACGAAAACATGTCGGGCCTCATTGGGCTTGGACATGGACCGTTATCGTTGATCTCGCAATTGAGCTCCACAATTGCTGGAAAATTCTCCTATTGTTTAGCTCCACCAAAATCAAATGCAAATTCCAAGATTAAATTTGGTTGTGAAGCTGTGATTTCAGGTGATGGAGTGGTTTCAATACCACTAGTAGCCTCACAATACCCAACTTATTATGTTGTAACAGTAGAGGGTATTAGTGTTGGAAACAATAGATTGGGTTATAAGGGTTCATCTTTTTCATCAAAGGCTAATGGGGTTAACATAATAATTGATTCAGGCACACCACCTACTCTACTATACCATCTCAGTTTTACAATGATTTTGTATCAGCTTTGAAGAAGGGCATTAATCTTCAACCTGCACCAATATCAGACCCTAAGGGGTTATGTTACAATACAACATCTGACATCACAGTTCCTACAACAGTTTTCCATTTCACTGGAGGTGATGTGGAGTTGAATGCAGAGAACATCTTCGTTAGGACACAAGTCGATCTTGTTTGTATAACCATGATGCCAGTTGACAGTGGAGGTATATTTGGCAGCATATCGCAGACTAACTTCTTGATTGGTTATGATTTAGAAAGCAAGAAAGTCTCTTTCAAGAGAACTGATAGCACACAAAATAATTATCCTTTTTTTTTTTATAGGCTTTCGATCTTATAGTCTTTGTATGGTCTTAGTCCTTTGGTATTATAGTTATTTTAGCTCTCTCTCTCTCTCTCTTGGTAAACAGGTCTTTCAGATTGAAAAGGTCAAAAATAATTTATCCTACAATTTAATAATTTGAAGATGACATATTTTCCCAGAGAAAAATCATGGGATTTTGGATAGAATATGAAGACAAGGACGTTTAGATCATTTTACTTTGGATAATGCTGAAATAAAGATACAACAGACTTTAAAGAGTTTATCAGAGATGCTCTAACATGTGATTGTAATTTTATTGATTTTTTTTATTTATTATCAAAATAGCCTTGACTATATTAATTTAAAGAACAATGTTGAAGTGACTTCAAGACTGTACCTCATATCTTACCTTCTTAACATGGACGTGTGTATGAACCATAAATATTTTTCATCGAGATACAAGTGGAAAAGCATCTATGATTCTTACACATTTTCACGTCAGGAAAGTGAGGTGTATTTATGATCACTCAAATTTTGGTGTCAAACTACTTCAACTCTGTGTTCTCTTATTATATTATAGTAAAGACAAAAGTGATATTAAGTAGATGAATAATATCATTAATGATTTTTTAATGCCCCCTCCGCCCAGCCCCTAACATAACCCCACATCATAGAATAATAAATATTCACCTCGAGATATGTAGAATCATAAATCTTTTTTATGTATCCCGAGGCAAATGATCTATAATTCTGTGATGGAGGCATATGTCAAAGGGGGCCTTAGATTATCACGACTTTAATTAGATTACTTAATCGAGTCATCATTTTATGATGTCCCCTTTTGACATATGCTCCCTGATATGGTATGGGTTAGAACGATATATATTTTTCCTTAGGATACATAACTGCACATCCCCATAAATATGTGCAATCGTGTTTGTTGAGGAAAAAAGATGTATGGTTCTAGCACATGCCAAGTCATGGGGAGTATAGGACATACGTAGAATGGAGGCGTGAGAAATTCATTATTGTACTGTTATTGATTTATAACCATTTTTTAATTCATTATTCTACTGTAATTGATTTATAGCCATGTTTTAAAAACCGGACCGAAGGTGGTCCGACCGGATATTTAGATATTATGGTTCATTAAAAACCAGAAATTAATTGGCAACCGTCGGTTTTTATGACAAATTGATTCAACCGGTAAAACCGGGATTCATTAAGGACTGCCCTCGGTCAAAATTTGGAAGGAAACTCCTTTCTATAACGAAATCAAACAACTTGTTTTTTTGAAGAACATTATGCTTACTAAGTTAGTAAGATATAAATTCTTACTAAGGGTCATTGAACCCAAATAGATTACCGAATTGGCAATCCAACACCACAGCCCTCTTGATTTCACTAAAAAAAACCTCTGATCGGATATAAAAAATTTAAAAAAACTTTTCTTTTGTACTTGATACATGGTGTTGAAATAGACGGCTAATGAACTCCAACCGAACTCACAAATTTAAAATTAAAATTTAAAAATGAAAAATAACCTTAATATATTTTTTGGATGCCACGAGGTGAGCTCATTGAACCTTAGTTAAGTCAGCAAGGCTAGCCTTACTCTTTTTGGGTATAGATATTGTGTGGATTTGGAAGAATCTGAAAACTATTAATTTGATTTCATATAAATCTTAAATTAAAATTAAATAATTTATGCCTTTGATTATCAAGTTAAATCATGAATTGTATTAGACTCATACATTTAAAAAAAAAAAAAAAAAAAACATTGTCTTTGTTTAGAAATTTTAACTTAGGTAATGTTTTGAATAGAAATCGGTCCAACGATTTTGAACCCCAGTCCCACCAATTAAGTGAAATTTCGGTCGGATCATCGGTTCGATTTTTAAAACATAATATAGCCATTGGTCCAGGATCATGGATCAAGGCCCATGATCAATATATGGGAAAGAAAATCAATGTGATGTAATCTTAAATTAATTTAAAAAGAAGATCTTATGTGTTAAAATAATATATATACGTAAAATATATATGGAATAAAAAATCAATAATGGAAACAAAACTCTATTAAGGAAAAAAATAAAAAATCAATAATGGAAACAAAACTCAATTAAGGAAAAAAAAATTAAGAATAATAAGAAACTAATTAAAACAGAAGATACTCAAACACACTCATTTGACGTGGTAGTGTGAACAGAACCGTATAGATTCTTCCTTGGGTATCTCGAGGAAAAAAATCTATGGTTCCATGTTTACTGCCACGTCCACTATATCTATCCATCAACCCACCATTATTCTACAATGATCCACTTTCCATATATACATCTTTGTATAATTCTCTATAAATTCACCAACCTCAAACACATTTACCATCATTTCTCGTTATTCTTCATCTTCATAGATATATACGTATATATTTATTTCATCCATGGTTCCTAAAGCCATTTTTCTTTCTCTTTTCATCCTCTCAATCTCAACCCTTTCTTTCATTGAAGCAATCAATGATGGGTTTACAATTGATCTCATCCATCGTGATTCATCAATCTCACCGTTCTACAATCCTCTAGAAACTGATTCTGATCGATTAAAGAATGCTCTACGACGATCGATCGCTCGTGTCAATCACTTCAACCCAACTTCAATCTCTCCTGATCAAATCCAAGCAAGTGTGATCTCCAATGGTGGTGAGTATCTCATGAAAATCTCGATTGGAACTCCACCTGTTGAAGTACTTGCCATTGCTGACACTGGTAGTGATCTCACATGGACACAATGCAAGCCTTGTATTGAGTGTTACAACCAAACTGCCCCTCTCTTTGATCCTTCAAAATCATCTACTTATAGAGATCTTTCTTGTGAATCTAAGTTTTGTGCAGCTATAGCTAGACGCTCATGCAATAAAGGCAAATGTAAGTATGCTTATGGTTATGGTGACAGATCATTCACTATTGGAAATCTAGCCATTGAATCCTTCACATTTGGATCTTCAACTAGGAGATCAGTTAAAATTCCTAAGATTGTATTTGGTTGTGGACATAACAATGATGGAACCTTTAATGCACGTGGGTCTGGTCTGGTTGGTCTTGGTGGTGGGCCTTTGTCTTTGATCACTCAATTGGGGTCCACCATTGGTGGTAAATTTTCTTATTGTTTGGTCCCATTTTCATCAAATAAAACTTCAAGTAAGATGCGTTTTGGTAGTGAAGGTGTGGTCTCAGGTGAAGGAGTTGTTACAACTCCTAGGATATCTGCATCACCAAGTACATTTTACTATCTTACATTAGAGGGTATAAGTGTTGGAAACAAAAGGTTGACTTATAAGTCATCATCATCATCTATGGCTATGGCTAGAGATGGAAGTGATGTTAAGGGTGGTAACCTTATTATTATTGATTCTGGCACTACTTTGACTATGATACCAAGAGGTTTGTACGATGATGTTGAAGCAGAGGTGAAGAAGGCTATTCCTTATGATCCTACACCGGACCCACAAGGGGATCTTAGCTTATGTTACATGGCTGATAGTGATTTCAAGATTCCAACTATTACTGCTCACTTCACTGATGCTGATTTGGTGATGCATGGGTTGAACACATTTGTTAGAATCTCTGAAGACTTGGTTTGCTTTGTCATGATTCCATCTGATTCTATAAGTATTTTTGGAAATCTGTCTCAGATGAACATGTTGGTTGGTTATGATCTTGAAAATGGGACTGTTTCCTTCAAGCATACAGATTGCACCAATCATTAATAACTAGTTTTATGTATTTTGATCTTATGTGTTTTCTCCATTATTGTTCTGGTTCTTTTATGTTATTCTTCTTATCTTATATCTATGGAATAGTTTTTTTATGTTATTCAATAGACCTAGAAGACTCCTCCTTATATTATGTTATGTTGTGTTTTATCTCAATATCATAACTTTGCTCTACCCAAAGTGCGAAGTTGAGGGATGTGTGTAGAGGTTACAACCATCAAAGGTTAGCATGAATCCAAAGTTTACCATCCGGACAATGGTAAATAGATACCAAGGGTCTCAATGGGTTGATTCTAGGTCGGCTCCACATATACCCAGAATCAGAACCTAAATAAAACCTTGGTTCTAATTCTTACCAGTTTCAATTTCAGGTATAAGATTATTGGATCCAGAACCAACCCTACAAATACCCTGTACTCTTTGAGGACCCATGGGGTACCTATTATGGTAGATACTTGAGAAAAATAAAAAAGAGTGTCCAACAAAAATAAAAGGTAAATTAAATTTTGAGAAAATCAACAACGGATTCTTCAATCAAATTTAATTTTGAGAATAAAATCTTAGAAAATTATGGTATAGACCATAATTTGTTGTTGAAATACAATAAGAATATAGAAAACAAATGGAAATTCACATAAGGAGAAAGTAAAATAATTAAAGTCTTCACATTCTCTTTATATTTTAATTTTGGTTAAATTACATTTAATTCAAGATACATCTTGTTTAATATTTAATTAGACGAATAATATTATTACGAATGTTATCAATAAAATAAATTTATTAGTTGGGTACTCATTGATTGCCCATCAGGTACCCGAATCTTATCGGGTTCTTAAAATAGCTACCTAAAACTAGATCCTAAAATGATAGGTTGCCTGATGATAGAGCCAAAACCGTCGAATACCCATTGACACCCTTAGTAAATACATATGTAAATGGTGTGGAACTTATTAGTAAAACGGGTCATGTAGAAGAAACGAAGAACTTAGTATCGAAATTCCTGATCAAAATATCAACGAATATTCTACGATACAAAGCAAGTTAAATGGTCAAATATATATATAGGTTGCATGGACCGACGGACCATGTAGAGTATGGATCAAGGTCCACATTTGGGTCATGTAGACTACCCCGTTGGTCCAAATGACAACCCAGCCCTCTCGTTTATGGTCTAGAATGAGTTTCCCACCCCCTCAAAAAAAAAAAAAAAAAGATAGCTTTTGGAGTTAGATCTCAAGTTTAAAAATAGACGGCTATTGAATTCCTAGATTTAAAATTTAAATCCAACTGTAAAAAAATCTTTCTTTTCAATTATGTTGTATTGGGAGTTCATAAAATTCCATTTTCTATATACATGTGGCACCGGATGATGCATTTAGGCGCCACGTTGATATGTGGCCCATAGAGATAGATGGTCGCTCATACCTGTTTAGTTTAAGAATCTGAAATGAAAACTATGAGTATGGATGACTGAGAAATCCGTTCATGCTCTTCATGTCACAATGATTTCAAAACTCCAACCAATATAGAACCTGTAATCAGTGATGCACAGCCCCACACCTTTCCACAGAGTATGATGATGTCAAAGGAGTAATAATAGATCCTGTGAAAGGAGAGGACGGCCCCCATATTATATATATAGATATCGTGCTTCCTAATTCCACCCATCACACAATCTTAGGAAGCTTGGGAGGAAATCTTCTCTGATTCATATAGAAACCACTTTAACACTCGTATTTGAAACTTAATTAAATTGCAAATTAAATTTTCAATTTGAACCTTTATTCCTTTTTAGGCAACCATTCAATCATCTAATTATTTATTTAATTATTTGGACCACCCAAATAAATTTTATTTATAAACAAATCACCCAAATTTCAAAAGCATGTATACAGAAGAAATAAAATTTCCAACAATCTCTTGACTGGTCTGATGTTGTTTAATCAAAATAATTATATAAAGCAGGTCAACTATTACAAGTATTTATTGTTTTATATCCTTATTATCATTTAATATAAATACATAAAATATATTTAAACAAAAGGGGTAGTTCTAGGCCCTAAAGATAGCCAAACATTTTTTAATATATGAGTTAGAAGTTTTAGAATAAAATGATATTTTGTGAGAAAAATCTTTATGATGAGGAAATTATATTAAAAAAATTAATTCATTCTGAAAATTCTAACCTCAATTTACAAGTTGAAAAATCCTAAACTATCAATTATTTGTAAATCAATTTTTATATAATTAAAAATTTCAAAATTAACTGATTTTTTGTCATGATAATTTCCTCATCATAAAAATTATTCCCACTAAAAATCAATTCATTCTAAAATTTCTAACTCATATATTAAAAAAATATTTGGCACAATGTTTGACTTTTTTAATGACTCTAATGCTTCCCTTAAAATAAATATTAAATACCTTCATATCGATTTTTTCTTTTTTAATTGCACTGACGTGGAGGAGGGTACAGAGAGTCATAGATGCTTTTTCTTGAGATCCGAGTGAAAAGGATCTATGGTTCAGTACCCCCACCAGATCAGTGGAGTGTTGTAGTAAGTCACTAAAGAATTTATGGCCCTTTTTTTCATCTATGTTTAGTTGACTTGTGTTGAACAATTTTACTCGTGAGGATTATGAGATGTTGGGTGTGGAATGTGGATCAACCATTGTTATTTGTAGTGTCCGTTCGGAAACTTGCTAATTTGGTTATATATATAATCAATCCTTTGGTCCATTGAGATTGTTATATTATTTGTAATTTTATTATATTAAAAAAAAAAAAAATCATATAGGTTTGATGAACTTGTCATTCCAAAACTAGAATTCAGAGCAGAAGAGAAAGCAATGAAACATGGGTTCACGCTTTACATTCGATCATTTTATTCCCAAATAAATTTGTTGTGTCGATCCACTAGTTCTCAATCGAACTCATCCATATTACATCATGGTATATATGGGTGGAATTCCAATATCACAAGTTGTTTTAGGAAAGGTGATATCGAGACTGCACACCAATTATTTGATGAAATGCCCCACAAAAATGTGGTTACTTATAACTGTATGATATCTGGGTATGTTCAGAATCGGAAGATTAATGAAGCACTTAAGATATTTGAATCCATGCCTAATAGAAACGTAGTTTCATGGACGGCATTGATGACTGGGTTTGCAAGGTGTGGAAGGTTGGAAGAAGCTCGAGATTTGTTTGACAAAATGCCTGAAAAAAATGTTGTTTGTTGGAATTCGATGATATCTGGGTACATTAGTAATGGACGAATAGAGAAAGCGCGGGAATTGTTTAATTACATGCCCACTAGAAACTGTGTGTCATGGGCAATTATGATTGAGGGGTATTTTCGATTTGAACTTGTAAGCGAAGCGCAAGAATTATTTGATAGAGCGAATGTGTGTACAACTTTCGTTTATAATGCAATGTTGAGTGGTTATGTTGAAACAGGGAATTTTGATCGTGCTTGTCAATTATTTAATAGGATGCCTCAACGAGATGTTGCTTCGTGGACTACGATGATAACTTGTTACTCGCGAGCAGGGAAAATAGAGAATGCAATGGGCTTGTTTGAGGAGATGCCTGAAAGGGATGTGGGAGCTTGGACTGCAATTATTCGGGGATATCTGCAGAATGGAAAGATCAAGGATGCGTTCAAATTGTTTAACGACATGCCCTATAGAGATATTGTGGCATGGAACTCGATGATTGGCGGTTATGTTGAGAATGGAATGATGGAAGAAGCTTTGAAATTGTTCATGAAGATGCCAAAGCGGGATATTGTGTCATGGAATTCAATTTTACACGGGTATGTACAACAAGATGATATTTTTAATGCATGGAATTTTTTTCAAAAGATGCCTCAAAAAGATGAAACTTCATGGAATATAATGATATCTGGCTACCGAAGCGACGAAGCTTTGGTTTTGTATTTAAGGATGGTACAAGATGGATATAAGCCTGATCAAGGGACGTTTACTAATATTGTTTCGATATGTGGTGATCTTGCAATACTTGCTTTTGGAAGAGCGATGCACCTTTGTATAATTAAAACCGGTTACGAATTTGATACAATGGTCATAAGTTCGTTAATCACCATGTATTCTAAATGTGGTTTGATTGATGAAGCTTCCCTGGTGTTCAATAGGACGAAAAAACGAGATACGGTAGCATGGAATGCCATGATTGTGGCGCAAGCTTACCATGGGTGGGATGTAGAAGCCCTTGAGGTCTATTCTTCTATGATTCAATCTGAATTTGAACCAAACCATGTGACTTTCCTAGGCCTCTTGACTGCGTGTGTTCATAGAGGGTTGGTTGATAAGGGTAGGGAATTCTTTTATTCCATGGAGAACGATTGGAAATTGGTTCCCAAACCCGCACATTTTTCATGCATGGTTGATCTCCTTGGACGATCCGGATTGCTAAATGAAGCTTATGACTTCATCAAACAAAGACGTGTGGATCTCCCTACATATACTTGGGAAACCTTACTAAGTGCTTGTAGAGTCCACGGAAACTTAAAACTAGGCGAACTCATTGCGAAAGAAATTTTAAACATTCGGCCTGAAAATGGGGTGACATATGTACTTCTATCAAATATATATGCTATGAGAAGGATGTGGGATGATGCAGCACGCATTAGAGCATTAATGAAACGTCATGGAGCAAAGAAAGAACCATCGTGTAGTTGGATAGAGCTGCAGGGAAGGATGTCCACATTTGTGTGTGATGACAGATCCCATGTTCAAATGGAGGATATACACGACGTGTTAGAGACTCTTTCTGTCATTATAGAGATCGGTTGGACATTGTATTTATAGAGGAACAAATTTATCTTATAGATTTTTTTACATTCAATGTGTCCAGTGGTCCATCTGGAGAATTCTCGTCTCCATTTTCTTGTTACATAATCCTCGTGAAGAGCTCCTCCCAACTAAAAACATAATCATCGAATTTCAACCCCTGTGATGTAATTTTGGCAATCTTTCTTTCTAATTTGCTTCCATGTGTTAGCATTAGAACATCAAATGTTGGGGGAAAGTAGCCATACATGTGTTAGTGTCGTGTCTGTGTGCAAGTTGCAACTGCATGGACTAAAGGATGGAGACGCACGCAAATTAGTGTCTACCCAATGCAGGAGTTACCCTTCTTGTTTATGATTGCCCCCAAACACAAGAAGCAAGCTTGTGATAACCCAGTTTAGGAGCGAAGGCACGTGGAAAGACTCATATCCTTCCAAAATAATTCCTTCAGAGGTTGAATTTATGGCACTTATTTTGATGTGAAGATCTCTATCTATGGTATCCGGCCCATTTATGATTTCAAACAATGTTTTGGTAGTTGAGTAGGAATACATTTGTACATTGCAATCACGTATCAACAGACCAGAAATATCACAAAGAGACACGCTCATATGTGAAAGCTTGGCACGTTCTCATATTTTGATGTCAGTGTCTCTTATATGTTCTGTTTGTTATGTATGAATATTGCAATTTACTTTCCTTTCGAAGCTATATGTTCGATTCAAGTGCATACAATGCTCCAAGTACCAATAAAGATAGCATACATACATGCTATATGTGCATCCATGCTTGTTTAGTAGTAAATATTTGTGCAGTCTTTAGAAGTGCTGTAGGCTTGTAAGTTAAAAGAGAATATGGGTTTCAGGTGCAACCAGCAAATCAGAACCAAACATCCGAAGGAAGTATTTGCCGCCAACTTGAGCTGATTTAGGTCAAACCAACGAAGGAACCTGGAATGTAATTTGGCTGTTCTGTATTTCTTCTATCCTATCCTTACTGTATGGCTCTTTTTCAGGAACCAAGTAGAAATAGCATAAATTTCGAAATGCTATGTACAGAAGAAAAATGCTATTATGGGTAGTCCAGAAGGATCCTTCAATATCATTAGGTTTACTGATGGTGGTTGTAAATATATCCAACCCCAATCAAAAGTCAGGTAATATTTCTTGATATAGCTTAGTTACTAGCTGACTTCTTGTCTCTAAGCATATTTAATTGATAATTTGAGAAGGCCATGATCATGTCTCAAGAAGCAGAGGTTTTGAGTTCGAATCACCCCTAAGGGGTCACTCTCAGGGATTTATCTCAGAAATTACATGGTGTGCAGAGGTAGAGGGGACTACATGTGCCCAAGGATTGGTTGTGTGCTTTAAGAGGCCTGGACACCTACGTTTGAAAAGAGGGTTGTGTCAAGTTACATGAAATAGACGATAAGCTAAGAGAAAGTCTAACTCAAATGGTTTTGGATTACGGTCTTAGAACAAACAAGATCCTAAAATATACAAAATTCTCTGAATTTTTCCAAAATTTTATAGAATTATCCAAATAAGGAACTAGCTGATAATCACCTGGATGAATTTATTGGAGATTAATCAATTAATTGTGGAATATGGTAACATTTTTATCCTTCACCTCAAAAAAAAAAAAAATTTCAACATTCAAATATCTAGAACAAAATAGAACTTATAGGGAGGTTGAAGGTAATGAGTTTTGATAAGAATCTAATTTCCCAATTATAAAGGAAACTTTCTCAAATTTATCTAAATTGAAGCCACGAGTGATTACTGAATCCAAAACTTTGTTACTATGATCTGAATCAACCAAATTGAGCATAATTGCCTAATCTGAACTTGGTTAACTTTACTCAAACCCGGTAGGGGTTATAAATCTTTAAAAAAAAAAAAAATTTCCAAAAGGACTTACGGAGTATGGTAGCTACACAACTCCTTATCACACAGGATCCGAATTGGGACAAAATTGTAATTATACTTCAGCCCTTACAAATAACGACTTAACGAGGACGCATAATAATAACCAATTCTCGCTCCTACAACTCCCCCTCCGTACCTCACTCCCTCTTTAACGGATCCATCTGATATCCCCAGAATTCAGAATTGAGAGAGAGAGAGAGAGAGAGGGTTGAAGCTTCTTCACCTTAGAAGAGTCTATGATCGATGGCAACTGAACAGAAAGAACAGAAGAAAGGAGACACTAGAGTATATGTGATTTCAGGCTTGTTGTTTTCATGTATAGTTGTAGGTGGAGTCTTCTTAGGGATGTACATTACCCTCCCTGAAACCCAATCCTCATCATGGTATCCTATTGCAGGAATGGTGTTGATCAGCATCCCTTGGGCGTTTTGGCTCTTTACATTCATCTATTCATGCATTTCTACAAGGCTTCGATCAACCGACAATAACAATAATCAACAACGACCCGCAAAGGTGAATACCACAGCCACAAGTGGTGTGACAACAGCCACAACCACATCAACGGAATCTCCTGGTGGTCACGTTCGTTTTGGAGCCATCACTGTAATGGGCGAAGAAGAAACCCTAGATGACACCACGGGTTCAATCGCCGAGAACCAATCATCAGTCACAACAACAGGAGAGGGTGAAGGGGAAAGGGAAGTGGAATTGCACGTGGAGACTATGTCGTCGTCCAGTGTTTCAAACAATGAACAGAATTCTTTCTCACAAGGGTCCTATGAATCTGAAGTTCCATTGGCGTTTTCGATGTCATCTTGAAGAATGTTATAATGAAATGTCCAATTTGGATGCCAATGCAGAGACGTATTGATCCTCCAACTGCACAATCAAATCAATCTTCCATAGTGCGGAAGCAAAGCAATGGCCGCCGAAAAGGGGAGGAAGGGTAGACTTGCAGTGAGAAATGCTATAGCTTCTTCCATGTAAATGTATTCCTGCTTTTCTTCTTTGCATAATATGAATGAGAAAATAGCAAAGTCATGGATTGATGTTCTCAACAAAATCATAATCTCGTTCTTTTCTTTTTGTGGGGTTAAATGCATAAGTCCATCTTCGACCTTTATGAGGGTGTTTTTGGCTGTAAGAATGGTCATGTTCCAATAGGATTCCTCATTCTTCATTCCGCTGTGAGCCAAAAAGGTGGACTCCATGGCTTTCTACCCTTAAAGCCAAACAATTGTACCTCTGTAGCAACTAGAAGATGATAAAGATAAAGGTGGATAAAACTAAGGTACAGTGACCAAAACATGCACATCAACAAAACTCTTTATAATGATGAGGTCCAACAAGTCTTGAACCAAACTTATTACACGAAAAAGAAGTATAAAAAAAATTACAAGTTGCATATTAGAGGAACAACACTATACAACGAGTTCATAAGGACAGCCACTGTAATACCCATTGATCAATCGCTACTGCTGCCCATATGGGATATAAGTGCACGACCCGAACACAGACACTAACCATACAATAAAAGGGGGGAAATAGAAAAGAGAAGGAAAAAAAAAAAAAAAAAACTTCACTCCCCATTTTACCCTCTTCTCTATCCTCTCCTCGAGATGCTCATCAAGCCTTTATACGGATCACAAATGAGCCTGTTAAAACAATTAAAAACAGAGAAGAGAACATATATGGTAGCATGTTAGTAATACATTGTTCAATAGCTCTACAGTATATGCCGGTTGAGAAACAACAGAAAACATATATTGCCACCATAATACAAAGTGGTGTCAACTATTTTCTGATAGTTCAAAACACATTGTAAAATTTCGGCTAGAGTGGTGCAGGAAATCTGTAGGTTCTTTATAGGTCTAAACTTGAATTACAGGCAATTCGAAATTTTAATTAAAGATAACAGGATATAAACCTAAATCCTGTGTAAAAAAAAAATCAATGTAAAAGAAAAAATTACTCTGAAGAGTCAGTTTAGCGTGTAGAATAAAACTTACAAATTGTTTTTAGGAGAAAAAAAAAAGGACAACAGGAAACCAGTTGGGAAAACAAAGAACCTACCCAGAGAATAATTAGAAACCAAAAAACATATGGAAGAACAATATAGTACCATAGTCCATGGCTGGTATCCAGCATCTTCAGCACAGGGTGACATGGTAGAGCAATTATATGATACAGTAAGAAGTTTATGTACAATAGACATGATGCATATGCATATAGCCTGGCAGTCCCATTGACTGGACCCAACTAGTACATCTACGACAATGCAAAAAAGAGAGGAAAAAAAAATATGGGCAACAGCTGAAAAAAGTCCATCTAGAACATAATACATACTATGTGGCCGTAGATTGGATGGCAAAGACTGCCCCACAACTACAAGTGCATCTCATGTACCTTAGGTACCTGACTATATTAACGTGTACAATTTTCTTTGGTGCAAATTATTCTGATTATATTACCAAAGTAGCATCATATTTAGAATCGTACCACCTTCAAGAAATACTTGAATCAAGACAGAAGAAGCAATGGAAGAAGTTGTCCTTCCTGCTTTTGATGACATGTCACAGAAATTGCAGAGGGTTTTGGACCAACCATTTGATGGATCACACCAACAAGGTCTTCCAGGTTGAAATTTTACCAGACCTGATGATTGTAAACGATCTAAGAGACTCAGAGAATTCTTAACACCCTAAAACAAGGGAAATATATAGAGTAATCAGGATACCATGACCGGACTCATTTTTGGCCAAGATCATCTCTAGAAGTGAAACACATTGAATGGTGGGTCCCTAATCCACTCCTGAATGTATTCTACATAAGGATAGCTACTTCATGTTCTCTCATGGTAAAACAAGTATTCTTAAATTTCTACTCAAACCAATGAAATGGTAAACACTTACGACACTTGAGGCAGTAACTCACATGCAGGAAGACTGGACATATCTGCAGAAACTGCACAAGGGATTCCCAAATTTGAAAGTGCACCCCTTATGATCCCACAAGGGAAGTAAAGATGCATACTAGCCGATTGTCCTGCCTTGTTCTCTGCCGCACTCACAGAAGCGTCCTGAGATAAATCCATGTTTGCTGAAGTTGGATCAATGGACAAGCGTGTAAGCCAACGGAACCGATTATCTTGTAGCACAAAAGTACCCTACAAAACAAAATCAACATGGATTTGTCAGATCTCCAAGGAAGGAATTCTGTTCCTTTATAACTATGCTGCTTGTACCTACCCTATGGTTGGTTTTCAGGTTGTCAATCTGCTTCTTGAAGAGCTCAGACCAGAAATCCTTGCATATGAACTTGATAGCCTCTAGATGATCACTGAAACGAGGACGCTCCATGGTATACCTGGAAAGAATAGAGTGTGATTCGTATAAAACAATTAATAAATTTATAACTAAATCATCAAAGAAGTCTCAAAGATCTTCAATATGCGGGAGGACAATAAAAACAAAGAACTAAAATATTCTCTGGGAAACATGTCTAATATTTTTGCTCCCACTGATCTCAATGCATCAGACCGTACTAGTAAGAGGTGATCAAAACTAATGATCCCCTACTAGATGGACAAGACCACAATCAAACTAGGTTTTGATGCTGCTTTAGGGACTTCATAAGATGAAGGTTACAAAGCTCGAAGCATGTTTACCGCAACACAGCCAAAAGAGTCCAAAAAGGAAAAGGGGAGATTGAGGAAGATGACTACAGACACAGCAATAGTTACAATGATGACAAAGATGATCACGTGGCTTATGCAACCCCATTAATGCCAAGAAAGGGGCTTCAAACCTTTCCCTTGACTCACCTAGACAAACCTTAATTTATTTATTTCTTTTCTTTTTCTTTTTTGTGATAAGGCACATACTACTTTCATACAAATGAAAGTCCTATTCAACAAAAGCTTAATTTATTATATGGCATCTCAATATTTATGGATGAATGGATGAATTGCTCATATTCAAGAGGAGATCCCTTGTTGATATATATGATTTGCCACTAACAATTCGTTGGTTGAAGGATCAAAGAGGAAGTAAATGCAAAACTATAATGGATGGAGATCTTGGAATCCAAGGGTACTTAAATAAGTCGCTGATGTTGGTGGAATGGCCTCAATTGGGGGCGAACTTTCGCTTGTCAAAGAGGTTGTTGTGGAGTCCCACCCCTTTCGCGATCTCTTGGGACATTTGGAAGGAAAGGAATGCAAGAATTTTTTAAGAAAAGTCGAGATCTAGTCGAGACATTTTCTTGGAGATCATGGGTTTATTGTTCTTTTGGTGCAAGATCTTCAAAGAGTTTCAAGGGATCTTTTTTGAAGACTTTCTTGTTCGTTGGGAAGTTGTTTGTAACCTTTCAGTCTCTTAGTATCCTTTTCTCTTTCTTTCTTTCTTTTTTTCTTTTCTAGTTGTTGTTTTCTCCTTGGTTGGTCATCTCGACCTTCCCCTTGTATTGTTTTACTTCCTCTTAATTATCAAAAAAAAAAAAAAAAAACAAGGACCCACAGGTAGGTAGTTTTGATACCATATTAAATAAAAAAGTTACAAATGAATGAAAGAATAGTATAGTAAATAAAATTCTGGCGAAATCCAACAAATGAAAGCATTCATTAAAGAGAGAAACAAGACAAGTTACAATCCAATTCTTTTTTTTAATGGTTTTTTGAATCAGCCAGCTGAATGAAAAAAAATAGGTTTCATGTAACCAACCCCTAGCTCTTGATGAAAAACCAACATTTGGGATAAACGGCATTAGAACATGCTGATGACACAAAGCTCATTACACATGATGAGCATAGTCACCAAGTCGAGGTTTGGGAATAAATCAGCAAGGGAAAAAGTTGAAAAAAACAAAAAAATTCGGGAAAAAATTAGGAAAAATCGAAATAGTGTTAAGACAATATATTTTTTTCTACTAAGTGATGTTATCATTTATATCATCTAACCTATTTTAAACTTAAGAATAAATGGTCTTTGAAAAAACCTTTTTAAAATAGCTTGTTCAGCAAAAAAAAAAAAAAAAATTTACATTTTTTTTTGTTTAAATCACGACTTTTTCAAAAAGTTGTGATTTAATCGCCAGTATTTAAAATTGCGATTTAAACACGATTTTTTGAAAAAATCGGCGAATTTGGTGACTATGACGAAGAGGCATTTGAGGAAACTAGCTTCCATAAAAATGAATGACTTTGAGAAGGCACCGCTTTACTTCTACCACCAAACTCTGATAAAAATCCAAATAAAGAATGAGCTCTTGTGTAGTCTCTCAATGAGAAAGGCCAACATGTCAATCTCACAATCATTAAGGCTCCTTCGATCCCTAGTTGACAAGACACACTAAAACGCTCTCTAAAACAATATTATAATCACAAATCATTCTTGTCAAAACCAACGATTGAGTGAATACCATTGTTAAAAGTATCAAAAGTCTTATAGATTCATTTCCGTACTTCCTTCTCCCCAAGAAGAAAAGGAAAGCACATTTCCATTCCACCAATTGATTATTTCAATACTTACTATCAATCACTCTCCCCCACATCTAATCTCTTTCCACTTAGAACCTCCACTTTTCGAGAAAATCTACCAAGATAACATTTGGGTTTTCTCCATGCCTCGCAATAAAATTTATGGGCAACTTTTCCAATGTTTGGGTTTCACTCGTTGAATGGAACAACGAAAAGATATAGATTGTAAGGCTAGATAAAGTACTCATGATGAAAGTTTAATTGCCTCCTTTGGATTGGCAGATCTTCTTCCATGAGAAAGTCTCCTTATGAATCTCTCAACAACCATATTTGTGGTTTTTTCTAGCTTATTCATACAAAGAGGGGTAACAAGGTGTTAAATAAAATTCTTACATTACTTTTGGATTCATTTATAAATCAATTAGAATTGCTTGTTCTTGACCTAGAAGGTCCTGTTGTTTGAAAAAAGGCCATTAATTCCTCCTCTCTTCTCATTTTTATTTTGTTTGTTTTTAGATAATTGGACCAAGTATCATTCATAATTGTTGTAGAGCATCCAATAATAAAAAATAAATAAAATAAAAAATAAAAGATAAAGATGATAGGGGATAGGAGAAAATGGCTGATTAGAGATAGCTGGACCGACAAATCGATACCAAGATAAAAAGAATATTTATAGAACAATTCTCTAACCAAGTAATCAAAATCCTAATTCTAATTTAAATTTGAATTCATTTCAAATCAAAAACCCTAATTCTAGTCCCTAAATTGAACAAGTAGCTTGCCTAATATTACCACACTCCCTTAGTAGTTTAGCTACCTAACAGTAACTAACATTAAGTGCGAAAGACTTATGATGATTTTGACTGAGATTAGCGACAAGATGTCAACGTAAAGAATCAATTGATGATATATAGACCCAAATTTATTTTAAGGTCTTAGGTTTCAGAAATGCTCTCGCAAGGCAACAAAGCATCGAAATTACAACAGAATCGTAGAAATTTTGAAAGAAAATCGATGGATTATATATAAGATCATCAAAAGAGAGAATATATTACCTCTCAGAGAGCTGAAGACCGACCTGGTATCCAATGGCTTCGATTCTTCGTGCAGCGAGTTCTGGCTTTGTGGCGTAGAATCTGTTACAGTAGGTTGATACCATCTCTGTGATCACACTCTCTACACAGCTCTCTGAAACCTCTCTCCCCATCGCAACCAACTAGGCTTCCTCTCTCTCTCTCTGCAAATTTAGATCGAAATAAGAGAAATTACAGAGTGAGTTTTCGGGCAACAAGGACGAAGCTGTAACGAATTAACGATTCGATGACCTAAAAATTTCCCCCCTTCTTTCTGGGCCTCCCGATCCATGAAAGCTGAAAGCTTAGCCTACCCATGAGTGAACCTGCTGATTTATTGACATCGTATGTATATGGGCCAGGCCGGTCAAGAATCATCGGTCTCTTTAACAAATATAGGATCTGAGCCTGACATGAAGCCCACTTGAATTCGTGTTTTGGGCCGGGCCTCAGATTTGATCTTTTAAGTTTTTGACTGAGACAAAAGACTTCTTTTTGTAAAATGATTGTGGAGGTCAAATCTGCAAGCCTCAGGATGAATCACAAAAATCGCCTTCATAATGACTGTTCTAGAGGTTGAGTTCATTGAACAGGAAGGCTTTGGGCCGGGCTTGGGTTTCAAAACCTAGGTCCGTACATTCAAGCTTGAAGGGCGTGTAACCATCTAAGTAATTACAACAATTTTAAAGCTCGGACAAGATAGTCATATGGTACCAAATGTCATTGATTCAGTTTTTTTTTTTTTGTGACTTGTGAATAGGTCACCTTGTTGACTCATCTTAAAATCGAGTTACCTCATGGGAGATTCAAATAAAATGTTTGTAATTTAAATAAAATGTGATGTTGTTATTGTAGTGTATGATAATTGTATCTGTAATAGAAGAGACGGTTATTATTTAAATATAAAAATATATTTAACAAATCCATTTGAACGGATTTAAATATAAATATATAATTATTATCTTATCTTTTTAGGGTAAGTTGGACCAAAACCCACCACCTTTACGTCACATTTCAATAAGTCAACCAATTGGGCTATGTTTCCAAGTCCAGGACAATAATAGTACTTTGGATGACCAACAAACATAAATTCAGTTTGATATAATTAACAACTTTAATAGAACTTGGAATTCAATGGTCAGAAATCGTCTATTCGACTTATTTTGGAGAATTATTTTATTTTATTTTATTCTTACGGAGCTAGTAGAAATCCAGGATCCACAATTACATGATCCCACATGTATAATGGCATCCCTAATTGACAAAACTACGCTTTTTCACTTACAAACCACCAATGCTTGCTTGAGTGGGGCAATAAGAGTCTGTGAGCAAACAATCACTCCATTTTGGATTTCAAAGTCCACACAGGCTAAAGCCAACAATTACGGGTTAGTGGCTCAAAGAGCTCCATGTGGCACTGGATTTATTTGTTTATTTTTATTTTAAATGACAAAGTTATTCAGAGCCGTAGCCCGATTAACACCAACGAGGTAATTGACCGCTTAAAACACCATATCTCACCCAAATCCCACACGTACCATGTAAGTCGAGATAAAATCATCTTTGATAAACCCCTGAGGTTTAGTGAGATGTCGAAGACCATGCCCCGGGAAGCAGAGGTGTAGGAGTCATCCTCATAGAATTATCCCAAGAATTACCTTGTTTGTGTGGGGGAAAGGGAGAAACAAATAATTATTTCGATATTTAGGAGTTCGGTGTCCATTTTAAAAGTTGGATGATCGAGTTGATTTTTTATTTTTTATTTTTAAATCTTGTATACCCCATGAAATCTAAAGAGATGTAGTCTAGGATTTGTCAATATGACAATCCATGCTGGCCTAACGACACTTAGTAACTTTTAATATTTTTAAGAGAGATTTACCGGACAGACCTATCGTTGGGCTATGTCTTTTATTCTTATTTGGTAACTTTGGACTAATTGGTGAGTAAATCATCCTCACAAAAGATTAGCCCAGTATGAAACTTCTACTCCATCAAAAGTGGTTTAGAATTGTGGACCGTCCATTTTTTATCGAAAATTTGTAAACCACTTTTAATGGACTTAGAAGTTTCAGATTGGGTTGATTTTTGTGATAATGATCTACTCACCATAGAGATCATCCTCACAAAAAATATTCCAATCTGAAACTTCTAACTCATGTTGGATAAAAGTTTTGCCTCCGTTTTACCGTTTCATCCCCTTTACTTTGTTTGTTGAACGTGCCCCATCTATATATATATATATATATATATATATATATATATATATATATATATATATATATATATATATATATATATATATATATATATATAGTCTAGTTTTTGTGTTGCCCTTGATAAAGATAGAGTTGTCGCATAATTGGAGAGATACATAGATAGAGGGAAATTGTAACTCGAATTCTCAATTAGTTGGTTTAGTGAAACTGCCACTTTCGCCCATGAATGTAAGTCAATTCTAACCAAATCATGTATATCTTGTGCCTTGTGTGATTGTTCTTTGTGTTTATTTTAATTCTTATTGATTTTATACTTTGATTCGTGATTTTACTATAACACCTATCTATTGCATTTATAATACAAAAACTCTCTTACTTTATTAATTTTATTAATTAACAAACCTTGAGTGGGATCCACATAAATTTAAATGATTAAGTACCTATAATACTCTCAGTTATTAATCACATACCATTATATCAGGGGTATTAAAGATTTTTTAAATGTGGGTCACACTTTAAGGTTTGTTAAGAAAGAAAAACACTTTCCTTGCCAAATCAGTATGGAAAGTTTGCTGCATCAATTGTTAGCATTCAAAAACACAATTTGTTGCCACAAGGTTCTAGAAGACGAATTTTCAAAACAAAAAAAAGTTAATTTTTACTCTTGGAATTTAATTTTAAATTTGAGAGTTCGGTAGTTGTCCACTTTCAACATCATGGATCAAACTCAAAAAAGATTTTTTTTTTTTTTTTTAATTGTTTTCTTTTGAATTTGAATTTTTCAATGAAATCTAAAAAATTAAGGTCTAGGATTTGATAATCTATGTGAGCCCAATGACCCATAATAAGAGTATATTTTTTTATAGAAAGAAAGGTTTGTTGAGTAACAAACTTGTTAGAGTAAGCAAACTTTTGTAATAGAACGCAATAGATAGATCTACCTAATAAAGCCCATGTAAGCCAAAGTTTTTGTCTTATATGAGTTAAAAGTTTCGGAACGAGCTTACTTTTGATGAGGAGTTCATCCTCACCCAAAAAATCAGTCCATTTTGAAACTTCTAACCCTATCAAAAGTGGTTTACAAAAAAAAAAATGAACAATCCATGAGTCTTCAACTTGTTTTGATGGGGTTGGAAGTTTCAGAGTGGACTGATTCAAAAACTTAACCCATTCTAAATTTTTTAACCCATATAAGAAAAAATCATTATTATATGATTTGAGTGCCCTTTCAATGAATTAAGGTGCCTTTAACATGGGTTGCTTGGTAAATCTCTCTATTTTTATTGTGAGTCGTGTTGGAGTGACCTCAAGTTAGAATCTCATATCGCACTTCTTGACGTAAAAGTGAATAGAAATCATAGATGCTTTTTCACTCATATCTCGATGAAAAGCATATATAGTTCCCATACACTTTCACATCAAGAAGTTAGATATGAGATTTCAACCTAAGGTCAGGATTACTCTTTTCTTATAACTATTGAAATTATGTATTTCTTTTAGTCATGTTGGAGTGACCTCACTTTAGCAGAATCTCATATCACACTTCTTGACATGAAAGTGGATATGAACGATAGATACTTTTTCACTTGTATCTCGATGAAAATCATCTATGACTCCCATACACATTCACATTAAGAGTGCAATATGAGGTTCCAAACCTCGAGGTCACTTCAGCATTATTCTTTTTTTTTTTTCTTTCCCTTAAGAGTTATCTTTCATTTAGTCACCTAACCCTTTACGATAATGTGCAAAAGCAATATCATGTGAGATAAAGGGTAGATCAATTCTGTGGCTAAGAGAAGTACGACTAGCTTCATGTGGGACCCAGTGAGATAAAGGAGAGATCAATTCTGTGGCTAAGAGAAGTACGACCAGCTTAAAGTACGACCCACCAAAGGGAAAAGCCGTTATTAATTGTAAAAAGTTCGATGTAGTCCAGATGTAGTTTTAATAGTTGAAAAGTTCAAACAAGTGATGGCGTAGGCGTGTTAGTTGGTGGATGTCTCCCCGTTTGGGTCCCATATCTGATTTAATTTTTTACAAAAACGAGTTTTATAAGAAACGCTTATCTACAAACAAACACATCGTAGAGATAAATATTTGTTGTTTCCTCGACACAAGAACTAAGGCTGCAACTTGGGAGGGCAGAACCCAAACCTGCTGGGTTGAACTCAACTTTGAGTTATGTCTTGACATAGTTAGCTTGGGTTCGATCTTAAATTCGGGCATCAAAAGAAATGCTCGACTCAAATCGAGTTAGGCGTTGGCATAAGTATCGGTCAATCCGATTTGTTCGAACTTGAACTTAATATAATTATAATTTAAAAATATTTTTTGTCTTGATTTCTTTTACACTCATAATTCATGTTTCAATATGTATATTTTTATTTATTTATGTGTTAAAATTAATGTGATTATTTTCATTAGATAAATAATCAATCTTTGTTATTTATTATTTGTTTTTAAGTGTAATTCTATATTGTCATACAATGATTATATTACAACTGAAAATTTTTATTTTATTTTTAAAAATTTATTTATTCATAAAAGTAATTATTTTAGTCAAACTTATTGTTTTTTTTCTCTCTTTAAATTTGCTTATAATTTTATGTACATAAACTTTTGAAACACCTTTTTAGAAAAAATAATTATAAATTTTAAGTTCTTTTGCACGTCACTTATCTTTATATAAATCATTACCATAACTAAATTATCAACTATTAATAAGGACTGTATTAACCCGACCAATTTGACTTGGGTAGAGTTCAAGTTGTGCATTTCATACCTAAGGTCGGGTTGGGCAAGGGTGCATTTTGGTGTTTGTCAAGTTTAGGTTGGGCACAGGTTGATTCCCAATCTGCCTGAGTTGCAATCCTAATACGAATTAGATGTTTCCCTCATCAAAGTACCAAACTAACCATCATCCATCCATAGTCCATACTCTATACTCCATGCCATACATCCTTAGACCCATAAAAAGGGTAATTAAGTAAAAGCCCATTAAAATTTGAGATATTGGATTTACCCCTGCAATTTACAAGATTAGGATTACTCCTTTGATGAAAGTCAAGGACCCCTTTTTTTTTATGAATTAATTATGAAAATTTGATTTTATTCAAATTTTGATTTAACAATTTAAGTTTTAAAGGGTGTTTTTTTATATATAAAAAAAAATCAAGATTTCACCATTTATTCATTTTTTTCAAATTAAAAAGAAGATAATTGCAATTTGCTGGGAAAACCTAATATCGCTAATTTCTCTAGGGTGTTTTACTAAATTACACTAAAAAAAACTAGTTTAATTAATTATTAAAAAAAAAATAGGAATACATCGCAACAAAATTGGAGATATCAGGTTTATCCCTGCAAATTTTAAATTATATTTACCTCTTAACCAAATGTAAATGTCCCATTTTATTGATGGATCAACGGTGAGATTTTGAATTTATTCAAATTTAAATTTCGTAGTTGACGTTGTTGAAGGGTATTTTAACTAAAAAGGGAAGTTAAGTTTCGATCAAAGGAGGCAAACCTAATCTTGCATTTTACAAGGGGTTAACCTACTATAATAAATATTGCAAGGAGTTGTTACAGAAATTCCTTTATCAAAAGTAAATGCCACATTTTGTTGATAGATCACCAATGAGATTTTGAATTTATTCAAATTTAGATTTAATAATTCGAGTTTTTGAAAGATATTCTGAATAAAAAGGGACTTTGACTTTCGGTCAAGGGATGCGATTCTAATCTTGCATTTTACAGGGGGTTAAACTAATATAACTAATTTAGCAAGGGGCTGTTACTAAAATCCCTTTAGTTATTTACAATGTTAGAATTGAATATTTAAAAATGATCCAACCACTAACAACCATATCACCAGCCAAGTTGAATGTTTGTGGATCCAAACTTAAGGTAGTGGGTACATTAAATTTTCAAATATATGCAGGCATCAATCATTATTTCAAATAGTACAATAAATTAAGAAACTTAAAGAGTTAGGCATGTGTGTCTAACCTAGTTAATTATTGGGTCCACATGGATTGTCAGCTTAACAAAAATAACTTTTGAACCCTATAGAGTTAGATCAGATTTTAAAAAACGAGAAATGCTAAATTGATGTTGTTTTTTTGCCAATGTCCTGTGATGTGTTGATTCTCAGCCCAACAAATGTTTGACATGTGGCGCAATGACATTAGCAATAGAGTGAGCTTCTCTCTCTTACCCGTTGTCACATTTTTTTATATTTAATTTTCAAATCTTAAAAGGGTCTTTGGGCCCACATTGATTATCGCATTGACAATCCAACAACACAGTCTTTTAGATTTCTTGAAAATATTTATATTAAAAAAAAATTAATATTGTTTTTTGAGCTTGATCCAAGGTGTTGAAAATGAACGGTCACTGAACACCCAAATTTAAAAATAAAATTCAACGGTGAAAAATAATAAATATTTTTTAAGTTCATATAATTTTGTCCTCTACAACACCATTGCATTGGATCATGTTTTTGAATGTCATAAGGTGATCAAATCAGAAAGTTTACTTTTTTTTTTTCACTATGAACAGGAGAGGAAAAGAGCGTCAGGGGCATTGGCAAAAAATAACATGCATTTAGCATCACTCTTTAAAAAAATAAAAAATAAAAAACTTGTTTGTACTTGATTCCGGGGAAATCAAATAATGAAAAGTAATTCTATTTTTATCTTTTATTTATTTATTTATTTTTATAAAGGGTAAATCAAAATAGAAATTGACATCATTTCACACATTGGTGTGGATAGAACCATAGATGCTTCTCACTCGTATCTCGAAGAAAAGCATCTGTTGTTGTGTACACATCCATGTCAGTAATGTGTGAAATGATGTCATTTTCAAAGTTAATTTAGTATTTTCTTATATTTAATTATAAAAAAGATTCTTCTATGAGACATTTTAAATAGATAATTTTAACTTTACATAAATTAAATACGAATTTTTATAACTCATATGCAGGGGAAAATGCCATCCAGAGCCATTACATGTTAGTATTCATGTGGATACCCTCATGAACCTAACTTTGAAATGGCTAAACTATTCTAAATTTTTGGAGGAGCCCTCTCCTTTACATTCCACATCATTATATATATTTTCTTATTTACAAAAACATTTGAGACAACTTATATTTTCAAAGAATAATATTGAATTGATCTCATGTTACATTGTCCTCGGGGTGGAAATGTGTAGGAATCATATATGTTTTTCATTGGGATACGAGTGAAAAACATTGATGGTTTTATGCGCACTTCCACATCAGAAAAGTGTGAAGTGAGGTCAATCCTGGAGTTACTCCAACACAACTCATTTTCAAACTAGTGACATGTTACTCCAACACAACTCTTTGTCATAATCGTTGTTACGATGGAAAAAGTTCTCATTCGCCTCGAGATCTATAGTACCACTTGAAATTTACAAGAATCTATGTTTGAGCATAGATGTGGTATCTTCCAAAGAAAGTCTGATGCCTAAGTTAGAATCACAAAGAAAACTTCAATTGGAATTAAGAAACTCAAATTAAAAGTACACTTTTATTTATACACCCAAGCTCCTTCAAAAAGTCATATGTGCAACTAGTTGAATCAAGGGTCAATCGAACTTTGGAGGGTGGTCTTAAGAAATTCGTTGTTTTGTGAGGTTTCAAACACTTGACCTACCCTTCCTGAGGAAATTAAAAGTACACTTTTATTTATACACCCAAGCTCCTTCAAAAAGTCATATGTGCAACTAGTTGAATCAAGGGTCAATCGAACTTTGGAGGGTGGTCTTAAGAAATTCGTTGTTTTGTGAGGTTTCAAACACTTGACCTACCCTTCCTGAGGAGCTTATCAAGGTTCAACTTGCCTTTTAAGCCAACCCCTTAGGATTTCCATATTCTCTATCTTCGATGATCTTCCGAACCCCTTTTGGCATCACAAGGATAATTCTCAGAATTATCCAATTTATGATAGATCAAATTGTCATTCTATAAGGTATTGATTTATTCTTATTAATTTGTCTAATTCCCAAATTCAAAACTAAAATCTAATGATTAAAAAACTTTATTAGTTTGGATTTATTCTCAACTTTTTTATTTATTTAAAAAGAGTCCTTCTTTTTTTTATACCATGAAATCAGGATAGTTGTGGTGTTAATTTTTGCCGCAAATCTATGTGGACCCTCACACCGGCCTAACTCTCAAATGTTGAGAGGATCCACGTGTCAAATTTGGACTGGCTCCGAAGTTTTTCCCTACTCTCCTAAATTAGTAATTTTCCTCGTAAGACGACGACGGTGTGCACCATGCCGCGTCGTGGTGGGCACGTGACAGACTGTGAGAGGTGCAGATTCTCCTTATACCTTTTGAGAAGCTACAAGACAAGAACACCTTTTTCAGCCATGATACGTGTCGCCACATTAGTGAATGTGAATCTGAATCAAACCCTTGCTCAACTGCTTCTCAAAAAGGTTGATCTGTCTTGCTTTGTTGGTTTTCTCAAATTTCTCAAACAAGGGCGAGAACCGGATCGAGATGAGAAATAAATCCCTCGCGTCGGTTTTAGGTGGTTTGGCAACTCAGTTAAAGTTGCACGGCTAATCTTGTCCGGTTTAACTATTAGTTTCTTTTTAGGAACCTGTATTTGAGTTTCCCCCTATGTTTTTTGAACTGATGATATGACTCTCTTGCATTTTACACCCTTGCAAAATGCAAGATTGGGTTTGCCATTTATTTTATTCAATTTTTTATTTAATAATTTAAGCTTTTTAAGGATATTTCTAATAAAATCAAGATACCACCTTTAAATCATCAAGAAAAAAGAGTTGTTGACTTTCAATCATAGGGATAAACCTAATCTTGCATTTGCAAGAGGGCAAACATAATATCATCAATTTTACACGAGATTATTATTAAAATATCTAATATTCTAATCAATTTTGAAGTATTGTCAGGATAGTGACATAATTGCCAATTGAGTCATCAATCAATGTTATAAAGGAAGGGTGATGTTTTAAGGTAAAATTACTTAAGTATAATATATTGTAGTATATTTTTTTTAATTGATCAGGGCAACATTTTTTACTATTTTACAAAATCTGACTCTAGGATACTTTGGGAGGCCTTGATATATATATATATATAGGGGGCGGTTCAAGGGCCATATGAGAAAACATATGAAAAAACTTTCGTTTTTCAAAATAAGAGTTAGATGTTTGGGATTGAGCTGATTTTTTGCAAAGATGGTCACTATGATGAAAAGATCATCCTCACAAAAAATCAGCTCAATCAGAAACTTCTAAATTCATCAAAAGTGATTTACAAATTTGTGATAAAAATTGATAAAAAATCGACGGTCCACATTCTAAATCACTTTTAATGGGGTTAGAAGTTTTCAGATTGGGCTGATTTTTTTTTTTTTTTTATGATCTTCCCATCATAAAGATCATCCTCACAAAAAATTAGCTCAATCCAAAATTTCTAACCCATATTTTAAAATTTTATTAAAAACGATAGTTTTTACATATGTTTTCTCATATGGCCCTTGAACCTGACCCATATATATATATAGGTCCCGTTCCCCACCTTAAGCTTTACCCAACACTTTAACAAACATGTTTTGTCTTACATGGGTTAGAAGTTTTGGAATGGGCTGATTCCCAAACTTCTAACCCCATAAAAAATGATTTACAAAAAATGGACGGTCCACGATTTTTCAACTTCTAAACATAGGGCTAAAAATTTTGGAATATGCTGATTTTTGGTGAGGATGATCTTCTAATCATAGAGATCATCCCCACCAAAAATCAGCCCATTCCAAAACTTCTAACCCATGTAGGACAAAACACGTTTGTTATAAAATGTAGGGTAAAGCTTAGGGTGTTGAACATTTCCCATATATATATATATATATAGGGCGGCGTTCAATGGCCAACTTTTTGGCAAAACATTTTTCAAAAAGTGAGTTAGAGGTTTTGGAATGGACTGATTTTTGGTGAGGATGATCTCTACACTGAGGAGATCATCCTCACCAAAAATCAGCCCATTCCAAAACTTCTAACCCATGTTTACAATTTGAAAAAATGTGGACCGTCCATTTTTTGAAAACTGTTTTTGATGGGGTTAGAGGTTTTGAAATGGCTTGATTTTTGGTGATGATAATCTCCTCACCGTAGAGATCATCCTTACCAAAAATCAGGCCATTCCAAAACCTCTAACTCATGTTTTGAAAAATGTTTTGCCAAAAAGTTAGCCATTAAACGCTACCCATATATATATATATATATAGGGTCCCGTTCAGCAACAAACATTTTGGCAAAACATTTTTCAAAACATGGGTTAGAGTTCTTGGAATGAGCTGATTTTTGGTGAGGATGATCTCCTCATCCTCACCAAAAATCAGCCCATTCCAAGACCTCTATCCCATGTCTTGAAAAATGTTTTGCCAAAATGTTTGCTGATGAACATTTCCCATATATATAGGGGACGGTTCGAGGGATGTGTTAGAAAACATATGAGAAGCCCATGTTTCACAACTGTTGGATTTTGAGAAACAAATGGCTGAGATTCTGTCAGACGTCATTTCCAAACGAAAAAATGAATTTTTGATTATTTAAAAAAAACTCCCTCATTTTATTTTTATTTTTTAAAACAAACTTACTTTCTATTAACATAATCTCTCAAACTTGACAGAGAACCCCTTTGTCTCGACTGAACTCACTGTCTGTCTCTCTCTTTCTCGTCTCAACAGAAAATCCATTTACCTGAGGAGCAATACGAGGAATTCTCGATGTTTATACCGAAAGAGGAGGTGGTATTGAAAAGGCTGAGGATCGTTAATGTGCTTATGGCGATTCTAAATAATGAAGTTAGGAAGATGAGAGAGAAGGTAATTGAGTTGATGCCAATAATTATTTACAGGAGACAAGGATCCTCAATGGGTTGGAGAGCGAAGAAGGACACTTTCGATGTTACACTGGAAGGAACCATAGGATCAAGTCACGATTCTCTGTAAGGAGTGACAGTCAACTTGAATTCTGTTACTTTTCTAATTGTTGTTATAATTTGATTTTTTTTTTGCTTAATTATTTATTATGGTAAATTTATACAAAGGTTGAGTGAATTATATATATATATATATATGTGTGTGTGTGTGGGGGGGGGGACGGTTCAACAACCCTAAAGTTTGCAAAGTTTGGTGCCAAACATTTTTCAAAATATGAGTTAGAAACTTTGGAATGAGCTGATTTTTTGTGAGGATGATCTCTATGATGAGGAGATCATCCTCACCAAAAATCAGCCTATTCCAAAACTTCTAACCCCATTGTAGACACCCAAATTTGCACGAACCCGTTAGAAATATTCAAATTTTCTCGAGTTGATTTCGATTTAGAACTCAAGTTCTTTGACGGACCCGCATTGCCACTTATCTTCATCATTCATGCATACATACATCATGTCATATAGTTTGCATACTCAACCTTGTCCCTAATCCACTTTAAACATATGTCCATCACCCATATCCTAAGCCCACACCCATACCATAACCAAGGTCCATTTCCTCCTCCAACCTAACCCAAGTCCAAAATCCAAGTCCATATCCTAAATCCAAAGCCAAGTCCATTCTAAGCCAAAACCCAAGTCCATATCCTAACCCAAACCTAAGCCCAACACCAAGCCCACTCCAAGTCTATTCTCTCACCCCCTCATAAGATGACACATGTTGATACCTCATAAGCCCCCAATGCCCAATGCATCATCTAATTGCAGGGTCAACTTTTCTTTTGTGAAAACTTAAGAATGCCCTTCTCAAAAAGTTTAGTCAAACCAAAAAAGTTATTTGGTCTTTGGTAATAATCCATAAAGGTGAGAGAACTTCCCATTATGCCCTCAAAAGGTGGGAATCTTCAAGTACATACATGGAGTTCTCCCATTGGTTCATTTCAAAAATATACTTCCATCCTTGCTTTATTTGTTATTTACAAATGAACCAAGATCTACTTTTCACCTACCACTTCACCTTTACACATGTCATTCTCCTATTCACCCTCCCAAATGTGCTTTGTTTTCCCATTGGTCTATTTCAAAACTACACTTCCACCCTTGCTTTATGAGTTATTTACAAATAAACCAAGATCTACTTTTTACCTACCACTCCACCTTTACACATGTCACTCCCCCATTCATCCTCCCAAAAGTACTTTTGTTCTCTCACCTCTATTTACCAAAAAACCAAGGATCAAAGCATGCTTTTAGGGTTTCTTCACAAATGTCATCTTTACCCTCATACAAATGGAAAATCCAAAAAGAAACAACCTAAATCTCATGTCCATTTTCTTTATTTTTAGGGTTGGACCACTTTATTCCCAAAAGTTCTCCAAAAACTCTATAAATACTCTCATTTTCTAAGAACAACTCATGTTCTCAAGCCCCCATCTCTCAACCTAAAACTCTACCAAATTCTCTACTCATCTCTCATCCCTCAACTCTCTCAACCCTCAACCACATCCTTCAACTTTCAAGTCCATTACACAAGCTCAAGTTATTTCAAGACTTCCAAAAGGGACAAGGTGGGACAATAGTTATTTATTTATCTTTTAAGTTGCATCTTCTTCTTCTATCCTTCTCCTCTTTTTATTTTTAGAAGCCTTTAGGATGTAATGGAGAACCCTCCTTCATCCCGAGTAAATTGAACCTCAACCTTGGGCATGGAATGCTTGAGGCGGTTTGGTCGAAAGGATGGAGGTTGAAGCCCTTTTAAACTCATTCTCATATCATGCATCATAATGTACACTATGCACACACATCACACATGTTGGCCATGATGAAGAAATGTGTAACTCTCTTGATGGGGTTAAAACACTAAGTTTCTAGCTAAACATGCATGCATTAAGGTTATAGATCTAAGAAAACTCCTTTCATGGAACTTCTCTAAAATCAAAAACCAATATTTCAACTCATGCAAAAGTGTGTTGACTCCATAGAATGTTTTTTTCCATAAGATATCTCTTATGTCAACACCAACATCAAAACCTCTTCCAATGAGGTACATACACACTATATGAACCCACCCACTTCATGCATCTCATGCATTCTACTTGTTATCTTAACCCTTTTCAAAAATGGCCAAATCTAAAGGTAAACCACCTTAGGTGGAGAGAATGGGGTGCTTAACACCTTCCCCATTCTCTAACCGAATCCTCTTACTTAGATCCTAGGTAGACCATACCTTTTTCATGATTGAGAGTCACTACAATGCCATAAAAAATGGTTTTTCAAAATAATCGATTCGGGTGCCCATTCACACCCATTTACAAAAAAAAAATGGTGGCGACTCCAAACAACGTAGCATTGAGGTTCAAATATGAACATTCTCATGTCTACACCCATCAAAAATGATTTATAAAAATTGGACGGTCCACGATTCTTCAACTTGTAAACTAGGGTTAGAAGTTTCAAAATGATCGAGCTGATTTTTGTGAGGATGATCTCTTCACCGTAGAGATCATCCTCACAAAAAATCAGCCTATTCCAAAACTTCTAACCCCATCAAAAGTGATTTACAAAAAATGGTTAGCACCAAACTTGGCAAACTTTAGGGCTGCCGAACTACTCCCTATATATATATATATATATATATATATATATATATATATATATATATATATCATTATTTTAAGTGATAATAAATCAATTAATTGTATGTTACTTTTTCCCTTCTAAGACTATATTTCCCTTCATAGTGTGTGGAAGATTTCATATTGTTTGATCAAATCCCCTGAATAAAGTTGTGCATTTGATAAATACCTCAATTCAACTTGAAAATGGAGAACTTCTAAGAGATTAGAGACAAAAAAAAAAAAAAAACATATTATTAGGGTGCCCTAAGCTGAACAGTTGCAAAATTTATAAGAACAAATGGTGGATATAAAAGCAGCATGATGGCCACCTCCTTCTCCTTGATACATATCAAATGTAAATTGACAAAAACGAAAATTGAAGTTTTTTTTCGTTCTTTTTTCCTATCTTTCTTGAACTGGTCATTGGTCGGAAAAGCATAATCATCTCATCCCCATCTCACAATGGCGGAACCCCATGTAAGGCTAGTCCCAAAACCTGCGGTGGCAATTGTTTGGCTTGATTTTACCTTCTCACTTCGAACAGCTTCATCCAAGTCCAAGGGAGTGAGTGAGTGAAAGTTCAGTCCATCGAGAGAGAAGAGACAGTGAGTTTTGTCAAGACTAAGGGGTTCTCTGTCGAGTTCGAGAGATTATGTTAATAGAAAGTGAGTTTGTTTAAAAAAATAAAAATAAAATGAGGGAGTTTTTTTTAAATAATCTAAAACTCGTTTTTTCATTTGGAAATGACGTCTGACAGAATCTCAGCCGTTTGTTTCTCAAAATCCAACAGCTGAGAAAGATGGGCTTCTCATATGTTTTCTAACACATCCCTCGAACTGTCCTCATATATATATATATATCCTCTATTTTTAAGCTGATGGTATACCCTAATTTACCTGAACTTGAAAGATATTTTTCAATTCTTCAACTTCTATGGTAAGTTCTTTTTCAATATATCTCTTGTTATATATGTAGATAAGGATTTTTTCTCTATAGTTTTCCCAGATTTTTCACATGGCATGCCAAACAATTTGCATGGTCTTTCACCATCTGTTAAGTATCTCTATTGGCATGTTGTACTTTTAGGTGTTTGATGATGTATTTGGCAAGCACGTCTTCTTTTTCGTATTGTCAAACAGTTCCTGTAAAGGTGATCAGACCCTTTTCTCATCTAGCATAAACCACGTATAGAACACCCACAACCAATGTCCTTTACTCAATGCTCTTGACTATCACAACATTCATTGGGTACAAATGGGGCTAAGACAACGACACAACTCGATGAAATGTCATGATGAAGTCTAGAAAGACACCACGAGTGGGGCACTTATCAACATAACTTACGTAACCTCGTCTTCAATCCATCATCTTCAACCTTTCATTGAAAATCCTTGATTTTTCTACTAAAAATTAATTATCTTTAACTTTGACAAAAGTCTTAATGTTAAGATTTGAAGGTTTTAAAGAGATGGATTATTGACGTCGACAACAAGGTAAAGAAATAATTATCCTCAAGTTTGAAGATGACATATCTTTTGAATAGAAAAATCACAAGTTTTTCACTGGAAGTAGAATCTGAGAGTATTTAAAAAAAATATATATTGTTAGTCTCTATTGAAGTCCATGGTCAAGGGGTGTGTCATCAATTTAAAAAATCCAATGGATATCTCAAACATTCACCCGGGGGATAAATGCACTTTGCATACGGTACATAATTTTTATGACTCCTTTTGGATAAAGTTAACTTTGCAGCCAAATATCCTGAATACAAACATATTAAGGGTAGAATTGGAATTTTAAGCAAGAGGACGAACGAGATAAAGAAGGATATTTTTGGAAAACGAGAGGTTCAGAATACCAGGATTCAGAAAGAATGCGTACCGATAAAGGCAACTTTTAAGACCACGCAACAGGCCTTTTTCCATTTAATTCGTCTTTTCTCATGCTCCAAGGGCCATTGTGAGGGATGGAAATGGCGCTCGAATGAACGCCACCTGTCAAGTTGTCCACCTCCCTCTCTATTTATTATTTGAAATAAATCCATGGGGACACTTTCTACTCCTCTTTAAATTTACAAAGTTGCCACAATTATTCTCGTGAGCTTCATTTATGTCTCAAAAAAGTAGAGATTTTCATATAATAGTTCTTTCAAGTACTAAAATGCCCTTTTATCACGATTCTGTCTCATTTTTTTTTTATTTTTTATTTTTTTTAATTTTATTTTAAAGAAGGGTGTGTTTGTTTGATGAACAACATACTATTTTTTTTTTCTTGTTTCAATTGCTAGTGAAAATTTGAAGGTGACGAAGAATGTGAAAGTGCCAGCCTCAAAATGTTTTGCCAACAACAATGCAGCTTTATAAGTTGTTTACAATTAGGATTAGGCCTATATAAAATCTTATATATAATTAGAGTTGTGATATTCTGATGTCCCCTTAGACGACTCCCTCTGACATACGCTGCCTTACGCTCCCATCACAAAATTGTAAATCATTTGCCTTAGGATACACAATAAAAAAAAATTATGATTCTATCTATCCTGAGACAAATGAAATATGGTTCTGTGATGGTGGTGTCAAAAAATCATTATTCGTATAATTAATAAATATCTAAAAAAAAATATAAAAAATCATGCTAAATTGATTAAAAAAATACGCTCAAAACACATTCATTGACGTGGCGGTGTGTATAGTATCATAGAAGTTTTTTCATCGAGATAAACATGGAAAAATCAATGGTTCTGTGTACACTATAAATGATCCCTATTTTTACCTCGAATTTGGCAAGTACTAATATTTTCTTTTCCATAGGGATTTTTACTATTGGGTAATAACTTTCCCAAGTAGTCCGATTGTATATGTGGGGGACGATCTCAATTTGTATGACATGCTCTTGAAATCTTTGGTGATAACAATCAACCCTCGTTCTTCATTCGAATAATATTATTTGTACTTATATCAAGGTGACACATATAAAATGATTGACAAAATCATATTATATATGATCCATTAATAGTCGTAAGCTTAGCAGATTTAGGGTCACCCCATTTCTTTGATTTGGTCATATGGGTTTTATTTTAGGTGTAGCTGGACATTTTCTTCCAGAAATAAAATAACATTAATGTAGGATTGTTGAAATAATTAGTGTAAATTCAACACAATTATCATCATCTACGTCTTATTATAATATTAATCCTATTTTTCCATTGAATCGGGATAATCTGACTTACCCATGTGACATACTCAATTGACACCCTTGACGTGACAAACTCTGGAATCATAGATCTGTTCTCCTCAGGATACATAATTATGATCCCCCATAAAAAGGTGAAGTTTTGTTTCCCAAGGAGAGTAGATCTATGATTTATGAGCATGTCACGTTAGGGGTGTCCATTGAGTATGTCAGGTGGATAAATCAGACTATCACGATTCTTTTCCATTTACTCTTAATCAATGTATTAAGTCAAGCAAAGTTCTTCAAAATTTTCTTAATACCTCATCTTTTTTACTATCAGTCTAGCACCACTAATTTCACCTTTTTAGTGCCCTCGACTTATATAGAAGTAGTTTTTAAAAAGGCCCAAACCAATTTCCAATCTTTTTACAATATTGTTTTTTTGAATGATTAATTTTTTTATAATAAAAAAAATATTTTTATATAGTAAAATAGAGGAATATGATTCGTTTGACCAACTCCTAATATCTGAGATAAGTGGAATTTGCAATAAGACTCAATGGGGTTTCAAGTTTGACTTGGTCAAGTTTGACTTGGTCAAGTTTATATAATTCCGTGAACTGATTTAAAAAAGTTGTACCGAATTTAACTCAAAATCTAATGCAATCAAGTGGGTTTATGAGTTTTAAAATATAGACTAATAATGTTGGAATGTATTGATTTATGATTACCTAAGGATCAAATATAGGGGTGGCAATCTCAACATGACCCGTGAATACGATACAAAAATGACACAAAGTTAGTGGGCTTAAATCAAACCTACTTGGATTTAGGTCATAATAGTGTCAACCTATTTAACACGATTATTAAATGGGTTGGGTTTCAGTTCTGATTGTCAACCCGCCTAATCTGTTTAGACACGTTTAGTTATTCTGTCATTAACGTATAATTTTAAATATATCAACAATTATTTAAGAATGTTTTAAATTACTCATGTTTTTAAAAAAATTCTTAGAACTTTTTCATGATACATTTTTTTTTTATTCTATAAAATATAAATGGTGTTTTAAGATATTTTTAAATTAATAAATGGTTAAACTTTAATTTAGGAAGGAAAAAATATTTTTCTTAATAAGTTATTTATTTATATTTTTTAATTCCACTATTTTCATTAAAATCTAGAGGTATGTAGTGTTTGATTCCTAATATTGGTAAAATGACTCCTAGTAAGATTTAACGTCTTACCAAGTAAAGCTATTAGGTCTCGCGTGATTATAAAATACATTTCGTTTAATCAATAATAATAATAATAATAATGAAAAACACTTTCCTTACTAACTTAGTAAGGAAAATGACATCCAAAAACATGATATGATACACATGGTTGTAAATGATAAACTTCTACTAATTAAAAAAAAAATTTAAAAAGTTATTTTTTACTATTGAATTTATTTTATGGTTTGATGATTTTATATTTAGTAATGATATTTTATTTTTAATAGTGGAAATGAAAATTATTTTTTTCTATAAAAAATAAAATTTTATTAAATAGGTTATATATGGGTTGGGTCTGAGTTTGGTAAATTTTCATAATATCCTTACCTCAACATGATACCTGACCGTTGCCACCCTTCTTCAAACATGACTTTGAACCAGGCGTCTTGTTAACGTGTGTTTTTAAGGGCACGCGTCAATGGACAATAAATAAACTGTGGAAATTGGATTTTGTATTGAAAATACCATTAACAAAATTACATTTTATCAAAATACGCTCAGATTCCAATTTCCAAAGTGAATTTATTGCACTTTAATGCGTGCCCTTAACAAACCTCTTTAATTAGATCATTAATCATGTAGAAAACTTTATATATATATTTGAGGCCCTAAGAGATCCAAATATTTTTTCAATGTATAAGTTAGAAGTTTTAGAACATGATGATTTTTTGTGAGGATGATTTCTATGATCACAAAAAATCAGTTAATATTAAAACTTCTAATCCTATGAAAAGTGATTACAAAGTAATGATTAAAATGAACTCCGTAATTTTTTAACTTGTAAATTAGGGTTAGTAATTTAAGAATATACTGATTTTTTTTTTTTCATGGATGATCCCCTCACCATAGAGATCATCGTCCTAAAAAATCAGTACATTCCCAAAAAAAAATTTTCCAATATAAGAAAAATACCTATATTATATATATATAGTATATATAGATATATATATATATATATATTCTCTAAATCTAATTAAAGAAAATAATCTAAACTGAACATGCAAAAGGGTAATATGGTCATTTGGACTTTTTTTTAATCCCAAAATGAGCAGAACAGGACAATGGCCATTAGTCTCAGGACCTCAAAGCGTGTAAATAGCACAAAAATAGGGCCTAAATTACATTTCTCTTATACCCATAAGAAGCCAAGTTACAGTAGTCCACAAATAACAATCAGAGAGAGAGAGAGAGACAGAGAGAGTCGCCATGATCGCCACTACAACCACAAAGCGATTCAAACCGTCAAACCAGGCCGGTGACGAAGACCAACAACACCAGCCACTCTTACCTGGACTGCCAGACCACCTAGCACAGTTATGCCTCTCACACGTTCACCCTTCTCTCCTCTACTCTGTCTGTCTCTCATGGCGACGCCTCATCTACTCTCCTTCCTTCCCTCCTTTTCTCTCTCTCTATGCTCTCCTCTCCTCCACCACTCAAAACCCAAACCAATCCCAACCCGACACGATCCAATTCTCCTCATTCGATCCAATCTCCTCAACATGGCATCCACTCCCACCACCACCATATGACCCAGATCTCCACCGTCCTCTCCTCCTCCGCCACCCATCCTTCATTGCTCGTAACCTCCCAATCCAAACACACACCGTTGACTCAACCCATCTCGTCCTCCTCGCCGCCACCACTCACCATCTCCTCCAGCCCTCTCTCCACCCTCTCACCTTCCAACCAATCCAACAAATGGCGGTCCTTGGCCCTCCCTTCTCGATCCCACGACGTTGGTGCGCAACCGGAGATTTTCTGCTGTTAAAAAGAAAAGTCTAATTTTTATAATTTTAGTTTTGATTAGATGATAATAGTGTAAGAGAAAAAGAAAAAAAAAGATAAAATATTTTCTCTTTCATATTTATTAATTATTGATTAATCTTTTATTTCGTTGAGAGCTTATTCATTCTGAAACTACCTCTTCCCTACAATATTTTCTTTATTATTGAAATTAGATATAACACATCATAAATTTTTTTTGCATATAACACATCATCAAATTTTATTTCTTTTGTACATCAAATCTATTGTGTCCTAACATCAAATCTATTGTGTCCTATCTAACCGACAAAATCCAGGGATTGTTTGCTCACATACCGGCCAAAATTTCCTAATAAGATCATATTGTCGCATTCAAAAACAGTATGATCCAATACGAATACGAAAGTGTTGTCGTAGATGATGAAATTCTATGAATTTCAATTTTTTTTTTCTTATGTATTGTAACTTTAAATTTAGATGCTCCATAGCCGTCCATTTTCAACACTATTATTAAGTCCGAAAAAATTTATCGTTTTTTTGTTTTTTTATTAGCATGAGTTTTTTCATAAAATTTAAAAGGTTGTGAGGTTACATTGCCAATAGGATAATTCACATGGATCTCATGATATTTTTTAAGATTTGAAATTTGAAAATAAAGATTTCTGGACAATGAATGTACGGACAGGAGATATATATATATATATATATATTTTTATTACTTGCATCTGCATGTAACTTTTGTAAACCACCTCCAATCAAGAACAACGTGCAATATTGACGTTAGGTTATTAGTAAGCTTTGTGGCCAATATTTGCTTTCTTCCGCGACTTGTCCAATAGGATTAATAAGAAGAATTCCTAAGAGATACACAACAAGAAGCTCTCAACTCTGTATAACCCTTTTTAAATTAGCTTTTTTTTTTTACATTGTTAGAAATGTTCCAATGAAATGATTTTTCTGAATTACGGTACATTACGTTGCGTTGCAATCAAGCATCCAGAAATCAAGTGAGCTACAACGAGTAAAATATTTAAGCAAACAAGGACCACCTGCAACATTGACTGCATGCCCATACAGAAATGATTTTTCAGATTTACGTCAATTAAGCATCCAGAAATCAAGTTAGCTACGACGAGTAAAATATTTAAGCGAACAAGGACCAACTGCAACATTGACTGCATGCCCATACAGAATCAACGTAAAGCTTAAGCAACCATAGTTGGGAGTTGGGACCATCTGCAATGTTGAGTGGCACAACCATTTGAGCAAACATACATAATCAAGAGTGAACTAGAAGGCGCACCTTAGGTGCCCAGCTCACCATCTAAGCTATATGGAATGTCTCCCCTTAACCTTCAGAGAAGAACTATATATGACACAGCTCATATGGTAGATACTCATACGTAATAACAGATTAGTGAACCATATGAGAGGTTCGAACCAGTGTTGCATACGTGCGGTGGTGCACGTACAAAAATTAAAGTTTTCTTTATGGTTAAAAAGGTTTATTTTCTTTGAACAGTCTACTAGTTTTATAGATGGTGAAGATGAAGAAGGATTACAAAGTATAAGAAGGATCATTGTTGGGTTAGTTTTCAAAGCCATAGAAGTTCTCACCAGCTGACAAGAAGTTCTCTGTTGGAGCCGTTTCATCTTTCGTCGGACCACTCAAGACCATGGGCAGTGATGGATGGGTGTATTAAACTTGCTGCCACATTTTCAATTAGGAATTTGATTACTTGTCTGTTTATTTCTTTAGCTGCATTGTGGAGGGAAGTCCCTGCACCTCAACTTTGAAGTGGGATGTGATTAGGGGCTCTCACAGGCAAATACTCCCATTATTTGCAACTCGAGCAAATATTTCATTCTACCATCTCAATCATTTTTATGTACCACAGACATGGGCTCAAATTCCACCTTCCTATCCTAAAATACAATATTAACTAGAAAATGAATAGAAGAAGATGGAGAACTAAAGCTCTATCTTTCAAATTAGGGCAAATGCAAAATTGATTACATGTTGTGAAAAAAAATACTTTAAATGATAAATGACAAAGTATAAAATGCCCTCCCAAAAAGAACATTATATTTAAATTTTTAGAATACAACGTCAAAAGTTTGACCTATATGGGTTAGAAGTTTCAGAATGGGCTGATTCGAAAAATGATCCAATACAGTAGATGATGAATTCAATGAATTTCAATATTATATATAAGGGGAATGTTCAGCACCCTAAGTTTTACCCACACTTTTAACAAACGTTTTTTGTCCTACATGGGTTAGAAGTTTTGGAATGGGCTGATTTTTGGTGAGGATAATCTCTATGATTAGAAGATCATCCTCCCCAAAAATCAGCCCATTCCGAAATGTTTAGCCCCATGTTTACAAGTTGAAAAATCGTGGACCGTCCATTTTTTTTAAATCATTTTTGATGGGGTTAGAAGTTTTGGAATGAGCTGATTTTTGGTGAGGATGATCTCCTCACCATAGAGATCATCCTCACCAAAAATCAGCCCATTCCGAAACTTCTAACCCTGTAGGACAAAACGCATTTGTTAAAGTGTGTGGTAAAACTTAGGGTGCCGAACGGGACCCATATATATATATATTTTGTTATTATTATTTTTTTCACACTTGTATTTTAATTTTAAATTTGGGTGCTGGGTAGCCGTCCATTTTCATCACCATTGATCAAATACAAAAAAATTTGTTCTCCTCTCCTCCACCACTCAAAACCCAAACCAATCCCAACCCGACACGATCCAATTCTCCTCATTCGATCCAATCTCCTCAACATGGCATCCACTCCCACCACCACCATATGACCCAGATCTCCACCGTCCTCTCCTCCTCCGCCACCCATCCTTCATTGCTCGTAACCTCCCAATCCAAACCACCACCGTTGACTCAACCCATCTCGTCCTCCTCGCCGCCACCACTCACCATCTCCTCCCAGCCCTCTCTCACCCTCTCACCTTCAACCCAATCTCCAACAAATGGCGTCTTGGCCCTCCCTTCTCGATCCCACGACGTTGGTGCGCAACCGGATCGGTCCGTAACTCACTCTACATAGCAAGCGGAGTCGGGTCGGGTTATACCCAAGAACTATCCCGATCCACTGAGAAATGGGATTTGAAGGTAAACGAGAACAAGTGGGGTTGGGAACAAGTGACGCCGCTCAAACATGGAAGATTCAGTCGAGAAGCTGTTGAGGCTGTTGGGTGGAGAGGGAAGCTTTGTATGGTAAATGTAAAGGGAAATGCAGTAAAAGAAGGAGTTATTTACGATGTGGAGAAGAATTTGTGGGAAGAAATGACAGAAGGAATGTTGATTGGGTGGAACGGACCTGCAGCATCGATGGATGAGGATGTAATCTATGTCGTTGATGAAGGAAAAGGGGTTTTATCGAGATACGACTCAGAGAGAGATTCCTGGGTTGGCGTTGTTGAGTTGGAGAAGATAAAGGGAGCGGTGCAGATAGCTGCAGGTGGAGGAAGGGTTTGTGTTGTCTGCAGTGACGGTGCAGGGGTTGTGGTTGTAGATGTGGTGACGTGGCCTGTGAGAGTATGGGTTGTGGGTCCACCTGAAGATATGGAATTTCTGGCCGTTCATGTTTTGCCGAGGATGAGTTTGCCGGAAACCTGACCCACCGGGATGAGCTGAGTTGTCAGAACGGTCTTGGAGTTGGGAGGCCAGACATTAAAGAGGTGCCTTCTTTTTACTACACAAAGAAAAGAAAAAGTCTTCGATTTTAAAGATTTTCTGCTGTTAAAAAGAAAAGTCTAATTTTTATAATTTTAGTTTTGATTAGATGATAATAGTGTAAGAGAAAAAGAAAAAAAAAAGATAAAATATTTTCTCTTTCATATTTATTAATTATTGATTAATCTTTTATTTCGTTGAGAGCTTATTCATTCTGAAACTACCTCTTCCCTACAATATTTTCTTTATTATTGAAATTAGATATAACACATCATAAATTTTTTTTGCATATAACACATCATCAAATTTTATTTCTTTTGTACATCAAATCTATTGTGTCCTAACATCAAATCTATTGTGTCCTATCTAACCGACAAAATCCAGGGATTGTTTGCTCACATACCGGCCAAAATTTCCTAATAAGATCATATTGTCGCATTCAAAAACAGTATGATCCAATACGAATACGAAAGTGTTGTCGTAGATGATGAAATTCTATGAATTTCAATTTTTTTTCTTATGTATTGTAACTTTAAATTTAGATAGAGCTCCATAGCCGTCCATTTTCAACACTATTATTAAGTCCGAAAAAATTATCGTTTTTTTTTTTTTTATTAGCATGAGTTTTTTCATAAAATTTAAAAGGTTGTGAGGTTACATTGCCAATAGGATAATTCACATGGATCTCATGATATTTTTTAAGATTTGAAATTTGAAAATAAAGATTTCTGGACAATGAATGTACGGACAGGAGATATATATATATATATATATATTTTTATTACTGCATCTGCATGTAACTTTTGTAAACCACCTCCAATCAAGAACAACGTGCAATATTGACGTTAGGTTATTAGTAAGCTTGTGGCCAATATTTGCTTTCTTCCGCGACTTGTCCAATAGGATTATAAGAAGAATTCCAAGAGATACACAACAAGAAGCTCTCAACTCTGTATAACCCTTTTTAAATTAGCTTTTTTTTTTTACATTGTTAGAAATGTTCCAATGAAATGATTTTTCTGAATTACGGTACATTACGTTGCGTTGCAATCAAGCATCCAGAAATCAAGTGAGCTACAACGAGTAAAATATTTAAGCAAACAAGGACCACCTGCAACATTGACTGCATGCCCATACAGAAATGATTTTTCAGATTTACGTCAATTAAGCATCCAGAAATCAAGTTAGCTACGATGAGTAAAATATTTAAGCGAACAAGGACCAACTGCAACATTGACTGCATGCCCATACAGAATCAACGTAAAGCTTAAGCAACCATAGTTGGGAGTTGGGACCATCTGCAATGTTGAGTGGCACAACCATTTGAGCAAACATACATAATCAAGAGTGAACTAGAAGGCGCACCTTAGGTGCCCAGCTCACCATCTAAGCTATATGGAATGTCTCCCCTTAACCTTCAGAGAAGAACTATATATGACACAGCTCATATGGTAGATACTCATACGTAATAACAGATTAGTGAACCATATGAGAGGTTCGAACCAGTGTTGCATACGTGCGGTGGTGCACGTACAAAAATTAAAGTTTTCTTTATGGTTAAAAAGGTTTATTTTCTTTGAACAGTCTACTAGTTTTATAGATGGTGAAGATGAAGAAGGATTACAAAGTATAAGAAGGATCATTGTTGGGTTAGTTTTCAAAGCCATAGAAGTTCTCACCAGCTGACAAGAAGTTCTCTGTTGGAGCCGTTTCATCTTTCGTCGGACCACTCAAGACCATGGGCAGTGATGGATGGGTGTATTAAACTTGCTGCCACATTTTCAATTAGGAATTTGATTACTTGTCTGTTATTTCTTTAGCTGCATTGTGGAGGGAAGTCCCTGCACCTCAACTTTGAAGTGGGATGTGATTAGGGGCTCTCACAGGCAAATACTCCCATTATTTGCAACTCGAGCAAATATTTCATTCTACCATCTCAATCATTTTTATGTACCACAGACATGGGCTCAAATTCCACCTTCCTATCCTAAAATACAATATTAACTAGAAAATGAATAGAAGAAGATGGAGAACTAAAGCTCTATCTTTCAAATTAGGGCAAATGCAAAATTGATTACATGTTGTGAAAAAAATACTTTAAATGATAAATGACAAAGTATAAAATGCCCTCCCAAAAAGAACATTATATTTAAATTTTAGAATACACGTCAAAAGTTTGACCTATATGGGTTAGAAGTTTCAGAATGGGCTGATTCGAAAATATGATCCAATACAGTAGATGATGAAATTCAATGAATTTCAATATATATATATATATAGGGAAATGTTCAGCACCCTAAGTTTTACCACACACTTTAACAAACGTTTTTTGTCCTACATGGGTTAGAAGTTTTGGAATGGGCTGATTTTTGGTGAGGATAATCTCTATGATTAGAAGATCATCCTCCCCAAAAATCAGCCCATTCCGAAATGTTTAGCCCCATGTTTACAAGTTGAAAAATCGTGGACCGTCCATTTTTTGTAAATCATTTTTGATGGGGTTAGAAGTTTTGGAATGAGCTGATTTTTGGTGAGGATGATCTCCTCACCATAGAGATCATCCTCACCAAAAATCAGCCCATTCCGAAACTTCTAACCCATGTAGGACAAAACGCATTTGTTAAAGTGTGTGGTAAAACTTAGGGTGCCGAACGGGACCCATATATATATATATTTTGTTATTATTATTTTTTTCACACTTGTATTTTAATTTTAAATTTGGGTGCTGGGTAGCCGTCCATTTTCATCACCATTGATCAAATACAAAAAAATTTGTTGTTTTTTCAATTTTTTTTACCATAAGTTTTTTCATGAAATCTAAAAGGTTGTGATGTTCAATTGCCAATGTGATAATTCATGTGAATCTCACAATATTTTTTAACACTTGAAATTAAAAAATAAAGATTTTTGGGCAATGGATGTGCAAGCAGGAGAGGGAAATTTCTTTTTTTTATCACTTACGTCTTCGTATAGCTTTTGTAAATCATCTCCAATCAAGAACATCGTCCAATATTGATGTTAGGTTATCAGTAAGCTTTGAGGCCAATATTTGTTTTCTTCGACTCGTTTGAGAGGAATAATAAGAAGAATTCCAAGGAGATAGAGACAACAAGAAGCTCCCAACTCTTTATAACCCTTTTTAAATTAGCTTTTTTTACATTGTTAGAAATGTTCCAATGAAATGATTTTTCAGATTTACGTTACATTATGTTGCTTTGCAATCAAGCGTCCAGAAATTAAGTAAGCTACAACGAGTAAAATATTTAAGCGAACAAGGACCACCTGCAACATTGACCCCATGCCCATACAGAAATGATTTTTCAGATTTAAGTTACATTACGTTGCGTTGCAATTAAGCATCCAGAAGTCAAGTTAGTTACAACGAGTAAAATATTTAAGCGAACAAGGACCACCTGCAACATTGACCGCATGCCCATACAGAATCATCGTAAATTGTAAGCAACCATAGTTGGGAGTTGGGACCATCTGCAATGTTGAGTGACACACCCATTTGAGCAAACATATATAATCAAGAGTGAAGTAGAAGCACAACTTAGGTGCCCGGCACACTGCCTAAGCTATGGAATGTCTCCCCTTAACATTCAGAGAAACAACTATATATGACACAGCTCATATGGTAGATACTCATACATAATAACAGATTATTGACCATACGCGAGGTTTGAACCAATGTTGCAATACGTGCGGTGGTGCACGTACAAAATTTAAAGTTTTCTTTATGATTAAAAAGGTCCCTTGTCTTCGAGTGGTCTACTAGTTTTATAGATGATGAAGATGGAAGGATTACAAGGGTTAGTTTTCAAAGTCATAGAAGTTCTCACCAGCTGATAAGAAGTGGGTGTGTCAATGGGTACCCATTTAACCAAAGCGAATCGAAATCGGAATCAAATACCCTTGTTCCAAATCCCTTTTTATTAGAATCAATTAAAATCAGGTCTAAAATGGAATCGAAGCGATAGGAATCGGAACCGTTAGATTTTATCTTATGGGTACCCACGGGTACCCAGAACCGATTTATTTTATCATTTCTTTCTATCCTATAGATAATGGGTCCCGTTCAGCAACAAACATTTTGACAAACATTTTGGCAAAACATTTTTCAAAACATGGGTTAGAGGTTTTGGAATGGGCTGATTTTTGGTGAGGATGATCTCTACGGTGAGGGGATCATTCTCACCAAAAATCAGCCCATTCCAAAACTTCTAGCCCTAGTTTACAAGTTGAAAAATCGTGGACCGTCCATTTTTTTGTAAACCATTTTGATGGGGTTAGAAGTTTTGGAATGGACTGATTTTTGGTGATGATGATATAATGATCAGAGAGATCATTCTCACCAAAAATCAGCCCATTCCAAAACCTCTAACCCATGTTTTGAAAAATGTTTTGCCAAAATGTTTGCCAAATGTTTGTTGCTGAACATTTCCCATAGATAATATAAGGTATTTTTTTATTTTAAAACAATAATGCATGTTATACAAAATTCTTCATATAAATTATCGATTGAAACTTAAAATGAGTTACTCTTTTAAAAAATAATTACTTTTAACAAAGATAAATTTCTATTCTTGAAAAAAATAATTAATTTGTATCTTTAAGTATAAAATAAATTATAACTAAGTTAACAATTTTGTTAATAATATATTAATTTTTTGAAAGAATTTTTTTTTTTATATAATGATTTGAAATATTTTTTTTCTCATTCGATTCTTGAGAATCGGAATAGATTAGTACCCATGATTTTTGGTGATTTCAATTCTATTTATTTTGGTATAGAACCCAGAACCAACAAGAACTGAAACCAAACTAATATAATGATTATGGTTCTAAGTTCCTTAGGAACTAAACCGGAACCGATCCATTAACACCCCTAACAAAAAGTTCTCTGTTGGAGCCATTTCATCTTCTCGTCAGACCACTCAAGACCATGGGCAGTGATGGATGGGTGTATTAAACTTGCTGTCGTCAATGTCATCTAGCAAAAATACCACATTTTCGATTAGGAATTTGATTACTCGTCTATTTATTTCTTTAGCTGCATCTGGAGAGAAGTCCTTGCATTGCAACTTTGAAGTGCGATGTGATTAGGGGTCCCTCGTAGGCAAATACTCCCATTATTCGCAACTCAAGCAATCAATCGTAATAATTTCATTCTACCATCTCAATCATTTCTACGTACCATGGACATGGGCTCAAATTCCACCTTCCTATCCAAAAATACAATATGAACTAGAAAATAAATAGAGGAAGATGGAGAATTGAAGCTCTATCTTTCAAATTAGGGCAAATGCAAAATTGATTACATGCTTTGAAAAAAATACTTTAAATAATAATTGACAAAGTACAAAATACCCTCCTAAAAAGGACATTATATTTAAATTTTAGAATACATGTCAAAATTTTGGCCTATACGAGCTCGAAGTTTCAAAATGGGCTGATTTTTGTGAGGGTGATCTCCATGACTGATTTTTCAAATAAGTTATTTTGCCAGAACGTGCGTTGAAAGAGTAAAATTCTCATTTCATCACACTATTCATTTGTAAATCTTCCATTTTAGGAACTAAAGTATTTTATTTTAGAGGGCAAAAATTTACAATTTTATAAAACAAACATATTTTTAATCATTTACTAAAATTAAAACAAGAAAAATATTTCCCATTTCATTGAATAGTAAAATTTTCTCCACTTAAGAAAAATATTTCAATTCGGAAATGGTAGATTTATGTTTTTAAGAATTAAAATGAATAGTGTCTTCAAATGGGAATTTCACAATTTTCTACCTTTTTGAGAACTTTCCATGCTGGGCTCTGGTTCAGTTCCTAAGAAAATTATAACCATAACCACTATATTTTTTTGGTTCCAATTCTTAAGAATTGAATTGAAAAAAATATTTTAAAATTATTATAAAAAAGTTTTTACTTCTAAAAATAACACATTATCAACAAAGTATCAACTTAATTATAATTTGTTCTACTAAAAATATGATTTTTTTTTCAAAAATTAAAATTCATTTTCTTTACAAGTAATAAACTTTAAAAAGAGATGACCCATTTTAAGCTTCGATGTTTAGTTTATATGAAAAATTGAAGAATTTTATATAATTTTTGTTAATTTGAAAATATATGAAAATCTTAAATCATGTAAATAAACGACAAAATAATTCTGTTCCATATTAGACGCGGCTCTTATTGGTTCAATAAAAAGAGAACTGGAACCGGTGTTTTTCGGTTACGGGTGGGTAATGATTTACACCCTATGCTGGGCTGCCCGATTGGCATAGCATCCTAGACCAAGCCCACCATTAAATGATTTGGCCCAAGCCTAATAAATAAATGGGCCTACTTACAGCACCCAAATCCGGTCCAAGCAGGGTCAGACCAAAGCCCGGCTCATTAGTATCCCTAAATAATCATCAATGTGGGGACAAATTGGTTAGTTTAAACTGAGGTGAGTGATAGAAGTAAAAAACTACTACTTTCCTCTTTACAGTCCTCTATTTTCCATGGCGAAGCATCTTCAAACCCTAATCAGTTCTTTGGTTCTTTTGGGATTTCTGTATTATTTCGCTCTTACAGCCCTCGCTAAATCTCCTCGACCGATTACTGATTCTGAGGTCAGAGCGAAGAAAAACTCTTGTTACGAAGATATCGAAAGGTTAGATAAAATATCTGTTATTAATTTTAAATCAGTGATTTTTTTTCTTTATAATTGTTCATAAATAGATTGCTATTTTCGTTCTTCGTTGTGATTGATCGAGAAAAGTGGGCTTTGGGGATGGCAATGCAAGTCTTCGATGAACCAAACTATGGTTGATGAAAGATGACTTAAAAAATATAATAATACAACTTGTAAAGTAATGTATCATTCGGATCTTGACGGATATAGGTATGGAACCATATCTGATCCAAATCCGACTTGGGTCAATGGACATCAACCCATATCTGAAACATATTTTAATTCGGATATACTTGATGAAACCAAACCCGCTAAATTCAGATTCGGATCACTCGGATTTCGGATAAAAATTTGTACCATTTTAAGTCCTAAGTACAAGGCCCAATAATAAAGGGAGCATCACTTTCTATTTGTCTACACTCAAATACCATAAAGAAAAAAGAAATGTACTCTGGGCTTGAGTAGAAAGGTGCGAGGAACATAGCCATGTGATTTACATATGAATAAGCTCATTACTACAAGAGCTATAATAAAGTCGGCATTCGTGATTTGTCTCAGATAAAGTGTTCCATTAGAGAAAAAAAGTATGAAATATATATATTCAGGCTCATACGGTATGACCAATGAGTCATAGGGTGTTTCGGATACTTGTGCAGGACACCTGTGTTAGTGTCCAATAACCATCCATTCCTTCTATTTGTTGTGGATGCATAATCACATAAATTAGACTATATGCACAATATATTTTCTGAGTCTGGATTGCTTTTAGTTTCATTTTTTATTTGTTCCCTCACAGGATATCAATGGGAGAAAGCCTTGCTGGTATTAGGGGCTCTTTTGATCTCTAAGACGTGATGTGTTGTTGACAGCCTTAGCAGCTTTTTCCAGTGTTTGTGGTATCAGGTTGATGTAAAAGTCGTAAATTTCTAGCAACTATTACGTTAATACTTTTTGTTCTCTTATGGACAACAACAACAACAACAAGGTAAGACATGGTACCACTGCTCTTGTTAGATAATACTTTGGCAGCTAGAGCAGCTTGAACTCAGGCAGTCTCGGCTGCATGGGCTGTACAATCATCTTTTCTATCAGCAGTGGCATACCATTTTCAAAATCTGCAGGCACAGTATGCTTGTCCAACGTCTTGTTGGACCTAAATGTAAAATTCTGCAGTTTATAGCCATTTTATATTAGATTTCTTTTTTCCATCATGGGATTAAATACCATCCAAGGATTTGAACCCTATATGTAAGAGATCAGCCTAATTGGTCCGAAGGAAGTGGGGTCTGGGGCCCCCCCTGTTTTAAGAATCCCATTGAATCAAGCTTGTCAATGGATCGGATCAGACCGAAATCCAATCTGTTCTGATCCAATAACTTCGGGTTTGGATCAGTTTTTGGGAATCCGATAAGGTTTCGATTCAATATCTTATTGGATCAGATCTGGATCAATAATGTCCTGATCCGATAATATGTTAGAAATTATATAAATTATATCATATATTTGTTGAGATGTACGGAGTTTATTTAGATTTGCATAAAAATCGTATTTAGTTTGATCTAGACCCCGATTTGATTGTTATAGATTTGATCTGGATCTTAACATTAAGTTTTGATAAAATATTTGATTGGATAAGAGGATCCAATCGATACTTATCGGATCAATTCCAGACCCAATCCATTGACAACTCTACCATTGATAATTGAAGACAATAGTAATGATTTTCATTACTATTGTGTGAAGACAATCGACGAAAACAATTGTCTTGTAACAAAGATGGTAAAATGTCAAAAATGTGCTCATGTTGATGTCTTTCGATCTCAACCATAATCGTAACTGTGAGAAGTCTAATCATTCTCAATCTATCTCTCATCGATCTTAACTTAAATACCGTTGTTTTGAAGTAAAATCTCATAGTTTTCATCCCAACATAGAAAATCTCGTTGTTTTCGATCCAAATACTGTCATTTTGAAACTAAGGGTATGTTTGATTGTACATGGAAAATAGGGTGGAAAATCAATTTTCATGGAAAATGACATTTTTCAAGTGTTTGATTGCACATGGAATGGAAATTCATTTTCCACCCCAATCAAAAAGTGAAATCCATCCATATTTTCCATCCTCAATTCTTTCCTACTCATATCTTCTTTTTTTTTACCACCACCACCACTATTACCCTAACCTCGTCGTCATCGTCATCGCCATCGTCGTCGTCGCCGTCGCCGTCTCTATCATCACCATCTCCGGCCACCTTCTCTCTCTCTTCTTCTCATTCTTCTCCATCCCTCACCTCTTCCGCTACCTACCACCACCACTATTTTTCCTCCTATCTTCCTGATCATATTCTTCCTTACTTACCTCTGTCGCCGCCACCATCACAATCATGTTCTCCCTTCTTCTTCCTCACTTACCTCTGTTGTCACTATCTCCAATGTCGTCGCTTACCACACCACCGTCCCTGCCGTCGCCACCACTGTCACCGTCACCGTCACCGTCACCGCCATCATATCTGAACCATTTTGCTTTCATTAAAACCATATCTGGATTCGATCTGACTGAATTAATCGATAAGATTATTTCAAATAAAATTACTAAACTGTGAGTTGAACACAAGACCTCTCCATTTTGGAGAGATGCCTTGACCACTACACCAAACTATGGTTGATGAAAGATGACTTAAAAAATATAATAATACAACTTGTAAAGTAATGTATCATTCGGATCTTGACGGATATAGGTATGGAACCATATCTGATCCAAATCCGACTTGGGTCAATGGACATCAACCCATATCTGAAACATATTTTAATTCGGATATACTTGATGAAACCAAACCCGCTAAATTCAGATTCGGATCACTCGGATTTCGGATAAAAATTTGTACCATTTTAAGTCCTAAGTACAAGGCCCAATAATAAAGGGAGCATCACTTTCTATTTGTCTACACTCAAATACCATAAAGAAAAAAGAAATGTACTCTGGGCTTGAGTAGAAAGGTGCGAGGAACATAGCCATGTGATTTACATATGAATAGTCATTACTACAAGAGCATGTCGAGGACAGATAGCCATTGAGATGACATAAGTCATTAAGAGCTATAATAAAGTCGGCATTGATTTTCTCAGATAAAGTTCCATTAGAAAAAAAAATATAATATATATCACTAGTGTTATGATCGTGTTTCGGTTTTGTCGGAATGTTATGTCACTGTAGTGTCCAACCATCCATCCATTCCTTCTTTGTTGTGGATGCATAATCACATAAATTAGACTATATGCACAATATATTTTCTGAGTCTGGATTGCTTTTAGTTTCATTTTTTATTTGTTCCCTCACAGGATATCAATGGGAGAAAGCCTTGCTGGTATTAGGGGCTCTTTTGATCTCTAAGACGTGATGTGTTGTTGACAGCCTTAGCAGCTTTTTCCAGTGTTTGTGGTATCAGGTTGATGTAAAAGTTCGTAAATTTCTAGCAACTATTACGTTAATACTTGTTCTCTTATGGACAACAACAACAACAACAAGGGTAAGACATGGTACCACTGCTCTTGTTAGATAATACTTTGGCAGCTAGAGCAGCTTGAACTCAGGCAGTCTCGGCTGCATGGGCTGTACAATCATCTTTTCTATCAGCAGTGGCATACCATTTTCAAAATCTGCAGGCACAGTATGCTTGTCCAACGTCTTGTTGGACCTAAATGTAAAAATTCTGCAGTTTATAGCCATTTTATATTAGATTTCTTTTTTCCATCATGGGATTAAATACCATCCAAGGATTTGAACCCTATATGTAAGAGATCAGCCTAATTGGTCCGGAAGGAAGTGGGGTCTGGGGCCCCCCCTGTTTTAAGAATCCCATTGAATCAAGCTTGTCAATGGATCGGATCAGACCGAAATCCAATCTGTTCTGATCCAATAACTTCGGGTTTGGATCAGTTTTTGGGAATCCGATAAGGTTTCGATTCAATATCTTATTGGATCAGATCTGGATCAATAATGTCCTGATCCGATAATATGTTAGAAATTATATAAATTATATCATATATTTGTTGAGATGTACGGAGTTTATTTAGATTTGCATAAAAATCGTATTTAGTTTGATCTAGACCCGATTTGATTGTTAATAGATTTGATCTGGATCTTAACATTAAGTTTTGATAAAATATTGATTGGATAAGAGGATCCAATCCGATACTTATCGGATCAATTCCAGACCCAATCCATTGACAACTCTACCATTGATAATTGAAGACAATAGTAATGATTTTCATTACTATTGTGTGAAGACAATCGACGAAAACAATTGTCTTGTAACAAAGATGGTAAAATGTCAAAAATGTGCTCATGTTGATGTCTTTCGATCTCACCATAATCGTAACCTGTGAGAAGTCTAATCATTCTCAATCTATCTCTCATCGATCTAACTTAAATACCGTTGTTTTGAAGTAAAATCTCATAGTTTTTCATCCCAACATAGAAAATCTCGTTGTTTTCGATCCAAATACTGTCATTTTGAAACTAAGGGTATGTTTGATTGTACATGGAAAATAGGGTGGAAAATCAATTTTCATGGAAAATGACATTTTTCAAGTGTTTGATTGCACATGGAAATGGAAATTCATTTTCCACCCCAATCAAAAAGTGAAATCCATCCATATTTTCCATCCTCAATTCTTTCCTACTCATATCTTCTTTTTTTTTACCACCACCACTATTACCCTAACCTCGTCGTCATCGTCATCGCCATCGTCGTCGTCGCCGTCGCCGTCTCTATCATCACCATCTCCGGCCACCTTCTCTCTCTCTTCTTCTCATTCTTCTCCATCCCTCACCTCTTCCGCTACCACCACCACTATGTTTTCCTCCTATCTTCCTGATCATATTCTTCCTTACTTACCTCTGTCGCCGCCACCATCACAATCATGTTCTCCCTTCTTCTTCCTCACTTACCTCTGTTGTCACTATCTCCAATGTCGTCGCTACCACCGTCCCTGCCGTCGCCACCACTGTCACCGTCACCGTCACCGTCACCGCCATCGCCACCGCTGCCGCCGTCACATCCTCCCCCCTTCCTCTTCCTTCTCATCTTCTCTTCTTCTTTTTTCTCATATTTTTTCCATGATTTTATCAAAGTAAAATCAAACAATGGAATTTGATTTTCCAACCTTACCTATTTTCCACCACTATTTTTCCATGGATTTCAAATTCCATGGAAAGTCACTTTCCATGCAATCAAACATATCTCATTGTTTTAACCCAGTGCTTGGAATCTTCAAATGCAAAATATTGAAAAATAAAATGAAATAATAAGCAAAATGAAATTAGTAATACCCCCATACTGTATATAATTATATTAGTTCTACCCCACCATGTGGTAATGAAAACATATAGGTTTTTTTTTCCAGGGAAACTTAACTTGAGGTCAAAACATTAAAATGAGCTCTTATGAGAGTTCAAATCTCCACCCATTGCAGGAAATACGATATCTTAGAACTTCAAAGCAATGGGTCCAAGAAAAAGAACCCTAATCCTCTCGACTCTCAAGAAATAGAACCCTAACCCTCTCGACTCTCAAGAACAATCTAGCAATAATGTGTAGAGATCTTCTTAAAAAATATGAATTAGGATTTTTATTTTAATCCAACGGTGTAAATTGTTTCAATCCAATTATTTAAGTTAGTTTTTATTCTTTCATTTAAAACAATGATATTTTGGTAAATTAAATATGATAAGGGTAATTTGGGCATTTTACTAAAATACTTTTTTTTTTTTTTTTTTTTTAAGGTAATCAAGGTATATCTGTATTTCATGGCAATGGTTCATGGAACTGAAGTTTAGTGTCTCTCGTCGAAGGAGGTGAAGGAGAGGAATCATGGGTTTCTCTTCTCTTGTTGGAGGTTTAACACTAAAACTTACATCCATCCCATGTTCGTCGTCCTCCATTTTCAGACCTTCAATCCTTCTAAAATCTCCACCTAAAACCCTAACCCTAAATCTAAATTTCCGACATCACTTCTCCCAAAGATCTCCACTTTCTTTCATTGCTAACGCTCTTTCAGTTTCCGAAACAGTTCCTCTTCAAGCCCAAGACGAGAAGGTTTCGAAACCTCAATGGAAAGCTTCAATCGATTTCAAATGGATTCGAGACAACAAAGTTGCAGTCGCAAACAACATAAAGAATCGCTACTCTGATGCCGATTTGGAGCTTGTTCTTGAACTTTATGAGAGATTGTGCAATCTTCAGAAGGTTAGGATTCCTTATCATCGGAAAAAAAATCCTATTTTGTCAATTAATTTCCCTTCTTTGATGTGGTTTTCTGTAAAAAAAAAATTGAAACTTTTTGCAAGAATGCTATTTATTTGATGGTTTAAAATTTTTATATAATGCCATTGCAACATTGGTGCCCCATTATACTCCATTATTTGATATATACTGTTCTTCTGTTAAATTCCCGCTTTCTTGTTTTTAAGAATTTTCTTTTGGGAGAAAATAATGGGTTGCAGCGGTTTATGTTGTTTTCGGATTTTAAGATAATTTCAAATTCAAAAACAAATTTTTTTTTTTCACTTTATTTATTTAATATTATTTTTTAAATTTACTATTTTGTAACAAGATGGGTGTATGAAACTATGGACACGTTTCAATTTTAATATGATTTTGATAATTTTGTAGTTTGGATTTTCCCCTGATTCTTTTTGTAAAATATTATTTGTAAAATTAATTAATTATCTATTTTAAAAAGTGCATGCTTGTGAGGCTTGTGTCTCATGGCTTTGGCTAGTGAAACACCTTGTCCCACTTCTTAACATTTAGAAACACTGGTTTTATGGTGGTGGTCGGTAATTTAGTATCATCCTACAGATTGCATATGAACATCATCATCATTGTTGTCTACACTTTATTGTGACTACTAGGGCGCATGAACATACTGACGCACAGAAAGTAGCGGGGAGTTCTTTAGAAAATTGGAACAATTTTTGGCTAATTTTTACTCACAAATGGAGATGAAAGTTGAGTGGTTTCTTGGATAAAGATATGTGCGACAAACACTTGTATTGATTTTTATGGCATGCCCGTGTATTAAATAGATGACGCCCATAGTTGTGAGGTTGTGGTTTCAGTATCAGCTTACCTACACAATAGACTTGAACATAGACACCACCACGACAAACATCCATCATTTACACCTTATCCTGCTTACTGGGGCACATGAACATAGTCACACACACACAGACTAAGTATGGGGGCTGTCATATGGAGAAAATTGAAGCAAAACAGCTGGTAGCTAATTTTCACTCACAGATGGCAGGAAGTTGAACGGGTTCGTGGAGAAAGAAATGTGGTCGCTAACAAAATGAAAGGAAAACTAGAACCATTGGAGCGCCAGAAACTTATAGAAGAAGGTACTTGGTTGATTTATTTTCATTAACATTGTTCTGGTTTTAAGAGTCTGCTCACACTTATTGTATTGCAGGAAAGAGTCTGAAGGAAGGGCTTGTAACTTTGGAGGAAGACCTCGTTCAGCTTACTGATAAGCTTCAACAGGAAGCACAATGTATACCAAATATGACTCATCCCGATGTTCCAATCGGAGGAGAGGATTGTTCAGCTTTGAGAAAAATGGTATTTCAGATCCAATATCCTCTAGTTTCAACATTTGTCAACTTTCTCTTTTTAAATTTTCTCTTCATTGTGTAGGTAGGTAGTCCACGTGAGTTTAGTTTTCCTGTCAAAGATCACCTCCAACTTGGGAAAGAGCTAGATCTGTTTGATTTTGATGCAGCGGCTGAGGTATCCTATCTGTTATCTCCTAAGGCATATTTAACTTGTGTTTATGCAGTTCTAAATTCCGTTTTCGAATCTTCAGAGTTCTCAAATTATTGATTGTGTCGTAAAGATCCTTATTTCCACGCCCCAACCCCCCCCCCCCCCCCACACACACGGAGGAATGTGTGCTTCTAAAAGATCTTTCATACTGTACCCAATCCCTCAGTGGTGCGGTTATACAATTAGCTAAAAATCTTTATTCTATTTTGTTGACATCATTATCTTAAATATATCTGTTAGGAAATTTCTTAGTCCAGTTCATGCTTGTCTCCATTTTATGGGTGTTTATTGGATGTGAACTAAGAAATTCAGTCGTTATTGTTTCTGGCTGAATGATTAGTGAGATTGGGTAAGAAAAAAGCTTTTTAGTAGAACAAATCAATTGGAAGAATACCATAGCATTTCACCCTGCCACTTGCGCTTCAAGGGTTGGGTGTTAGATACCTTGATTTGAACTTGTCTACTCACCAGTGCAGTTTGGAGTATGCATATAAATTGCTAAATATTAGTTTTGGTATGTGTGGCTAGCTTTTCTGTGGAGCAACAAAGTTTATATCTCATGAAGTTGTCAAGTGGATTGTGAGACAGAAAGTTCTTGTTCTTATTATTGTATATGTTTGTTTGGGTTTGGGTAGTGGTTATGGAGTTGCGGTGGATTTTGTAAGTAGCTTAACACTGATGCTAGGAAAAAAGACACTGATTTAAGTGGGTGAAACCTTCAAAGAATCACACAGTATCTCTCTTGTAGGGTACTTTCTACACTTGCTAGTGAATAAAGAATGGACCCTTATAGGAATTTCCGTAGGTCTTTCTGTTGAATCATACAAGTATCTCTCTTGTAGGTCTTTCTGTTGAATCTAGAACGATTCTTTCACTTACATTCCTGGAAAGAAACTTTTCCTGGTAACAAGTGGCTGTGATGTAAGGATTTCTAGAAATTGGTCTATATTGTGTTCGCGTTGAACTATAAAATAGAGACGGAAGAATAGTGTAGATCAGCAGGACACGGCAGTTCTTCAATAACATATAGGAACCTATGCTTTATGCACATTCACCTATTCTAATTGTGTATGGTTTTCATTGGCTTGTAGATTGTGGTAAAGTTGGGAGGGAAGGGGATGGAGGGATTTCATTGCACTATGTTAATCATTGTTGGCCTGACATTTTCTATAGTAATAACTAAACAAAACAAAACATCTGTGCCAAGATGGCAATGCTAATACATAGAGCATCTGGAGCAGCTGAATCTTTCAATTTATTAAAATTGAATAAAATCATTGGATTTTAATAAAAAGAGAATCTGGAGCATGCTTATGTCTAGAACCATCAGTTATTATGAAACTCCATGCTGTTTCATTATGAATGAATTTGATGGTTTGCTCCAAATTTAATCTAAAGATGGTTTATTTATTGAATTTGATGACCTATTCCAAGTTTAATAGCAATATCACCCATTCTTTCTGCTCATAATGTGCATTTACTGGTTTGTTTAGGTCAGCGGGTCAAAATTCTACTACCTAAAAAATGAAGCAGTCATGCTAGAGATGGGCCTTACAAACTGGGCCATTTCAGAAGTTATGAGAAGGGGTTTTACACCTCTAATCACTCCTGAAATTGTACGATCATCCGTTGTCGAGAAGTGTGGATTTCAACCTCGAGGAACAAACACCCAGGTTATTTATTTATGCTGTCCTTTGTCAAAACAAAAAAAAATGCTGTTTAAAAGTTAAATACATCTACTGTTATCTTCTTAATGTTTCCACCTCTTTCAAGTTATATACCTCAATGGTGCTTCATGTACAGTGTGAAATGCAAGTGATGGTGATAAAGGTGTTTGTGTCTTCAAATCTTTTCTTACTATCTCCATGAACTTCGTTTTTGGTCTCCCTTTTGTTTTATTAAGAGGTTTTGATCATTACTAAGTACATTCCTGTCCACATTGTTTGTTTGGCTTCCCTCTCATTCTTTATGAGGCTTCAATCATTACCAAAGTGTGCATTTTCACCGGTGCCATTGTACCAAACTGTCTCAATTGACTTTGTTTTATTACAATTATTAATAGTGTGTCCCAGCCTCAAAATTCTGATTCTTGTTTGACAGATTTATTCTATCGAGGGCAGTGACCAATGCCTTGTCGGGACTGCAGAGATTCCTGTCGGGGGAATTCATATGGATTCTATTCTTGCTGATTCAGTGTTGCCCTTAAAGTATGTTGCCTCCTCCCATTGCTTCCGCACCGAGGCTGGTGCTGCCGGCACTGCAACAAGGTAAATGGTTGTGTGAGTTCTATCACAATATCCTGTTGGAAGTTACCTTACATCTTTTCACTTTCAGTGTACTGTCTTACAGTCTTAGATGATGAATGTACTTTACAAAGTCATTTCTACAAACTTACAAAAAAAATTACATCAGTTGGATTGTCTTAACAAATGTATGATCAGTCTCTACTTTATTGGTCCTTATGAATGGGCAACTTGAACAAATGGTTAGGAATCGTTGTGATTTTGTACCAACAAACTTGTGGAATTGTCTCAGTACCATCACAATTATATAATATGGTCTCCTGTCTATGTGCCATATTAGGTGTTGTACATTTTTATCCATCTAAAGCTTCCAAATGAATCTTCCCAACTGTCCAACCAATTACATTATTTACACAAACAAATAATGAGAGCAGGAGTCTAGAAATGAAGTCTATTTTTAAGATGGTTCAGATTGTTTGTGTTTGTTTTTTGGGTATAAAAAGAGTAGAGATCAATTTACAAGGAATTTACAAACTTAGCTTGTGAAAGGGCATCCCACTAGATTCACAACATAGCCAAGTGCTGATTTACATCTGAAACTAGCCCATGATACATTTTCTCCTCGTATCTTTGTTATGGTTGAGAATACCGTTAGGATTATAGACTTGAAGTTGCTATCTTTACCTTCAAACTAGGGCTATTTCATTCTTTACATGGGTTTCAACAAGTGTTTTCCAAATAAACTAGGTCATTGAAACAGATTCCCCTCATATCCTGATTAATGGTTGACTATGAAAATACTAGTGCTCTTACCTTTTTGGGTATAGCCCTGAAATTGCTGTCATTGGATTAAAAAATACAACTGTTGCATTCTTTAATCAATATGTGCGCACCTCTAGGAAGTGTTCATTTTGTTCCAAAGGATAAAAATAATTCCTATAGGATACAAAATAATTCCTATACATTTCTAGACATAACACTATAGATAAGATTGTTCAGATCATTTGTTTTATATATTTTTGAGTTTACTATCATACAGGCCCACACTGAAGGAAGTTGCACAACAAAAAATGACGAGAGTATTGGTCTAGATACAAGATTCATTTTCAGTGGTTTAGATCATCTGGTCAAATTGATTCTTGATGGGGCGGGCCCAATCATTGGATGGTTTGGACTAACAAGATGTGCACCATTTTTACGGTGTAAGCCTGTAGTTCTATAAGTATGATATTACCATCTATGAAGACGCTGAAACTATCCTGCATACCTAGTTTTTCTAGAACTAATCCAAAACGTTGAGCCTTTTTAAAAAGTCGTCATTTAGGGTTTATGTACTATATGGTTATCTGCATTTAGCCCACCCAACATTTTTTATTTTCTCAATAGTCTTGCCACACAAACTAGCATTGCCCCCCATTTATTTCATGAATTATACATTCTTTAGCTAACTCTGCATTATATTAGGAAGAACGACATTTATAATTTGAGACCATGGTCACATAATTACGCAGGGGTCTTTATCGAGTCCACCAGTTCAGCAAGGTGGAGATGTTCATCTTATGTCGACCAGAGGACAGTGATACCTACCACAAAGAGCTGATTCAAATTGAAGAAGATCTCTTCTCATCACTAGGACTTCATTTCAAGTACGGAGTTTTATGTTTTTCCCTTCAATCATGTTATTCTTCATTGTGATTCAGTTTTTAATTTATGATCTATGATTTGCTTGCAGGACTTTAGATATGGCATCGGGGGATTTGGGTGCACCGGCTTATCGCAAATTTGATGTTGAGGCATGGATGCCGGGACTAGGACGGTATGGTGAGGTATGTCTACAAGATATCCAATAGATTCTATGTGAACCATAGTTTTAAATCTCTTCCAAGAGATCTTGTTATCATTCAACAACGAGACGGATATACACGATGTTTCGGACTTCACACCACCTCGTAAGATAAACGAGATGACTCGGACGATATTTTGAAAATCTTGGTCAAGTCAGTGAAGCTTGACCGAGTCAGTAAAACTCAGCCCAAGTCAACTGGGATTTTGTAAATGGTTTATCTCGTCTGAGACAAAGTGGTCTTGTCCATGGACGAGACTAGATCTCAAACCAAGTTTTGAAACCACGATGTGAACTACACGTTGGATGGACTGGTCACTTAACTGTTAGCCATATTGTTTTTAAGTTTTTCTAATCCACATCGTCTGTTGTAACAGATATCTAGTGCATCCAACTGTACAGACTATCAAAGTCGGCGATTGGGTATCAGATACCGCCCTTCTTCATCGGAACCAGCATCAAATTCTAGAAAGGGCAAGGTCAACGTCAGTCCAACGCAGTTTGTGCACACACTTAACGCCACAGCTTGTGCAGTCCCGAGGATGATTGTGTGTTTGCTAGAAAATTTCCAACAAGAAGATGGTTCTGTTGTTATTCCTGAGCCATTAAGGCCCTTCATGGGTGGTCTTGCTCTCATTAGTCCCAAGTGCAAATGAGGATGGTGATGGTGTCAGTCCCTCGAATTTTAATAAGGTTACAATTTCAGCTCTCACCGGAAAAATGTTAAATCATGGATGTAGAATTCTTAAAACGGTGGAATTATGTTTAAAATTTTTGTTTGATACTTATTTGTTTCAAGAAGAGAGGGCCGATTTTAGGGTGGGATTAGTGAATGAGTTGGATTATTATTATGCATAATTTATTTTAAAAAAATTGCCATTTTTTCTCTTTTCATGTTTGCTTTAGAAATTTGAATCTGCATCAACATTTTTCCTGTCAATTCTTCTATTTTATTCATTTTTCTGTTCTCTGTATTGGACCTTTCAGCTCCATCCCCAAACATAATTCTATTATTATTCAAAAAGTATAAACCTTTGAATGATCCTTCGCTCGGTTACCCATTGTGCGAAGAATTATAGCCCTTCTTAGTTAGAAGCACTAACTGAGTCACCTGCGGAATCGCAAATCTCTCAAGGAGCAAAACCTCTTTGTGTGTGTGTTTGGGGGGGGGGGGGGGGGGGGTGGGGGGTTGCTCCAGTTGGGCCACATGTTCAATAAAATCTTTGTTGCCCTGATAGATCTTTAGGACAAAGGCCAAATCGCTTGCCAAGAGACCTTTGTATCCCACCATCATTAGGAAGTTGTTAGGGTAAGGCTCTTGTAGCGATATTTGGATAGGGACCCATCATTGGTAATGGATCTCTGGAAGAACACAATTTATGAGTAGGATTTTATTTCTCTGTTCCATACCCTCTTCTCGTGTTGCCAATTGCAATGACTAGATTGGGGCCTGGCCTTAACAGATCGTAAATTATGTAAAATAACAATCGGTTGATTTTAAATGAAATTATTTCTGATCTAGCGTCATTTAGCTCTCAAATGATGCTAGATCATTCCTTCCGGCCCTTGGAACCATTTCAAGGTTTGAACCTGAGATGTCGTGGTGGGTTTGATATCTTTAGATTCAAACCTTTTTTTTTTTTTTTTTTGGGTATGCTTATTGTGGGCATCCCCACCCTTTTAGGTGAGACTAATCCCATGGTCACATGCACTGCCCCCTTGTGAAAAGTCTTAGGTGTAACTGGTTGAGTCGAGGGTCAACCAGACCTTGGTGGATAGCCCTAAGGAATTCAATGCTTGGTGGGGTTTTGAACACTTGACCTACCTTTCCTGAGGAGCTTATCAATGCTTGGCTTGCCACTGGGCCAACCCCTTGGGGTTCATTAGTTATGAACCTAACGCAATGCCTAATGTTATGCAAAGACCAGTTCTCCAAGTTGGTCAGGACTGCCTTTTTGAGGGGCGGGACATGGGTTTCAGAACCTTTTGCAGCTTGAGCTACCCATCTTGCTAAACAGGCTTACATGGTGGAAACACCAAACATTCTCAATTGCCGATGACCCATGGACTCTTTACGGTACTTTTGACACGATTAAATTATCTGGTAAAAACTTTGGTGGAAATGTAAAAGAAAGGAATCTCCATGCCATGTTTCATGTTGTTTCAAATTTATTTTTCGTTGTCCCTAGTGGTACAAAATTTCCAAAATGTCTCTAGAAGGTTCCTTATTCAATATCTGTTCAAAAGGTCGAAAACTTTGGGTACATATAATTTACGCATCATCTGACCTTACATGTAGCGTTACATCACGACCGTCCGGATTATAGATCCAACGGTGGATATCACCGCATTATGAAAAATGATTCCACGAGTTGAGGATTTCACTATTCTTAATGTAGGTGATAATGGCATGAATAGTTGATCATTTCCTAATAATGGTTCGCAGAATTGATGTCATGAATTAAACCACCTTCAACCTACTGAGACAGTAAGGTTGAGTGTTGGGATTACATGTATTAAGGAAATAAAATAGAGAAACTAACCTGTCCATTTGAACCATATGCAGTAAATAGTAAGTTCCCTTTTTCTACATTTCCACCACATTTGCGAATTGCTGAAGCGAGAAAGGTACTTTTTATTGCTGATTCCGCTACATTGACGAAAAAGAGTATATAAATTCATGGGCATTTAGTTGAAGATCCTGTTTTAGAATTGAATAAGCATAAACTTTGTAGTATAATACAACTAACTATATGGCAGAAAAAACAGTTGGATAGGCATCACAAGCTGATGCTGTGAGGCGTAATAAAAGTGTATCGATTTTTCACTTGGGGTATTTGAAACTGTTCGAATCATTTGAAACAAATACGAAGTTTGATCTGTTTTACAAAGGTTTATGGTTTGAGTCTGTATACCCTTAATATATCTCACCTGCAAATTGAATGAGATCAGCATATGAAATGGGTCCACCTTTGGAATAAGAATCTATCTCCTTTTTTGCTTCCTCCAAAAGATTCAAAGCTGCAGAAAGCCCTTGATTTTCAGGTCTGCTTATCTCTGACCTTTAAGCAACAAAAATAATGAAAACGATATCAAGTTAACATCGAAACAACATTTAAAATGTAGATGCCTAAATACGCAGTAAAAGGCCAAAAATACTGGAAGACATGATTCTTGAAAAAAGTATCTGATAATGCATCATAACATGGACCATTTGAGAATCTGGCACAAGTCAGCATCATTGGATAGGCTAGGAGGTCTCTTTGGAGAGACCCTATACAACTCATATACTTCATAATGTATAATTTTAGCCATGTTAAAACTATACTTTCAAGTGCAAATGTTGTGTCTACAATGACCCGCATTTGTCATGTTAATGGATGATGACCTCTATGTCAGGTAGACTTCGGGGTCTCATTGTCAAATACCATCACGTATTTAAGAGATGATATCATGCTTAAGAAATACCTGAACCGGATTGATCCATTTGCCCCTCCAGACTTTGTAGGCTACAAAATCAGATGCGATTATATTTTTTCGCCCAAAAGTAATAGGGTGGATGCTAATGTCCAATGCAAGCAGCCTCCAAAACAATATTCTTTCCATACATGACCTTAAAAAAGGAACCAATAAATTTTGTCTTTCGGTGGCAAACAAGGTTTAATGTGCCATATATCAGATTTTGGGGAGAAAAGCAAAAGCAAAGGTTCTTGACTAGAGATTGAAGATGAGGACATTCAGGTAATTTTGATTAGTCTATTAGAGAAGACTGAGGTCAATGGACATGTCATCAGCTTGAAAATAAATGGGGGTACGAGGGTATCTCAAATATTCAGTAGAAAGAGAAAAGAAAAGAAGAGCGGAACCACATAATTGTACCCCAGAAATAGTCGTCGTTTCTAACTTGCCCTCTATTCCTGATAATTAATTTAGTTTCATTATGTTTGGATTCCTCTTGAAATGCTTCAACCAAAACATTCTGCTACAAACCAGAACATATAGAAATATTTCGAGAGAAATCAAAAAGCATTCATCAAAACTTTGATTTCAGGCATGTTTCATATCTGACTATTATATAATGAAACACTTCGAAGCAATACGGCATTTTAAACTGTGGAAACCAAACGCAAGGCTTTTATTGTCATTAGTGAAAAGAAAACTTTTTGAGGTTTTGTTATTATTTATAACTGCTCCATTGCACAATGACAATAAATCCATTTTCTTCTAAAATAAATGATTGATTGCTTTTTAAGGGCATTTATGGGTTTAAAAAAAAAGTGATTTTGGAGGTTGCTAACATCCAATGCTTGCATTAGCATCTCCCAAATAATAGATATAATACAAAAAAAAAAAAAATGGTGATAAAGGTTCTAGATACGAACCTTATCGTAAGTCATGATATCGTTTAGTGCTAGAGTTAGAAAGGATGGAACAAGTTCCGGATTCGCCTAAAGAAAACACACAACGTCAAGCGTATAGCTCATCATGAGATCATTGTGGAGCACATAAGTAAATCTTACCTTTATGGCCGTGTACAGAGTACTCTTGATATTTGCTGTGAGAATTGTAAAGGAAAATTTTGTTAACCATAGGAAATTCTAAAAATGAGAAGCTAGAGAGTATGTGAAGAACATACATTGAAATTCCGAACGTTGTCTGCGTTGGTTTAGATCAGCTGCCTTGGCCATTTCTACCAATGATCCCGAGCTTGCTATTAGTTCCTAAGGAGGAATGAAAACTGGCAGAAACTCATCATCACATCATTCTTCATAGAATATTATAAGAAGATAACTTACTTCATTGTTTGAGTATTGATTTGAAGAGTTTTTTATTTTCTTTGTGCCAAGCACCAAAGAAGCATAATTAGACTGAATTGATATGAACTAGTCTAATTCAATTAAATAAGGTCTGATTGACAAAACCAATCTTCTCAGAATCATCTAGACCTACAACCCATGATTAGTCGTGTTGAATGTTCCATTATGGATTTGGCAGAAACCGATATTTATTGGCTAGACTTGCTGAGACGGTAAGAAACTTCAAAGTATGGACCCAATTTATAATTTTATACAAAGGTTTACTTTCCCAAGTTCTAAGCTTAGACACTAGTCCAACTAGTAGAGTGTGTAATATTCTACAAGTTGGATATTACATACCACGCCAACCGTAGCCCCAAAGCACTTCAACGCGTCCCTTCGACTGAATCCATCTTCATAGTGAACCAAGTCCTGGATCTTACAACGAATGCTGCCCTGCTTTTCCATATAAAAATGCTAGTTAGCAACCAACTGACTCAAAGAATGAGCTTTTGTGCACATTTTAAGAGTCCCGTTATGGGATACATGAAACAATTCAAGTGTACATGAAAACAAAAAACACAAAGAATGATTTTTCTACCAAGAAAATTACATTGTTGCAACACTGAAATAGGGATTAACCCAACCGATTAAGAGGGAAAAAAAATGAATCTTGGTAATTTACTAATTTTGCACATAGTAATAATAATCAACAAAATAGTTTCCAATCCAAAACCAACTCTCCTGAGCTCAAAACTTATTTGCCCTTACATCGAATTTCCCCAGGTTGGGTATTTGATGAATGGTACCTATTGGGACCTTACACATTCAATTCTTCCTAAAGACATGTCTTCTGTTACTTCAAATGTGTTCATATCAGTTATCATATTGCTTGTCAGTGGCCTAAATATTGTACAATTTACGATATACATTCATAATGCACTATAAATTGAAATAAACAAAACTTGAATGCGAAATCTAATAAAATGGTTTATGTAGAAGATCAAGTGTTTCCAAGCTATAAATTTTTTTTTTTTTTTGATGGGTATAAGCTGGACTTGAAACCATGACCTCAAAGTTGCTTTGCAATGTGTCAAACCAATCAAACAAACTATTATTATATGAGACTGAAAAATTAGACAAGTGGCAAAAGTGTAAATACTTACTGGGGAGTATCTAGGTGTGGTGGTGAGAGATGAAAGATGAGATGATGGAAGCAGAGAAGGGAGGGTTGAGAGGAATGAGAGTGTTGTAATTGCCATTTTCCTTCTTCTGTTTAACTAAACTTTCCTCCTCCTTTGTTAGCTTTGAAAGAGGAGAGAGTAACGTTTTTCAGGATTAGTTTTGGATTGTGGAGGGAAGGGTACTCGTGGCAGACATGAATTGTTTCTTTTGATGGAAAACGTTATCCTAAATTCCCAAGTAGAGACATTTTCTGATGCTTCTAAGGTGCATCAAATAATTGATGCTCCAGAGATCTATTTTGGGCACAAGTCGCTTAGGGCTCATCCATTTTAACCTTCTCACTTGGGGGGTCACTTGTGGTTTAAGGATTAAGCTTACATTGAGGGTCTCTTGTGCCATGTGATCATACAAAATTACACCTTAATATTTTTCTTTATAAGATATGTGATGATTGTGGGTAGGGTTGTACATTGCGAATCTAATCCGATTTTTCGAGTACAAGTCAAGTATTCATGGAACTTGAATCAAACCAATTGATTTTGGGTCGGGCACAGAAAAGTAATCAAAAGGTATGTCCATACCCTACATAAATCTGATTTTTTGGGTGTGGGTTGTGCACGATTTCGGGAATACATTAAAATATAGTAAATTTAATTTTTTAAAATATCAAAATTTATATAAATACTTTAAAATATTAATTTACTTTAAAGTTAAATTTTAAATTCAAATTTATATAAATATTTTAGTTTTTAAATTATAATAATGGATTGACAATTTGATATATAATTTCAATAAAATGAATCAGGTATAAGGCCTAGCTGATATTCGAATCTATTATGATGTTGGGTTTGGAATCGAGAGACATCAAGTTCGAAATAGATGTAGGGGTATTGATTCATGTGATCTGGCGCGTGGCCTAGATTGCATTTTATGTAACGTACCTGTTATACTAGATATTTTTCTCTTTTTCTGTTTTTGTTTTTGTTTTTTTTTTTTTTTAATTTGGTGGACTACACTCTCTCTCTCTCTCTATATATATCTTTTTTTTTTTCTTTTCTTTTCTTTTTTTTATTGAAATAAAATCTCTCGTTGCGCGCGAAGAAGAGGAATAGAATTTCAAAGATGCGGCTATGCGACACTTCAAATATTTCTAGGGCTTCAATTCCCATTACTACTCTGCCACACCAGGTAAGAGAAGTCTCTTAGCTGGATTTTGATTGAATCATTTGTTTCAATTTTTTAGTTTGTTCATCTACATTTCATTAGTTTTCGCAATTTTGTTTTTTGTTTTTTTTCGTCTATTGGATTTAATTACTTGTAGGGCCTGTTTGGATCGTTGAATTAGTTCGGTCTCAGAACAAGCTTGATGTTACTCTCTATAAACTACTTCTAAGCTTGGCTTAAACTAAGGGTGAAATTGCAGTTTTTTCATGAATATTCTGTAGTAGAGATGAGGATGAAGAGATGGATAGACTAAGAAGGAAAAAATTAGAGGGGAACTGTTATACCCATAGTAATACAATTCGCATTCGGTTGTTATTTGGCTGGGCTTCAATTTGATTAGTTTGAATAAAATCTTGTTTGTTTATTTTCAGATTTAAGAACAAGAAGACATTTTCAGCCGAAAAAAATCAGTCATAAAAAGTTGCTGGACGAAGTTCTGAAATCTGAAAAAATATTTTATACCTAAAATACCCTCCTCAAAATAATTATTTTCATCACTTATCCCTCTTTTGTAAAAATCTTTAAACCCTTACCTCTCATTTTTCTTCTACATCTCCTTCATGTCCAACTTGACTGTCAAGATCTACAAAAGTATGTGCATCTACTACTCTATTGTTCTTCCTTGATCGATTAATAGCATGTGAATCTCATATTGAGAAAATCTCAAAATCAAAACTTCAACAAACAACCAAATCAAAAATCAAAACTTCAACAAAAACCCAAAATCAAAACTTTAACAAACAACCAAATAAAAAATCAAAACTTCAACAAAAATCCTAAAATCTCAAATAACCAACCGAACCCATTATGGAGAAATCGAACCATTTTCAACGTCTTTCCTTATTTCTCTCTCCATCTTCTCTTTATCTTTCCTTCTATCTTTTTTGTTTTTCTTCTTGCATAAAATTGGGTCATTAGACGAATAGAGAGAGAGAGAGAGAAAAGAAAGAGAGATGGATAGGTTTTGTTAGGTGTATGAGTTGTTTCCTTAGTCCTTAGGTGGACTCTTTAGGGTGTATGAGTTGTTTCCTTGGTCCTTGGATGAACTCTTTAGAGTGTATGATTTGTTTAATTGGTTATTGTGTTTTACTTGGTTCTTGTATTTTCTTGGTTTTGATAAATTGGAGAGAGAGAGAGAATAATATAAATGAGAGAGACGAAAAACAGAAAATTGGAAAAAAAATTATATTATTTTATATATTAATGATTTATTTTTGTACTTTGAATGAGAATTCAATTTGAAAATAATACTTTTGGATTGTTTGATTTGTTAGGAATTGAAATTAAATATGTAGATGGTTTCATTATACATGTTTTTTGGTTAACAATTTATTATAATTACAAAAGGGTAATATTGTCAAAATGATCATTATGTTTTAAAATTCTGTTTGTAACCAGAAGCTCTTATAAATTATAAACAAACAACTTTTCCAGAACAAGATTCCAGATTTCAGATTTCAGACTTCAGACTTCAGATTTCAGACTTTAGACTTCAGACTTCAGAAGTGTTACCAAACATACCCTAAATCCCAGAAAGTTTGTAAAAAAAAAAAAAATTCAGCTAAATTTTGGGGAATAGAAAAATGATGTTTTTGGGTTTCTAACCAATACCCATTGTAGAGGTTATTTCTTTACTAACCTTGAATGCCTCAGCAGCAACTTTAATGCTGAGTCCATCCTTCACTTAATCGGGGCACCATTTGGTATCTGCCAAACACCCTTCGATGCTCTAGTTAAAATAGAAGTTGCAGGAAATAATGGCTAGCAAATTAAACTAATTTTCAAAAGTCATCTCCTTCATGACCTCCTTTCCTACTTATAGGCTAATCTCATTCCTTAAGCACCCCCTTAGCCATATCACCTCTTTCCATATTCAAGGGGATTTCAGGTGATCCTTTCCTAGATCTTAGGTTTAGCTAACAGAAAGTCCTCACAAAGTAGTAACTCCTAGATTCCTGGGATCCTTCCTCTGGCCGATCTAAGAAATAGTTGAGCTTGTCTCAAGTATCTACTCTACTCTATTACTCCAATAGGTAATCAACTCAACTCGGTTATGTTGAGCTGAGTTGATTAGCTCCTCAGGTGTCATGGGGTTGAGTTACGCTGGAATACATTCTTGCCTAACCTTCCAACCTCCTCTCAGATTATGCCACATGTAGGACCTGGATTTTATCCAGATTCTATCCTATACACCCATCATCTTCAAACTTCCTAAAAATCGTATCTTCTTCTTGAAATTTGAATGTTGAAGAAAATAAAATTTTGAGGGTGATGGGAAAACATGTTACCATGTTCCAGGATAAATCGAGAAATCATCGATTGATTTGTTGATTAGCTGATTTTTGGAGAATTTTAGCGAATTTTGTGACTACAACTTATACCCACTGACATTTTTGGTGCCCTTTACGACATTTTATTTGGGGGGGGGGGGAGGGGGGGGGGGGTAAGGATTGTCTTTATGCTCGTAGACATAGTTAGTAATAAATCTGTTAAGAGTTATATTATGAAGGGTGAGTAGTTTCATGCATTTGAATTTGAATTATGTAAGGGTTGGGAGGAGTCTTGGGGACTTTGTTAAAGTTTAGGACATGATTAGGGGGTCGGTTAGGCAACTTTGTGCAGCTGTGCTTCTATAAAACAACAATGGATGTACGCTTCGAAGGGAAGTTTTCAATAAACCTTATTCTTCACTGTTTCATCTTGTTTTTTTTTTTTTTTTTTCTTTCGTGGAGTTGTTTTTTATCAACCTTGTAGTTGTAGATTTTATATTAAAAAGGACCATACTTTGATTGAACTAAATACATTGACCTTTTTTTTTTCAAATTTTTTTATATCCTTTTCTCATATTTTAGGTTCTTAGTGGATCAGCTTTTCATGCCTTGAAGAGTAGGAATGTTAGTTGCACCAGCTTCTCAGCACTAAAAAAGTCTAGAAGCTGTGTTTTTGTTACTCGGTCTATTTCAAGAGATAGCAGTACTCCATTGGGGTTCGATGTGCAATTTCCTAGTGATTACTCTGAGCTTCTCAGACAGGTAAATTTCTGATTCCTTATGATATTTAAAGTGAAGTTCTTAATGAAAAAATAAGGGATACATTGGAGATACCTAGCAATATAAGAAGAATTGAAAATGACAGTAAATTGTTTGGTAGAGTGTTGATACCACAACTTGGGTTCAAAACCCAAGTTCACCTTCTAATTACTAACCACTAATCCTCTTATTCATAAAAATAAAATAAAGTAAAATAGTGAATTTGTTGGGGGTTCCCCTCTTCATGAAATCAACAGACAATTTTTTTCCCTGAGACTTAGGTGCATTTGGTAATCTAAAGAAAAAAATGGATTACATTTTCATTTTTTATCAGTGGGTATATTATCTAACGAGTAGACAGTTTCCCAAAAAATGTAATCACGATCTCTTGCTTTTATATCAGTAATATAATGCACAAGCTCATAAAAATGTAATCACAATCTCATAGAATTTGTTGTTTTGAGCTTCCAAGAAACCAAAATTGTTCATTGAATCTTTTTTTGAGAACTTTTGAATACAAATCAAGCAGGCATCTGGAGATTTGGCGACATTCTTGAGCAAATTGAAGATCTATTTAGGGTGAAACTTTTGTTTTCTCATGTAGGGGGATAATTTGTTCAGATTGTATGCCAGCTAGAGTGAGAAGTCAAGGGTATAATGTTTGAAACTTGCACTTGGAATCATTTTAGTCATGATGTTTTCCTTTCTTCAATGATCAAATACCGTATTGTTTTCTAAATATCTCATATATAAATGTGATAGATGTAACTATAAATCTCTTTTGTTTCTCCCACTTTGGCTGATCTCTATGTTTTCATTTTGACATCTCTTTGCTTTACCCTAATTGTTTTGTAATTTGGGCCTCTGGCTAAACAGGCAAAAAAAGCTACTGAATTGGCTTTGATCGATAACAAGCAATTGATGGTGAGTTATTTTGTTTTTCGTGTGAATTGAATAAAAGGAAATTAAACTAGTCACCTCTGCCAATATTTCATAGTTTGTGACAGAGAAATCTGCTAACAGGAGATCGAATTTCCAACTGCTGGACTTGAATCTGTACCAGGTTCTTTGTGCTTGCTTTGGAATTCCAGTATTTTATTTTTTTGTGATCCATTCTTCCAATTGACTTGAAGTGTCTCTTGTGGAAACTCGGACTTGCATCAGGTGACGGTGAAGGAGGAATAGAGATGACTGGAAGCATGCAGTTGATCCGAGAGTTTTGTGACTGCTTTGTTACTCCAGAGAAAGTAACAAGGACTAGAATTGTATGTCAGTTATTAAGAATAAAGCTAGGATAAATCCACTTTTATCTGGAAACACTAATAATTGCTCATATGCACGGTATCAGGACTTTAGTTTACAATGTGGCTTCTAGATTCTATCTTGACATTCTAGTTGAGTTAGATATGTGAAAACAAATCATCATCCTGGAAGCCTTATTTCAAAGATTTGGGTCGGCTAAATGAATCCTGTTCCTCTCTTCCATTGTGTTCAGAGTCATGTCTGTTAACCAACAGACTACTCCAAAAGACTGTTCTGTTGGAGAGGGGGAGAACTATGAATATAAGAGGGTCATGGGACTTAACTGGGGTACGACACACCCGAGAGTGGAGAAAAATATACACTCATCAGTGTCTTCCATTGTTGAAAATCTTCATATCTGCTTTGACTATTGCCATCCATGTTTTTTTGGGTCTTACTCTCACTCTTTTAGAATCTTCAACTTGAATATAGATTTGTGAAAAATAGTTATTGGGGAAATATGTCCTTTCTTAAAAAAACCCTTTAGTTGTCTGGGTGAGATGATTTTTTGAACTGATGCTATTATAATCTTGGATTCTATTGGTTATTGGTTTTTCACATGTCACATCGTCAGAGAATCTTTTCCTTGCATCATTCACCCTAGCACACAAACCATCTTAGGTATCTTTATTTAAAGCTACAACATTGTTGGTACTCTGTCTTCTCTTTCAAAAATAGAAAACTCAGCTCTGGTCAAAGTGGAATGAAGAATACTTTATGAAAGTAGCTAGTCCAATAGGAAATAAGCAATATCCTCATTTCGTCCCATATGTTCTCTGTTTCCTTCTAGGAATTATACATTATATGCTTGTGAAAACTATTTCCGTGATGTATATTTGTTGAGTCACTTCATATTCTACTATAATATGTGCGCAATAACAATTTTTCAAATATCGTAGTGGTATTTTGTTTGTATTAGTCCTTAAATATGAGAATTCTGTTGGATTGTCCCTGATGCACTTTGATAGAATTCTCTTCCTTCCCTTTTTTCACTTAGGAAGTGGAAAAGAATATCAATGGTATTTTGTTTTCTTGCTCTATTGCTGCTTCTGCAGGACTCATGCATATGCATTAGAATGCATTTTCTAGAGTATGAGGGGAGGGGAAGGGGACTCACTGTCCAGCCCTCTATGGGTCTAGAGACAACAAACTGACGGGCTTAGCTCAACAAGCTCTGGCTCCTGAATGTGGGCTGAAGTGCTGAGGGTTGTTTTGTTCCCTGGGGTGAGAGCACTAAGGATGATTCTATTATATGAGGGGGATGGGTAGGCTACTCTTGTTGGGCCGAAGGGTGTCAGATTGAATTATTGTAGTGGGGCTGAAGTCAGGTACCCTTTAGCACTTTGACCCCAGTTGGGGGGCCAAAGTGTGTCAGGTTATTATGTGATTGAGCATTTATAGCTTTTTCTTATAATAATGTGTGCAATGAATTTAAAAAATATATATGTTTCTTGGACCATTTTATGTCCAGATTGTGGCTTATGTATTTATGCCTTTACACTTGCAATTTCAGTTTTTTCCTGAGGCAAATGAAGTGGAGTTTGCAAGAAAATCAGCATTTGGAGGAGCTTCATTTAAGCTAGATTATTTGACAAAGCCGTCTTTATTTGAAGATTTTGGTTTTGTTACAAAGGTCAAAATGGCAGATCGTGTGAAACCACAGGATGAAATGTTCATGGTCGCATATCCATATTTTAATGTCAATGGTACTTTCAAACACCATCTGCCACTTGAACTTCATTTGTAGATTTAGCAGAATATGATTTTTTTCATTTGTAATCCAGAAATGCTTGTGGTAGAAGAACTCTACAAGGAAGCAGTGGAGAAAACGTCACGAAAAATGATTATATTCAATGGAGAACTTGATCGCATAAGAACTGGGTGTATCCTTTGCCTTTATTTCATGCTCGTGAAGATGAACAAACCTCGTTAGAGGCCACCCGTTCATTTTTCTTAAAAATCATGTGAAACTCATTTTTCTGGTTTATAACATTTGACTGAATCTTTGATACACTTAGTCTTAGAACACGTCCGGGCCCCGTTTTTGGGATAAGGTGTTGATGATGAATTGTCTTATAATAAAAGTGACATGCTTTATCGAAAGCCCACACTTGATGCTCTCTTCCCTTTCCTTTTCTTTTTTTTTTTTTTTCCTTTTTTTAGGAAAAAAAAACTGCTTGAGTTAAAAGAGTTGGCTTCTAAAAGTTAGTGAAGGAGTTCTCAAAGCTTCTGTTGAAACAACTTTTGGATTTTCTGGCTTCAAAGGCTACTTGACTTTTATTCGAATTAAGATTATCCACCATTCTTCTATCCAAAGCTAGCAGCACTTACCAAGACCTTCTTGCCCAAGCTGGAGACTGTGTATTACATTCACAATTTTAAAGGGTGGAATGGAGGAGCACTTTTCAGGTTTGCTAAGTAATCAATAAACAACTTTGTCATTTGACCTGGTTGATACCATTATCTTCTGAAAAGAATTATTTTGTGGGGAGCTTGTAAGTTAGCTTGTGACTTTATACGGTTCAGCTTGAAACTTTTGTATACTCGAAAAGCCTCTGAATATTCTGCAATATATTTGTAGAACATGGAAGCCCAATCTTCTTTCTCCTATTTGGAGTACCAAGGGAAGATTATATATGCATAACTAGTCACTTGGTTTAATGCAGGTGCTACCCTGGACCTTGGAAGGTCCTTAGGAAACTAAAAGGTAAATATGTCTGCTTGCATCAGCAGGAAGTGATGCCATCCCTCAAGGAAGTCGCTTTGGATATCCTCCCGTCAGCGTGAACTTTTGAGAATCCATATATTTATAGTGAGCAATTTCAGTTTATCTTGCTTACGTTCGCATATAATAGACATACACACACACTTTAGTGATGGAGAACAGTCTTGCTTATAACATAAAATTTTATTGATCCACTCATGTTGCAGGTTTCAAGTCAAAGCATTTCCTTATTGTCGTGCCCTGCAAAAAAAATTAGAGCATTTCAAATGAAATCCATTGCATGAGATTCGTCTCCAAGGAACAACTACACCTTCACTACTATAGGTGCTCTTTTTCCCCGAGTGTCTGATGTTATTAGTTTCACGAACACAATAACATATGCTAGAAGTTTGACCAAATGATGAGAGCACCTGAGAAACTCATTTAATACTAAAGTAAACTGTTCTGCTATTGGTCAAGGTTCTTCTATTTAACTGCATATTAGCCTCCAGAGAAGTGCCCGGCGGATTCCTTCCATCACCGAGCAAAGGTATTTGCTTTTTCTCTGGTAGTCTGCTTCCTTGGGTGCGGGTCATTGTTTCCATAATGTTCTTCATGGATTTATTGGATTGGTTTTTGTTCTGATTATGATATAGTTTATTTCCATGTGAGCCTCGGTCTGTTTCTTAATTTTTGTATATGCATTTATTGATCAATTTCTCTGTTGATTATCCAGAACCTTCTAATCATTGCAAACATGTAACACTACGTATTTATAATTTCTTCTATCAAAGTTACCTAAGGTATGTTAATTCCCTCCCAAAGAGCTTTGGTGCTGCACTCTTTTATGAAGAAAAATTTGTACTCCATTTCTGTTTTTGTTTCGATATTGTGTTTCTATTAAGAGGCAAAAAATTGGAGAAACAGGGGTGTTTGGGTGTGGGATAAATATTGCATTTGCCCCTGCACCAATACCACTTCAGGATTATATGCAGAAGTTCGGGCATGTAAAGATTTGCATTTGGGTTTAGTTCAAATTAAGGTGGTGCAAGGTGTTCAATATATTGTTCATTCCAAACACAGTTTTAAAAATCGTCCATGGCTGAGATGATTCGCCTGAGTCATTCGTGAATGAGTGGGATTTTCAGTGTAACTCGGCCTTCACATTGACTCATCCGAGATCTGATGATTCACTTGATATTTTGAAAATATCAAGTGAGGCAATATAAATCCTGGTTGAGTCAACTGTTTTTTTTGGAACAAAAATATTATTTCTTAATTTTTTAAAAATATTTATTATTTATATGATCATATGACTAAGCATCTTGTAGTTGTCTTATTGTATACAAAACAATCATAATTATATATATATATATATATATACTCATCAAAAATGAAACTACTTGGGCAAGTCAATTGGTATCGTTGGAGGTGGGATAAACTGAGATGGAGTACCGTTTGGATACACTTTAAAGGGTAAACAAATTTTCTTTCAAAAGTTGAAAAGTTAAGAAAGGTTATTTGGATTAACTTAAAGAAAAATTAATTAATGATTTTTTTTTTTTTTTTTGTAATTTAAAAAAAATTATTTTATGTATATTTGCTTCGATGATATTCAATCTTCTCTCATAATAGTAATTATTTAAGTGTATTTTTATTATTTAAAAGATTAAGTAACGATATTATTTACCCTTTCATTATATTATTAAAAATTTAAGGGTATTTTTATAGTTTAAAAAACTACTTAATGGGGATTTGTGGCAATAGCAGTAAACCTTCTCTCATAACAATAGTATATATATATTTGGCATTCAATATGGTGATTTAGTTAATTTTAAAAATTAACTAACATTTGGTGTCAATAGTTTTTCACCTTTTAACTGGCAAAATGAAGGATGGTTTTGAGACCGTGTTATATAATTTTTTCCCTTCTCCCAGTATAAAAGATATTTTATTTAAGAGTTGTGCTAGAGTGACTTTAGCGGGGACACCTTGACATGGTGGTGCGTTCATGTCCGTATATGTGTTTACTTGTGTTTCAAATAAATGCATTTATGGGCATGTGTGCACCACCTCACCAAGATATCCTTAGGTCACTCCAGCATTAATCTTTATCATTTTATAGATTTATAGATACTTCTATTGACGCACCAACTTTTGCTTATAGCACAACAATCCACATAAGCACAATTATTTACTTTGAAAAGGATTGGTGTGTTTATAAATAAAAAGCTGGTGTACTAATAAAATCTCTCTTATAAAAGTGACATTAAGTGATAGGTGAAGGTGAGTTTTAAACCTAGATTGCCCTATCTATCTACCACTCGACTTTAACCAACCTAGCGAGTTTCACTTTCTAACACCTTTTACTGGATAAAGAGAGGAAATTTTGATAAATCAGCCATTATCCTTTAATTCATGACTTGACCAAATTATCTGGATAATTTATGTTATATAAACCATGAATTAAACCCATCCATCACAACAAAACCTCATCCCAAAGATTTGGGATCAGCTACACGACCATTTGATTGCATTCTGTCAAAAATGCCAACTCTTTGGATTTTGTCTACATGTGGGTAAGTATGACCATTTCAAAATTTCTTTCTTGTGAGGGCAACAATGACAGATTTTGTTTTCCACCTTTGTTATTAATTATAATAAATCCTTCTAACTTTAAAAAGAAAAAAAAAATGTGAGGTATGCCCCCCTTATAGTAAATCCTCCCCTAATCATTTCCATGGTGGGCTTGAGACTACATGTAATTAGAGCACATTTCCATGAACATGTGTAGGGATTTTAAATCTGAGAAAATTTGAGACTATAAATTATTATATTATACATTTTATTTAAATATATGATTTTTTGATAAGCAAGTGGGTTAGTGGTTACAGCTTAGTAGTTGGTTGGCAGTTTTCTATTTTTAACATTTAAAATTAAATAACTTTTGGTGTCAACAATATTCCCCCTACTCTCATTATATAATAATAAGAAATTTTATATTTAAATATATGAATTTTGTATTTTTGTTTTTTTAAACTTTCTAAGGCACTATGCTCAAGATTGCACTCACGTGGTACTGTGACATTTTTCTTCTCTTTTTTTTTTTTTTTTTATATTTTATTTATATAAGTGGGGTTAGAGATGAAAGCAAGATTGTTGTATCAACACTCCACACTTTAATGATTCAATTAACTTGGCAAGGCGCAATTTATAAATAAAATAGTGCTGGAGTGACCTCAGGCTGGAATCTCATATGGCAGTTCTTGACATGAAAGTGTATGGTATCATAGATGTTTGTCATTGATCTATGGTTCGTATCCACTTTCACATTAAGAAGTGCAAAATGAGATTCCAACTCGAGATCAATCTAGCACAACTCTTCTAAATATGTGGAATAATGTTGAAGTGACCTCCTGTTGGAATCTCATATCGCACTTCTTTCTGTGAAAGTGTATGGGAACCGAAGATACTTTTCATCAAGATATCAATGAAAAAGTATGTATGGTTCCTATCTACTTTTACGTCAAGAAGTGCAATTTGAGATTTCAACTCGAGGTCATTCCACCACAACTCTTCTAAATAATGCTGAAGTGACCTCATGTTGGAACCTCATACCGCACTTCTTGACGTGGAAGTGTATGGGAACCATAGATGGTTTTCATCGGGATATGAGTGAAAAAGTAGTTATGGTTGTTATCCACTTTCACGTCAAGAAGTGTGGTATGAAGTTCCAGTTTGAGGTCGCTCTGGCATGACTCAAATATGCGATATGAATAATGTTGAAGTGACCTAAAGATTCAAAAAGCATCTATTCATTCCTACACACGGGCATGCCTGGATGTGCGAAATATATATATATGTATGGGAAATGTTCACCATAAAGATCATCTTCACAAAAAATCAGCCAATTTCAAAATTTCTAACCCCATCACAAATGATTTACAAAAAATGGACGGATCACAATTTTTCAACTTTTAAACATGGGGTTAAAAGTTTTGAAATGGGCTGATTTTTAGTGAGGATGATCTCCTCACCATAGAGATCATCCTCACCAAAAATCAGCCCATTTTAAAACTTTTAACCCATGTGGACAAAACATGTTGGGCATATTGTTGGGTAAACATGCCCCCTTGATCTTCTTACCCATCTCCTCCCCTTAATTTTTGGGTGGCCCCTCCTCATTTTGGAAAATATCTGAGATACCTCTATATTTTCAAATTGATGACATACCCATTTTAATCTTATTAAATTTTAAAAACACTTTCCTTACTTAATAAGATTTCAAATCTTACCAAACGTCGTTGGGTTCACATGGATTACCATATTGACAATCCAATACCAGTCTTCTAAATTTCATGAAAATATTTAGATTAAAAATAAATAAAAATCTATTTTAAGTTTCATCCAAGGTGTTGAAAATGGACAATTATTGAACTTTCAAATTTAAAATTAAAATTCAAAAATAAAAAATAACCTTTTTTTACAAATATTTTTTCAAATTTCTTAAAATTTTGTCCTCTACACCCCTGTGGTATATTATAATGTTTGCTAATGACCGTAATAAGATTTGAAATCATACTTAGTCACGCTAGCCCGACTCTTAAATTTTGAGTGAGTTAGACATCCTTCTGCATTTTGTAGATATTGTTTTCCATTTTTTATTTTTTTTAATAGATAAAAAAGAGTCTAACTACCCTCAATTCCAATAATTGAGATTTGATGTTAACCAAAGACGTTCTCAATTGATGAGTCAATGGCATGACGACACATGTATTGAAATAGACATGAAATCCAAGTATGAAAATCATTGAGAATTTTTCTCTCACAATTTTCGCACCGCCCATTGGTTCATCAGCTTAGCACCCATTTTTTTTAACAACAAATCTCTATTCCATTTTAAACCTTTAACAAATTTTTTAAAAAAGAAAATTCCTTAGAAGTATCTATCTTCAAGCTCTTCAACCTTTATAGTCATTTTTTTTTTATAATCTTTTTAGATTTTCATCATTACCTTGCCTTAATCCCTTTAAGAAAATCTGATTATTTTCTATCGAAAGATTCACATCATCTTCTATGTTAAAATTCTATATTTTTCTTTAGGTTTGAAGGTCAAAGTATATTAATATTAAGGTTGAAGATTAAGGTAAAATTTTTACCTAATAGTTGAAGATGACTAGTTTTGAGAATAGAAATTAAAGGGATTTTGGCTTCAAGTTGAAATTGAGGTAATGAGATAATTTCGCATTAATCTACTAGAGAAAATTGAGATCAAGGGGGAAAATGTGGGCATTTTGATGAATATTTTAGATGTCATATGTTTTTAAACTGATGACATTACCCCCCTTGAATAGGTCGTATTTCATAGATTAATGACAAGTAATCTAAATGCGTTTTTTTATTTTACTTCTAATAAAAATCTTTGAATTATCTCCTCAAAACCACATCTCTCCAAGCTCTTCAATCTTATGAATTAACTATAGTTTTCCCCCTTTAAAAGAAAATCTAGGATATTGTTTAGAGTTCTAAAAAGAGCTAAGCATTTTTTCAATGTATGGGTTAGAACTTTCAAAATGGGCAGATTTTTTTTTGTTTTATGATGATCTCTATAATGAGGAGATCTTCTTCACTAAAAATCAGCTCATTTCAAAACTTCTAATCCCATCAAAAGTGGTTTACAAAATTGGATGATCCCATAATACATATGTATATACTTATATTCTTCATTAAATAAGATTTGATTCGATTGAGATTGAGATTGGATTCGAATTGACCAATAAACTATTAGATCCATTGAAATTCATACCTTTTATTACATGAAGGTAAGAAATTTGGATAAGTCGGCCCCATCCATTAATTCTTGCCATGAGTACATATGGCCAAAACTATGTGGAGAATATTTAGGTCGTATATGCTATGAATTTTACCCAATCGATGATAACAAAAAAAAAAAAATTGAATACCCCTAACAATTTAGTTTAGTAGTAAAATTAGCGACAATGATTTATTTTTTTTGGTCATGTGTTTGAAATTGTATGATCTTTTAACTTACTCTATTGCTCGTTAAAAAACTTTTGTGTGATCAGGACGTGTGATCTAGCAAAATGTTCATGTGTCCAGACATATTATTTTAAGGACTGAGGACCTTGTCATATAAGAAAAAAAAACTTATCAAAAGATTTGGGATCAACCAAGTAACCACTCAATACCACTCTATTATTATTCATTTACAACCAAATCTCGAAATTAAAAAAAAAAAAAAAAAAATTACATAATCTTATTGAAAAGATAATCTGCAATCATTGAAAAGCCAATTAATCATTGATTCAAATACCAGACCTTGACCTTGACCAATTCAATTCAATTTCATTTTTTTTTTTCTTATTTTCAGAGCAACTTCATTGCTTTCTTGTATTCTTCCATTTCATTCAACCAAACATCAGCAAAATCACAATCCTTCCATGACTCAAACCAAGGTCCTCCAGAAGTATAATGTATCGCCTTAGGCCGTGTGGTCGGATCGTTCTCATCGACCACATTATGACCCACAAGAAAATTCCAAACAAATGGAATAGACCCAATTTCCTCATCATCAAGCCACATAAATCTATGAAGAAAAGCACCTGTTTCAGAATTTACAATCTCAGGTGTCAAAATCTTGTTCTTTGGATGACTACAATTATAAGAACCATTGAAGACCAATTCTTCTTTGGATATACAGTCTGCACCACTCCATCCATCTTAGTACTTTCCTTTGGTGTGTAATCATGATGAACACACATTACTGCAAATTTCTCATCAATTAGTTCTGTTAATTCCTTGATGTCTGCAAGATAGAGAAAATCACAATCCACAAACATTGCCCAGCCTTCATAATTAGCTAGATATGGAGTCAAGAATCGAGTAAACGAGAATTCTGTACTCTCTGTTGCTCCCTTTTCTCTCCAATAGAGGCCATTGTTCCTCAAATCAGACTGTTTGATTGGTATCACTACAACTGGAATCGAAGAACGTTTCAAGATCGAGTGACGACAAACCTCGTAAGCTAGATCTTCTCGAGTATCGTATCCTACAAAGATCTTAAATGCCTTTGATTTAACTTTAATTCCATTACTCAAGTTCGTCTCTTTTCCGTTCGAATTCACATGAACTGGCGGGAAAGACATTTTAGATGCTTGTAGAATAGATCTGAAAAAGGTAGAAAAATAAATAAATAAATCAAAATTTGTTCTTAAAAGTTACTTGAAAACAAGACTAATTGTACCAAATCTATATAAATTTGGGGAAATTTCGGATAATCGCGAGGTTTTCTTAAAATCAGAAATACTAAATAAGTTAGAGATTGCAAAATCTAGACTTTGAAATCGATCGAATTTTTTAACAATTTAGTTTCAAAATTGAGAAAACTACGGTTCTTGAAATGTACCTGGAGATAATTTGATGAAGAATGATCGAGCCACTGAGCTTGAATTCAGATCGACAATGTTGATGATCTCAGATTCAAATATAAAAATTTGGACAAAATTTTAAAGAATCAAGTTGATTCTACAGAGAGAGAGAGAGAGAGAGGATGTTGTCAGATTGAGATTGAGAGATGATGCTTAAATAGAGGAAGAGCAAGAGAGGGACTTTCCTGATGAGGATGACAGTTACTTTTTCTTTCTTATTTTATTTTTCGTCGAGATTTGTATTGATTCAAAAAACTTAGATGAGCATCAGTGGTGTAGACCTAAGGATGACAACAACCTAAAATGTATTCATATTTTATTATTTTTGTTGTCCTGTTTTCATTTTCCCGCGCTGACGGAATTATTGGACAGTAATTTTCTTCACACACCCACCGACAGAGTAACAACTACATGTGACGTGTACTCGTGGACGTCAAGTAGTGTGGTGGGACCCATATAAAAGTAAATTTAGCCATACCCCCTCAATTATCTGAATATTTGAGTTATACCCTTATATTGTTAAATTATGACATGCCCCTCTTCAGTCCCTTGCTAGCAATCTTCCATTTAATTCTTAAAACATCGACGAAGTTTATAATTTTTTTATAAAATTTAGTGAAAAAAAAATGTTATTGTAACTTGTTGTATGTTGCAAAGTATAAACTTGTCATGCCCCTGATTTTGAATCTAGATCTTTTTTAAATTTCGAGGGTGGAGCAAAAATAATAATAAAAAAAATCTAAATGATGATCTTTAAAGTTTAAATATGATATAGATTTCTTTAAAGTAATTTCGATAGAGTTTTCTCTAAAAATTGGACTTATGCAAAATTTTCACATGTAAAAATATATTTGTATATTCAAAATCCACATATCCATTTCATTTCTACTATCATGTCATATAAATATACATTACTTAAAAACATATTATTATTATAATCTAAAAGTATATATAAATTAACTACACATCTCATATCGATCAATAGTTATCCATGTCATAAATATTAACTCTCACTTTCTTGACATATATATATATAGGGTCCTGTTCAGCAACAAACATTTTGACAAACATTTTGGCAAAACATGGGTTAGAGGTTTTGGAATGAGCTGATTTTTGGTGAGGATGATCTCTACAGTGAGGAGATCATCCTCACCAAAAATAAGCCCATTCCAAAACTTCTAACCCCAGTTTACAAGCTAAAAAATCGTGGACCGTCCATTTCTTGTAAACCATTTTTGATGGGGTTAGAAGTTTTGGAATGGGCTGGTTTTTGGTGATGATGATCTCCTCACCGTAGAGATCATCCTCACCAAAAATCAGCCCATTCCAAAACCTCTAACCCATGTTTTGAAAAATGTTTTGCTAAAATGTTTATTGCTGAATATTTCCCATATATATATATATATACAAAAATACACAACACACATTATATTAATATATACAAGGAAGTCCAAAACTACACAAAATAATTTTAGTAAACTCAGCTCACATATAACAGAAATAGTGTTCATCATCTTGATCTTGAGATCCCTCTATATAAAGTTCTAAGAATATGCATCTTGATACTTGAGACATCTGAAATGTTTTATTGGTAGGGTGAGTAACAGAAAAGTTACTCGATAGTAAACTCACATTTCAAATTAATAGTCATAATATAAATAAATAAACAAACTAATTTAGTATAAGACAAAAGATCGATAAAATTGGGAAACATTAAATAAATTAAAAAAAAATGTAAAACAAATATATATTTCATATACTAAATGATAAAATAACACTTAAAAATAAATATAATATGTTTTCTTTTCAAAAAAGTATTAATTAAATCATAATTAATTGTATTTTTTTAAATCATTTTTTTTTCAAAGACATCCTAACTTTTTGAAAAAATTGTGATTTAATTGATAAAATCTAAAATCAGAAAAAAAAATTATAGATTTTTATCACTATAGTTTATAAGAGATGATCAAAGTATAAATGTATGTCATCAACTTGAAAATACATGGGGACATCTCAAATATTCACCAAAGTTTTGAAAGGTATGCTTAAATAACCTATATTTAAACAGGCTTCACTTAAAATATCATAAACGAGCTCCTCGCATAAGTTAAAAAAATACGAAAGGTACTCATGGGTACAGGTCATTGGAATCGCCAATTTATCGTTTTTAAATAAAACGTTTTCCTAGTGATAATTTGGCGGGCCCACCAACCCTGTATTCGAATCATCTTTTATTAATTTTTTTAAAAACAAAATCTAATTAAATATTAGATATTAGATTTGAATAATAAAAAAATAAAATAAAATAAAATTTGTGATTGGAAATATACAATGAAAATTATCATAGTTAATGTTGGTAGGTTATCAATCAAATGAAATGTTTACTAAAAGACCATAAATAAAGCATTTTGTGTACATAGATACAAATTGACAACTACTTACTTCAGGGCCTACATATTTAAGGACTTCATATTGCACATCTCGATATGTAAGTGGATAGGAACAATAGATGCCTTTTTATTTGTATCACGAGAAAAATATTTATGATTTCTATACAATTTCACATCGCGGTTTGCAATGTGAGGTCCAATCTTGAGATCACTTCATCATTATTTAAACATTGATTGTTATTGTGACGGTATTGTTCTAATTTCTCCATCAATCAATTATACAATCATCAAAACTTTAAATATAGAAACTTTGACAATCAAATCAAACTGTACATTATTTTGAATGAAGTGCCTTTAAATCACTATTGAAAGTAACCAGTTTGGTTTTCTTGAATTTACTGCACATGATGATGGATAGATTGAGAAGATATCATCCCTAAAATCAGAACTAGGTATCTCGAGAAGGAGTAATAGTAGGAAATAATTCTTGATCTAGAACATAATGACAAGTGTCGCCTTAAGATTTGAATCATGATACATCAAGATCCGAGTTAGGTTATGTTTGGTTGTTCAATATAAAATTCGAGATCGAGTTCAAGATGAGAAGCTCCTCTAAATCAAGCTTGGACTAGTGAAATAATAATGGACGAATGGCACTAACTCTGATGTCCAAGACCAAGGAAATTTCCATCAATTTTTGGGATAGTTGTGGCCTAGCATGCGCAATCTTAAGAGTCATTCCAAGCAAAAACCAAGTAAGCATTATCTCAAGGAAATTGTTATAAAAATAATGGATATGCAATTTTTCTATGATTGAGAGATATAAAACATAAGGATTGACTTTGGCGTTAAAGGATGTTTTGTAATTACTTCCTCAATGATTTGATAAATTCAAATCTAAGAAATGACCAAAGGTTTTCTCTGTAAAAAACACTTTTCTTATTAATCTAATAAGATTTCAAGTCTCATTAAGGGTCATTGTGCTCAAATGGACTACCAGATTAGCAATCCAACACCATAGTCCTCTATATTTTATGAAAAAAAATTTAGATTCAATTATTTTTTTCTTTAATAAAAAATATATTTTGGATTTGATCCAAAAAATTTGAAAAATGGTCGGCTACCCTTTGGCATTGGATCATGAATTTGAAAACCACAAGGTGAGCTCAAGTCAACAACTAAGTTAGTAAGGCTAGTCTTTCTCTTTCTCACTAGTGTAATTACACTTTTCTTAAATATTTATAAAAAATAATAAATAAAAATCCTAATTAGAAAAAAAAAAACTCAAACTCTTAGAATTCTATTAAATTTTTTTAATCAATCTCTTCCAAAATCTTAATCTTTAAAAAAAAATATCATTTAATCAATACACTTCATTACAATGCATTATATAATTTGTGGGACCCATCTAGTGTTGTGTAACAATAATTGATGTCGAGATAATCTAACTAAAAAATTGTTGAGTGGGTACCAATCAGAAAATGAAGGTCACACTCATTTCAGATTTTTTTGATTGGTCATAACCCTTGGCATTGATTGGCCTATAGGTTAGAAATGCGAATCCCAAGGACTAAAGCGTTGGCATTTGGAGCCCATATCAGATAAAAATCAGAACTTATCAGGGCAATCGAGTCAACGTTTTTAAAAAGTAAATATCAGGCACTACACGACACGTACGGTTGCCAACGAAATAATGAAGGAAAATATTTGTTAGTAGGGTCCACGAGTTATATGTTCACATGGTCCTTGGCTTCGTAGTATGCTGAGCTAACTTGCACCTACGGATGACATGCTCCTTAGGGTCCATACAGCTCAAAAGCTTCGAACCTGTGTGGATACAGGAGCCCGAAATACTTAGAATATAAGTACTCCTAAAAATACTTTTTGAAATATTATCTAAAGTAGGTAGATAACTATTGTGTGTTTAGATGAAGGTTTCGAGAAATATTATCAGAAGTACTCTGAATTATGTTAAAATGAACAGAATGCCCTTAGTATTAATTACTATTTTTAACATTATAACTCAACAAATTATACTTCAAAAGAAATAAAAGTAGTTACTAATTCTATCCATAAAAACTTATATAAACACCCAACAATTATACAACCACTAAAAATTTGAAAAAACTTTTACCACATCAATAGATAGTAAATTTGTGTGTAATTGTTCACATCAAAAGGCTACCACCACATCAAAAGATAATAATATAATATTATTACAATTGCATTTTTAAGGGTATACTAATAATTTTTAAAATTTATGAGAGGTATATTTATCTCAAATACTACATCAAAATGCTACCACCACATCAATGGATAGTAATATAATATTATTCCAATTATCTTTTTGAGCGTATGCGTGTAATTTTCAAAATTATGAAGGGTATACTTGTCCCAATCTCGTCATTTTGACGATGTTTTATAACTCTACAAAAAAATAATTTAGAAAAGTAGCACCAACGGTACTTTGTGAAAAAACATTAAAATAACTCCAAAGTAAATAGTTCTCTTCAGGAGGTATTTATCCAAACACCCTTAAAGTGCTTATGACTCTTTACAAGAGTCAGAAGCACTTAGAAAAATCAATCCACACAGGCCCTTCTATTCTCACACTAACTTTTACTTATAATATTTAAACTTTTCAAATTGAATTGTTTCTTTTGGAAGTTATTATTTGAAAGAGTAATGATTTCCTCATGCCCCCCTCTTAACAAACACCCTCGTCCCAGAATTATAGATCATTTGCCTTAGGATATGCATAATCATAAATCTTTTTCACATATTTCCCGAGGCAATTAATCTATAATTCTATGATCGTGTGTGTGTGTGTGAAGGGTTGGGGGAGGGGGCGCCAGATTATCACGACTCTCTTTCAAATTGAATTTGCTTTAAAAAAAAATAGTGCTAAGTTAAATAAATCAATAGTCTGATGACATGTGTATAGAAAAATCTGAGTACTTGATTTCTTTGTTCCTTTCTGAAGATAACGATGGAACCCCATTCTATAATTTTTTTGTATGCACCATTTGATATCAAACCTTCGATCCTGATTACATAGTGTGTCTTTACTAACAATAGCACTATTTATCTCTAGTGTGAAAATCATTTATGTCCTTACCCACCATCGTAACACGTGCCCCCAAATATGAAATTATTCTCCCATGATAAGATGGACTCTGAGCTCCCAAACTTATTTAAACCAATATGATTAAGCAATTCATATTTGTATATATATATAGGTCGGGTTTCCTAGACACATAAAGCTACTCACATTGCGACACAGTGTTTTGTCTTATATGGGCAAAAAATTTTGGAATGGACTGATTTTTTGTGAGGATGATCTCTATGGTGAGGAGATTATCCTTGCCAAAAATCAACTCATTATGAAACTTCTAGCCCCATGTTTACAAGTTGAAAAATTTTAGACTGTCCAAGTTTTGCAAATCAATTTTGATGGGGTTAGAAGTTTTGGAATGGGATGATTTTTTTTGCAAGGATGATCCCCTCATCACAAAGATCATCCTCACAAAAAATCAACCCATTCCAAACCTTTTTGCCCATATAAGACAAAAATGATGTCGCAATGTGAGTTGCAATATAGATCGTAGGAACGTCACCCAATATATATATATATGGATAGCGTTATTACGACTCACATTACGACACACCGTTTGTCTTATATGGGCAAAAATGTTTGGAATGGGATGATTTTTTGTGAGGATGATCTCTGTGATGAGGGGATCATCCTGGCAAAAAATCATCCCATTCCAAAACCTCTAATCCCATCAAAATTGATTTACAGAAATTGGACGTCTAAAATTTTTTAACTTATAAACATGAGGCTAGAAGTTTCATAATGAGCTGATTTTTGGCAAGGATGATCTCCTCATCATAGAGATCATCCTCACAAAAAATTAGCCCATTCTAAACATTTTTACCCATATAAGACAAAACGGTGTGTCGCAATGTGAGTCTACGAAACCCAACCCTATATATATATATGAACAGCGTTCCTAAGACTCATATTGGGACTCACATTGCAACACACCGTTTTGTCTTATCTGGGCAAAAATATTTGGAATGGGCTGATTTTTTGTGAGGATGATCTCTATGGTGAGGAGATCATCCTTGCCAAAAATCAGCTCATTATGAAACTTCTAGACCGTCCAATTTTTGTTGAAAAATTATAGACCGTCCAATTTTGTAAATCAATTTTGATGGGGTTAGAAGTTTTGGAATGGGATGATTTTTGCCAGGATGATCCCCTCATTACAGAGATCATCCTCACAAAAAATCAGCTCATTCCAAACATTTTTTCCCATATAAGACAAAACGGTGTGTCGCAATGTGAGTCTCAATATGAGTCTTAGGAACGTGACCCTATATATATATATATATATATATATATATATATATATTGGTTTAGGTTCCAATATAAATGGAATCGGAAGAAAACTGCAAAAAAAAGGGTACCCATCAGTTTCAATTCTCAAGAATTGAATGAGAAAAAGAAAACTTCAAATCATTATATATATAAAAAAAGAATTCTTTCAAAACATTAACACATTATCTATGAAATTATTAACTTACTTATAAATATATAAGCCAATGATTTTTTTCAAAAATAAAATTTTTTTCTTAAAAGTAATAAATTTTTAGAGGATATAACTTATTTTAAGTTTCAATCCATAATTTATATGAAAAATTTAAAAACTTTATGTAACATGCATTAATTTTGAAATTAAAGAGTGTCATCATCTATAATATAAAAAGAAATCTAGCGGGCGGGCACTTGCGGGTATTTGTCGGATAGAAGCTAATGATTTCAATTCCTATCCGTTCGGTTCCATTTTAGACCTGGCTCTAATTGGTTCCAAATAATAGGGAATTAGAATTGGCGTTTTCAGTTCTAGTTTGATTTTGGTTAAATGAGTACCCATTAACACCCCTATCTACAATTGCTTCACTCAGAAAGGAATCCATAAATGAATCAATTGAAATTTTTCTACAAAAAGAGTTACGAATGAGAATGTATGATATCTTGGAAATAAAAGGGATAGACAATAAGGAAAACATGGAAAAATTCCCTTTTCTATGGTATATATAGGAAAATGCTAACTAACTTCCTCTATGCTGACGTGGATGTGTGCACAGAACCATAGATGTTTTCATCGAGATACGAAGATATATTTCCGAATAAAAAATCAAGGTTCATGATCCAGTTTTGGAACTAAGTCCTAGAATCACCTATGATTAACCAATAGAGAGAGGGTGGAGGTCAGGTGTAACAAAGAGCAAGGTTGGATTTATAATGGAGGCACTCCCATTATAAGAAGTTTTAAATTTTATAAGGATTTATGTGGTATTACAACAAATAAGAGCATCTCTAACAATGCTCTTTACAATAAAGAGTATATTTTGTCAAAATCTGAAAAATGTTATTTAGCTAGTACAAAATTTGGTAGGTGTTCCAACAGACTCAACAATCATTTGTTGAAAATTAACTCAAATCTTAATAAGAGTTGTGACATGACATTTTGGAATCCAAAAACATGATCCAATGCCACAGACTTATAGAAAATAAAATTCTAAGTACTTTGAAAAAAAAATATTATTTTTCACATTTTATTTATAATTTTAAGTTTTGAGAGTTCGATAGCTGTTAATTTTAAGATCTTATAGATCAAGCTCAAAAATTTAATAAAAATTAAATTAAATATAGATTTTTTTTTTTTTTTATGAATATGAATTTTTTCATAAAATCTAGAGATGTTGTGGTTGATTGTTAATGTGATAATCCATGTGTGCCCAATGACTCTTAGTAAGATTTGAAATCTTACTAAATTAGTAAAGAAAGTAATTGTTTATTATATTTTTAATAATAACTAGTCAAAGCACCTTGCTACATGTTAGTAATGAGCCGTTGTCTCAATTTTCGTGATTGTTATTTTAACATTTGACAGTAAAGAATTTGCTGAACCCAAATTCTATGATTTAACTCTTTATAATAAAGAGGATTTCAGGTTTAAAATGCCAGTTGGAATTGCTCTAACAGAGACAAAAAAAGAATTCGTCGCTGTTGGCTGTACAAGAATTTGAAGATAAAGAGAGAAAGTTTAGGACAAGTTATCTTTTATAAGGGGAGTGGATTGGTGAAATTGACATGATCCAGCATTTACATTTCATCAATTGAAATTGACTAGTAATCCTTCGTTTTTGGAATTCTAATCAAAGTCCTACTTTTTAAAAATAAAGGTAATTTATGATATACGGTAATTTTAATGTTATTAGATATGGCTAATAGTACTAACATTCCTGGGCCCCATTGAGAATGTATGATTGATGGGTGTTGCCCACCTACAGGCACAGGAGTCCAAATTTGGTACGACCTCGTCGCATCAATCTTATGCAAAATGATACCAAGGCCAACACCTCATGACTCATGAGAAGTTTGAATTTATTATTTTCTTCTAAAAGAAAGCCGTTTTGATGTTCCTCCCTTAGAAAATGATGACTTAAATTTATTAGATTTAATAATGCTCAATAATTTATAAATGTATGGTTTCATGTTCAAGTTAAGTTGAATTGCCCAAGCTTTCAACCTGAATTAAGGTCAGGTTGAATTATTCTAGTTAGTCTAGGTTCAACTCATGTTTTACACAACTGAGCCCAAGCTCGATCATTAATTGGGTTAAGCCAGAGTTGTTATCCTAACCCTTGTTAGTAAACTCATGTTTAATTTGCAATTTTTTTTTTTCAAAGGAAGTATTATTTTTTCTGAATTATTGAATTATTTAGAATAATTCACCTATTTTAAATAAAGAGTAAACTTGTAAGTTATAACGTGTAAGACAAGTCTGATTTTGTGTGTCTTCCATTTAATATTAAGAATAAAAAGTTCCTAGTATATTGTGTGCCTTCCATTTAATATTAAAAAAATAATAATAATAAAAATAGAAAGAGTGCCCACAATTTGACCGAAGTAAGACACCATTTCTTGTAGTCCATCCACAAACTAGTTAATTAATTAGATAAATATTATGAATAAATCATGTTCAGTCATGCTATTTGCAAAATGAACCTAATCAATTAACTATAATAAGAAAAATAAATGACATTCATAATTAGAGCAATCTAAACTAATTAAAAAATTGCATGTAAGAATAAAGTAGGGAATTCACCAATATCAAAATTGGTTTAATTCTGAACTAGACATTCGTTTGAGCTCCAATGTCACAAGATTGTCACGAGATTCTTTTGAGCTCTATTACATTTACAAACAATGTTAGAACATAAGTATGGAATCAAAATGAAAATTAATTGAACAATTCATTACAAATTAAATAAATAAATAATTTAACTATGAAATTGACATACCTACGAACACTTATTAAATCATTCATTGCAAACTACGAGCTCCAACTTAGTAATGTTCAAAATCAGGTTTATGTAATCGTTATTTTAGAATAAGAAAAATAAAGTAAATAATATTCAAACTAAATTAAATTCAAGATCTTCTTAAAACCTATCACAAACATTCAAAAATCAATTAGATTCATGTAAACATCTTCAAATGAGAATACAAGGGTAAAGTTAGAAAACTCATGACCCAACTTAAAATGTTAAATGGATTCTTTTCTAATTAACTAGTTTCAATATTATGAGTCTTAAAATAAAAAAAATTAAACCAATAAGAAATTATGTTTGTTAGTCCTTCTATGGAAATTTTACTGAGTTAAATTAGGTAATTGAGACTTCTTGAAGTCAACCATTATGATTTCATGAGAACAAGAAAATTAGATATACATAAATATTTTTCACTAGCCATGGAGACCACCTTATGAGTATTTGAAAATAAAAAATGCTTTAAGAACCAAGTTTGAGAAGAGAAATAGTGGACTTACAATCGGTGAAGAACTGAACAGCTCACACAACCTCGTTGATAATGGAACTCTGGAATTCAATCCATCCCAAACTACTCAAATCCATAAAATTTCAAACAAAAATTAGAATAAAATCTCTAAAACATCCAATCTCAAACTAAAACTAAAAATCGTAGAAACAAAAAAAGAGACCATCAATGAAGATTTGAAATTACCTGTAATCTTTAATGTTGTTTGAACTTTGAAGATTTAAAGAGAAATCAAAGAGTGGGAGAGGAAGATGGTTGCAAGAAGGAGGATTGAAGAGTGAGAAAATGGAAATAATGCCCAAATAAAATCACCATAATTTAATGGGAATCGCAAGTCTTTCAGGATTCAAAGTAAGAGAGATAGAGAGAGAGAGTATGAGACAAAGGAAGAGAGGGAGATCGAGAGTCTCTAGGGTACCCGCGAGAAAATCACCCCCAAAAATCAAACAGAAAATAGACCTAGATTCGTCGGTGATTTCGCAATAATCGCCTCCCCTAATCGTCTTTTTGAAGGTGTTTTACCAAAAATCGCCTCTATTTTCTGATCATTTGAGGCATTTCTCACCAAATGTCACTAATTTAGTCTCTTGATAAACGGTTAATCTAAAATCGTCATTGATGTTGATGTTTAGGCGACACTTCACTAAATCACCCAAAAAAAAAGCCTCTAAAAGCCCTTTCTTTTGTAGTGTGTTAGAGTGCAACCATCCACTAGTGGCATGCAACTAGTCGGTTCCTTTTTTATTTGTCATAAACCAACGAGATGGATCGAAAATTATATCTAAATGTTAAAAATCCAATCATCATTGAAAAATCAAGGTGTGTGATGAAGATGAGAAAAGGAAAGTTTGAGTATGCCAAAAAATATTAAAAGTGGACGTTGTGGTGAGGGACCAATAAGGTAGAAAAAGTGTATTAAATGAACCATGGAGTTATGTTGATGTGTGTATGTGTCCAAAGTGCCAATTTATTATTTCATAAATAAGACATCCACCCAAGGTATTTAACTCATCTTTGATTATATCAAACAATCAATGTTATAGGTTTTCATTTATTTCTCATATTAATTTGGCAAAAATGTCCAATTATACATAACATATAAGCTCACAAGTATAGTAGTTTTGTTTATCGTATCTCATCCATGGAGGTCTTTTAGCTCCTTTTAGTCTTTTGATCCTCTGCTTGTCTCTCAAAACTTAATAGGATTCAATTCAATGTAAGCAAGAAATCAAAATTACCACTAGACTCATCCATATACCCATCTTGACCAACTTCAAATGGCTTCTTAAATCGTTCTTTGATGTTGAACTCGTCCTCCGTGGGTTCCACTCAAAGTACGAGTCCATCATCATTGTTCAAATTAACTATCTCTATCACGACACATGATCTACCCCATCGTCTTGTCAATTATATTATGCATATTTTGTTTAAATTTAAGCAATAAAGAAAATATCTTGACAAGACAAATGACAGAAATACAATTAAAAGTTAAATCAGAAGAAAAAAAAAAGTATTAATGGTGTAGTACATGGAAGGAAGTATGACATAAATGACATACAACTGCCATCCATCATGACTCACATTAATATCTATTTGAAATATGACATTAAAAAAAATCTAATTGTATATTGAGAATATTGATGATTTTAATATTTGTGATTACGTATAAAATATTATAGAATCTTAAAGTTGAATCTTTTTCAAATTAGCCCAATCAATCTAATGGGCCAAGTGGGAGAATGTTATAACTCTATAACGTGTGACCCATTGACTTCATGATTTTGTGGTTTAATTGCACAAATTTCTATATGTGGACACGGGATTTTCAATATTTAAAACATCTCTCCACTTTGGGGTGTTTTGGAGTCGCTACCATTCAAATTTGTAAAAGGGTGTGAATGGTCACCCGATGTCACATTTTTCGAAAAATCATACATTTTGTATGTTTGATGACTCTCGTTGGATAATGCACGTAGCCCAACCTTGATTCAAGGTAAGGGGGTCCATTTATGAAGTAGGGAAGGTGTTAGGCACCCTACTCCATCCACGTAATGTGGTAACCTCGGATTCGGTTTTTTAAAATAAAATAAAATCGAAGAAAAATTCGATATGTGCCCTCAAGTGTGAGGGCCTTTCAATATTGGTTTCAATCATTAAGGGCACCCTTATGAAGAAGGGGCCCTTTGGTGATTTAACCCATGGTGGTGTGTAAATGTGTGGGAAAAGGGAAAGTAGAAGAGGGGGGTTAGAGGGGATGGTCCTTTTTCAAACCCACCTTGTCCCAATCTTGATCTTCAAGGTTTTTCTTAATGTTCTTCTTTGAGTTGACTTGGACTTGCTTGAGGTTGTAGAAGATTGAGTTGAGTTGTAGACTTTTTAGAAGATTGAGAGTAGAGTTTTGAGTATGGGATGAGAGAGGGTTGAGTGTAGTGAGGTGAGTTGAAGGTTAAAAGTAGTAAGGAGGGAGAGTTATCTTTTTAAGGATTTTTTTGTCAAATTTTCATTAGTTCTTGTAAGGGGAGAATGGAGGGATTTTTATAGAGGTTGGGGAGGTATTTTAAGGGTATAATGGGGTGAGGGATGAGAATAGTGGATAATGGCATGGGTTTTAGAGGGAAAGAGTGTGAAATTTGAGATGAAAATGAGGGTAGTTTTGTAATGAGAGAAATGGGTTGTGTTTTAACCCAAATGGTTTGGATCTTACCCAAATCCATTTGGGTAGAGTGTTTGGTGGGGTGAAATGAGTGATGGTTGATGGGAGGAATGGTGGTGTAAGGGAGTTGTTTGGAGAAGGAGTGTTGAGATGGTTGAAGAGGTAAGGTGTTTGATTTGAGGGGATGGGTAGTGATTGGTTTGATTTTGAGATGATTGAAGGGATGATGACATGTGACAAATGGAGAGATGAAGAGATGGGTTGATTGATGATGGTGGTTGGTTGATTAGAGAGAAGAGTATGGGGGTGATGGTGGGAGGTATGGGTTGAGGTGATTTTGTGGGAGTGTTTTAAAGAAAAATGATGGTTTGATGTGTGGGAGATATGGGTTATGATGTGGGTTGTTAAAGAATGGGGAATATGTTAGGGTGTATAGGGTATGGGTTGAGTTGTTGGTTGTTGATGATGAGAGGATGGGGAATAGGTTAGGTTAGGGTAGGGTTATGGGTTGAGTTGATTAGATGAGGGAGGTGGAAGGAGATGATGACATGTGTCATCTCTTGGTGATTGGTTTGATGTGATGATGATGGGTTGGATTGGATTTGGGTAGTGGATTGGGCTTTGGGCTTTAGTAGTAGATTGGGTAGGGTTTTGGGCTTAGATAAGGGATTGAATAGTGATGAGGATGGACTTGGATTTTAAGAAGAGTGATTGGGCTTGGGTAGAATAGTATTGGGTTGAATTTAAGGATGTAGGAGGGTGGTGAGGTGTGCGGGTCCATGGGCTACATGAGTGGCCTCGGACATTTATTAATTGAAATGTGTTGGATTTTTTGTAGGTTTGGGCTTCGGGGCCGATTCCAATTTTCGATTTTTGGGGGCATCTTGCGTCGAGGGCCCGCCCAAATTCGGGTGTCTACACTATATATAAAAAATATCGATATTTAAGGAATCCCAATATCATTAAAATTATAAATATTATTTAAAGTTAGTAAGAGATCTTGATGGATAAAAAACTTACTAAAAAAAGAACTCTAGGCCCTTAATCTTCTTTTTTAAAAGAGGATCGACGATCCCATATTGGAATGTACGAATATAGATAATATACTAATTGTGAAAAACGTACAAAGAAAAGAGTTCACAAGAGTAATATCCATCAATCACTAGAACCTTACTCGATCCACATAGAAAGAGAAGGGAAAATGTGAGTTTAAAATAAAAGACCAATTTGATTAGGGTTTCAAAAGCTTCGATGAACATGTGGATTGTAAGGCACATCTCCAACAATTTTTTAAATCAACGACTCTATGATAGCACAAGGTAAGTACCATCAATTCATTTTGATAATTGAATGAATAATATAATTGAAGTATGCTATAGATTATATCCTATTGGGAAATCATAGTTTATTAAAGTTATGTTTAAGATTTTAAATATATAAAAATCTAAATATACGCTTTTATCAAATTTTAAATAAAATTGAAGTAGAGATTGAAAAACCAATACCTTCAATTGGTGTTAAAGACAACAAGAGCAAAATCAAACAAGAAAAATAGAGCACGAACACAGAAGAACCCATGGGAGGATCAAAGATAAGTTATAACTCATAAATCATATGATTATTATTAAGAAGTTCAATTGATAATTTAAAATAGAGGTTTTATTTTTATTTTTTTTAATGTTAGAGTGCAACCACCCACTAGTGGCATGCAACTAGTCGGTCCCTTTTTTATTTATCATAAATCAACGTGATGGATCAAAAATTATATCTAAATGTTAAAAATCCAATCCTCCTTGAAAAATCAAGCTCTATGATGAAAATGAGAAAAGAAAAGTTTGGATATGTCAAAAAATATTAAAAGTGGATGTAGAGGTGAGGGACTAGGAAGATAGAAAAAGTATACTAAATGCACCATGCAGTTATGTTGATGTGTGTGTGTCCAAAGTGCCAATTTATTGTCCATAGGGACCAGCAACATTTAATAACAGTGTCATAAATATTTTAAAATCATGGATGTGAATAAGTTATGAAAAATTGTCAAATCTAATAAATTTATGTCATCTATCATTAAATTTGAACGCTGGTCTATTTGCCCAACAAACCTCTTAATGGAGTTTAAGAGGATTGAGTGTCCCCAGCATGGCATTTTCAAGGGGAGGGGAGATCAAACTGTTTACTTAAATGGTGAAAGGAACTTGCAACAAATTATTCAGACTCCAATGTGGGAATGCGAAAATAAATTTAAAAAATCGTACAACACTCATTAATAATTCTATGGGCACAATGTACACTACTAAAGTAGTGCAATATTTATCATACATGTTGGGTTGATTTTGTCGTTATATCTAGATCGATGAAGCTCCTTGAACAAAACAAATCATGCATGAAGAAACTCTTATAAACATGAACCAAAAAGGAAAAAAGTAGCGTTTGTAGTAAAGTAGTGGATTAATATACCTACGACTTATAGCTCTAGTAGCTTTTTTTAAAGTTATTCGTGTTCTTTATTTCAAGGAACATGAGATTGCGGGAGAATATTAGAGTATGTATAATAATGTACATTGTGATATACTGAATCATAATTTTAGATTAGACCAAATCTTAAGAGATTTAGATTAGATTTAGGATATGGTCTGACCTCCCATTGATTGCGTCTTAAGATTTCCATTTTCTATATATACCCTCTTAGGGTTTCTGTAATAATCATTCAGGTAATCAAATATTCTTGATTTCACATGCTCTCATTAGTGTCCCTAGTTTTGTTCATCATATATCTGGTCATACACAATGGTCTTTTTGATCCTTTGTGTTTTCCTCAAATACCTTCTTAATAGGATTCAATACAATGTAAACAAGAAATCAAAATTACCACCAGGCTTATCCACCATACCCATCTTGAGCAACTTCAAATGGCTTCTAAAATCATTCTCAGACGTCGAACACATCCTCCGTGGACTCCACTCAAAGGATGGGTCCATCATCACCATTCAAACTGGCCATCGTCTCCTCATCTCTATCGCGACACATGATCTGGCCCAGCAAGCCCTCATTCAAAATGGATCCACCTTTGCCGATCGTCCTCCAGCTCCCGAACAAAGTCGGATCGTATTTAAGAACCAACACAACATAAGCTCCGCTGCATACGGTTCTACCTGGCGACTCCTCCGTCGAAACCTTGTGTCAGGAATCCTCCAAGCATCTCAAGTCAAATCCTATGCACATGCACGTCGATGGGTACTAGAGACATTGAAGGAAAAACTCAAAGCTGAATCCGAATCGGGTCAACCCGTTCAGGTTATGGATCATTTCAAGTATGCAATGTTCTCCTTGCTCGTTGTTATGTGTTTTGGAGAGAAAATTGAAGAAAAGGTTATTAGAGAAATTGAATATGTACAAAGATCTCTCCTTTTGAGTTTTAGTAAGTTCATAATTCTCAATTTCTTCCCAAGATTGGGAAAGATCGTGCTTCGTAAAAGGTTGCGCGAACTTCTTGATCTACAACGAAATCAAGAAAATGTGCTTATTCCTCTTATAAGAGCTCGTTGAGGGAAGCAACAAAGTGAAGGGGACCAAGACTCGTCTATGGTTGTTGCATATCTTTAATCTATTTTTACCAAACGAAGAAGGAAGGAAACTCAATGACAAGGAAATTGTAACTTTGTGCTCCGAATTACTAAATGCGGGCACCGACACTACGTCGACTGCATTGCAATGGATCATGGCCAATCTAGTAAAGCACCAAGACATCCAAGCAAAGGTATTTGATGAGATTCAAAGAGTCATTGGATCGAACGATGAGATCAATGATGGGGATCTACATAAAATGTCGTATTTAAAAGCGGTCATATTAGAGGGATTAAGGCGTCACCCACCATCACATTTCTTACTACCTCATGCAGTCACTGAAGATATATCGTTGGATGGCTACGTCTTACCGAAGAACACTTCGGTGAATTTCATGGTAGCAGATATGGGATGGGATCCAAAGGTTTGGGAGGATCCAATGGAGTTCAAACCTGAGAGGTTCTTGAGTAGTAGTGGAGAAGGGAAAGTATTTGATATAACAGGGAATATGGAGATTAAAATGATGCCATTTGGTGCTGGGAGGAGAATTTGTCCTGCTTTTGGTTTAGCAATGCTTCATTTAGAGTATTTTGTGGCTAATTTGGTGAGGGAGTTTAAATGGATAGCTAGGAAAGGAGATGACATTGACTTGTCGGAGAAACAAGAGTTCACAGTTGTGATGAAGAATCCATTGTGGGCCCATATCATTCCAAGATAAAAATAAGGTTTAATTTTTTAACAAAAACTTATAAAAATAATTGAAGTGAAGTGGAATAATTTGTCTGATTTGATACAGTAATTATTTTTATTTGATAAAATATAGATGTTGGAGTGTATATTCTTGAGATATAAATCGAATTATAAAGAAAAAAGATCCAAAATCACAGTCCCAAACGTACATGTTAATTGTAGCCCATTGATGTTGAGGTGATTTCTAAACATGATTGATGAGAATTAAAAAAGTAAACCTCTTATAAAAAGGAGTAAAGCTAAAGGAAAGTTGTATTTTATTTTAGCCAAATTAACTAAGTTCACACTTTTGTTTTCTAAATTGTTTCTTAATCGTCGGAGTGGACAAAACACACACCATCCACCTTGTAATCAAGGCATAAAATATAAAGACCCGAGGATTCAATTATTCATGCCATGAATAACAATTATTCGTATTGAAACTAAGGGTGGCTTATCAATCTTAATTTCCAACTTTTGAGAGAAGATTTTGGTTCATTCTTTCTTCGCCAAAATTCAAGGACAACATTTTGAATGCATTGATGATGAAAAGGAAGAGAAGATAGAGGAAATTTCCTGAATGATAGGAATGAAAAAGAGAAGCACACTTACAGCCCGTGTTGGGAGCGGATCCCATGTAGTACATTTTTCATGAAGTTCCCTCTGGTTATGGAGGTATTGATCAGATTTTTCAGTGATTTTGCTATTTATTAGAAAATAGTGTTTCAGTAGGTGAACTAGCACAATGTGGGTGCAAGATAGAGCACCCCCATTATTTTTTTTTTCCTTTGACCCAAACTGACCAAAACATGAAACTCATTTATATATATATATATTGGATTTGATATGAAAATTTTGTTCGGTAGGAAATTATTGGAAATTTACATTGTGGCTCAGTAGGATCCTACCTAATCCACTTGAAAGGACTAAGGCCGAACCTATCGATCAAACCATTGTAGAAACTTATTGAATCATTTTAGGTGGAATAAATGGATTCCTATCAAATTTATGTTGGCGAATTTGATTGTAATCTACCAAAGAAAGCTTCATTTGAATTTTTTTCCCTACCAAGATTTTCTAATAATAACTAAATTAAGAGTTGAGGTTTTCACTATCATTGTTAATCTATTTTGCAAGTTTTATATGTATTGCTTCTTGTACAACGAAATCTTAGTTGAAACCTATTGTAGGTTGAAAGAAGAATGATGAGAGAGAAAAAGAAGAAAAGGAGAAGGAAGAGACCAAATGATTCAGTAGGAATGACGGGTGAAAGCAATAAAGTGTGAGGCGAGCAAATAAAGTTGTGGTAGATAGTGTGCTAGAAAAATAAATCAATCCTAAGCTAAAAGGTTTTGGGACAAGAAATGCTTGATTGTAATAAAGAGTTGAAGACAATGGCATTTTGATAATGTCCCCTAGTCTGACTCACATTCTTTAAACTAGAAGATTATTTCCATGACAATATTGTTATTTCCAGACACCAATTTTGGTCATTTATATATATAAACCATATATTACTTCATTTGTATTATAACTTTATGGGTATGGTGTTAAACTCTTGAAAATGAAATAAGACAACAACGGAGGAGTCAATCCATCTTGGACCCATATCTTAGATGATCATCTAATCGGAAAACAAATGTTATCTTCTTAAATTAGCTTAGCCAGCTTGTAATTGTGGTCTTTTAGTTTTGAACCCTAGTCTGACACGTGGTTTCCCACTATTGGCCCGTTTAATAACACCTCCACGTTTGTGAAAATTCTGCCACCAGTGCCACTTCTTAACAACCTTCTTCCTACGACTATGGCTTTTCCCCAACCGTTTGATTTCACCTTTTGACGGCTTGGATTTCCTCGAATGCCAAACATGCCTTACCAATCCTTCTAAAAGCGCATGGAGATACCCGTTGTGGTGTTGACGTGGCGAATTTCTGGTCGTAGGTTTTCTGAAGTTCTCAGCCGTTCTTTCTCCGTATATCTCAGCCACATATTTCCCGTGATCATCTTTACTTGTGCGGTGGATTATTTTTCGAAGGTGCCTCCAAAATGAACGGTCATGCTTCGGTGACGTTCCATGGCCCAACTCGGAATCACCACTACCACTATCATGATGATGATGGTGGTGGTGGTGATGATGGTGGTGATGGAAGATGATTGCGAGCTTGTTCTTGAATCTCCTCAACCGTCCGATCTTTTTCTCGTGATTTGTTCGGGTGATAGTTCTGGAGCTGACTCGACGTGGTAGATGAACCATAGAGAACGGATTCGTTGTTGAACGATGATCGTTCTCTTTGATGCGTTCTTCATGGCCCATGTTCGTTCTAACCTTGGATCTAAGGCCCACATGTGATGATCTATTTTGTGATGTCAGGCCCATTCGACGTTGAGTCAGCATCTTACCTTGTTGTGGGTCCCACTCGCTTTCACTGCTACTGGTTTCCTGAGTTGTCCAACTAGAACTTGAAGGAGATGATGTTGAGATTGTTTCTTGGGCCTCTGCTTTATGTGGCAGATGCTTCTTGAGTGGGCCCAGATGAGCATTCCTGTAGGTCCCACTCCTCGCTTGATGAGACAGATCTTTATCTTGGATGGACCCTACCTTAGTTTGATTTGGCTTCTGATCTAGCAAAGTAGGTAGGGTGTGAATCTGACGTGGCAGCTGATCCTTTTTATTTTGATTCATCTTTGTGGGCCTAGGTTCTTTGATCGGACTCATCTGATAATTCTTGGTGTATGGATCTACTGAATCATCTCTCACATGGGTGGGCGGTGGACCCAGTGTTCTAGTCTGAACTGGCTGTGTAGATGTTCCAGTCTTCTTGATCGACTGATTCTTTGTTTGAGTCTGACTCAGCATCTGAGCTGGCAAAGGGGAAGCAGTTTCTTTAGTCGTCCCAATCTTTTGACTTCTTCTTTGACTCATTGAGTCATTTCTCTCTAGAACGGGCTTGCGAGTCTGAGCCCTCACACTGTCCTTCCCATCCTTCTGACCCATTCTTTCACTCGGCAACTCATTTTTCCCTTCCTTCTGACTCGCCATCCTACCAATCAGACTAGTCACTCTGCCCTTCCCATCTTTCTGACTCGTTACTTGACTTGGTAACTCGTCTCTCCTTCTAGTGGGTTTGCTGGTCTGACTCGAAATCCGATCTGGCACTCTAGTCTTTTGAATTGACTTGCGAGTCTGACTCAGCATCTGATGAGGCAAAGTAGTCCCCTTGGTCTTCCCACTGAGTTGACTCTTCATCTGACTCGGTATGCCATTTCTCTCTAGATCAAGCTTCCGAGTCTGACTCAACAGTACCTGATCTGGCATAATAGTAGTGGTGTCCGTGGGCTTCAAATCCTTTTGACTCGGTATTTTCTCGGCGGCCCCACTCTTTCTACTGGGTCCACCTCTAATTTCCTGCTGTGGGCCCATAATAGCCAACCATGCATTCTTCTCGTTGATTGGGTCAAACAAAATCCTAGTCAACACTTGATGATCAACAGGTATACGGGCTTCTATCCGCTGTATCGCATTGGCAACCTCCTCCTCTACTACCTCAACCACCTTCTCTGACTTCTCCTTCTTCTCATTGGATTCTGATCTGACCCACATTGCCTGAGAGGTTGCGACATCCCGCGGAGATCTAACGATGCTCGAATTAAACTGAATTTCGCGAAAACTTTTCTGCATTGGCTTTTTATTGTTCTCAGATTCTTTAGCCTTCTTTGTTCAAATTCATTAATGGGCCCACTAGTAATCTCATTGCGATGATGGTAATGATCAAAATTATAACGGTGGCGATCGCGATCACAGCTTTGATTTATGTTATTGGAAGGTGTCTTCTCTTTGGCAGAATTCATTCTCTTCAAACCACTTCTCTCACATGTTCGACATCGTTTCTTACTCTGAGACGTTATTGGATGGCAAGTGGAAGCGTTCCATGCTGTATCCAGCGGCGAAGTACTAGAATGCATCTTAGGTGGATCCTTAGACTGCTCCCCTATGATCTGTGATTTTAAAATCAAACACATTAGAAGCTAAAACATGAGCCTATTTGTAAATGGATTGGATCAGACCCAAAATCCGATCCATTCCAATCGACTAAGAGGCTAGGGATAAGAAGGAAGATTTGGGTTCCAATAATGACCCAATTTAAAATCTTATCGGATCAATTTTGGATAAAATATATTCCAATCCGAAAGAGAGCGGTGGAATAATAATATATAAATTAAATATTACATAATTTATTTAGATTCATGAGGTATTCTATATTTTATATATCCAATCCAATTTGATCCGATTCAACCGTCATTTATATGAGATTTTAGTCCAAACCCTAAACCCTAAGTTCATAGATGTCCTCAACACGTGATACCTTGGAATGATAGTTGAAAGCCTCTTCAGTAGTAGCCCCATCCAACCAACCTCTTCAATATAAGTTTTGCTTTCTCATCCAACTGTTAATGAAAAATAGAAAGGATATTTAGAACTAAAAAGGTATGGAACAGTTCTAGCTCTTCGATATGAAATTAAACTAATAGGTTTTTCTATATTTCAGTAGAAATTACTA